>NC_050099.1:10966796-11269826 GCF_902167145.1 Zea mays
TTTCATCTCGCGCCTCGGCGAAAGAGGCCTACCTCTGTACCGCCTCTTAAGGAAGACCGAGCGCTTCGCTTGGACCCCCGAGGCCGAGGAAGCCCTCGGGAACCTAAAGGCGCTCCTTACAAGCGCGCCCATCTTGGTGCCCCCCGCTGCCGGAGAAGCCCTGTTGATCTACGTCGCCGCTACCACTCAGGTGGTCAGCGCCGTGATCGTGGTCGAGAGACGAGAAGAGGGGCACGCATTGCCCGTCGAGAGGCCGGTCTACTTCATCAGTGAGGTACTGTCCGAGACCAAAATCCGCTACCCGCAAATCCAGAAGCTACTGTACGCGGTAATTCTGACGCGGCGAAAGTTGCGACACTACTTCGAGTCTCATCCGGTGACTGTGGTGTCATCCTTCCCCTTAGGGGAGATCATCTAGTGCCGAGAGGCCTCGGGTAGGATTGCAAAGTGGGCGGTGGAGATCATGGGCGAGACAATCTCGTTCGCCCCTCGGAAGGCCATCAAGTCCTTAGTCTTGGCAGACTTTGTGGCTGAATGGGTCGACACCCAGCTTCCAGCAGCTCCGATCCAACCGGAACTCTGGACCATGTTTTTCGACGGGTCGCTGATGAAGACAGGAGCGGGCGCGGGCCTGCTCTTCGTCTCACCCCTCGGGAAGCACCTCCGCTACGTGTTGCGCCTCCATTTCCCGGCGTCCAACAACGTGGCCGAGTATGAGGCTTTGGTTAACGGGTTGCGTATCGCCATCGAGCTAGGGGTCCTATGCCTCGACGCTCGTGGCGACTCGCAGCTTGTCATCGACCAAGTCATGAAGAACTCTCATTGCCGCGACCCGAAAATGGAAGCCTACTGCGATGAGGTTCGGCGCTTGGAGGACAACTTCTATGGGCTCGAGCTCAACCACATCGCTCGACGATACAACGAGACTGCGGACGAGTTGGCTAAGATAGCCTCGGGGCGGACAACGGTTCCTCCGGACGTCTTCTCCCGAGACCTACATCAACCCTCAGTTAAGACCGACGACACGCCCGAGCCCGAGAAGGCCTCGGCCCTGCCCGAGGCACCCTCGGCTCAGCCCGAGGCACCCTCAGCCCTCGAGGGTGAGGCACTGCGCGTCGAGGAAGAGCGGAATGGGGTCCCGCCTAATCGAAACTGGCAGACCCCGTACCTGCAATATCTCCACCAAGGAGAGCTACCCCTCGACAGAGCCAAAGCTCGGCGACTGGCGCGACGTGTCAAGTCGTTCGTCTTGCTGGGTGTCGGGAAGGAGCTCTACCACTGCAGCCCCTCAGGCATCCTCCAGCGATGCATATCCATCGCCGAAGGTTAGGAACTATTACAAGAAATACACTCGTGGGCTTGCGGTCATCATGCAGCGCCTCGAGCCTTTGTTGGAAACGCCTTCTGACAAGGTTTCTACTGGCCAACCGCGGTGGCCGACGCCACTAGGATTGTACGCACCTGCCAAGGGTGTCAATTCTACGCAAGGCAGATGCACCTGCCCGCTCAGGCTCTGCAAACAATACCCATCACCTGGTCGTTCGCTGTGTGGGGTCTGGACCTCGTCGGTCCCTTGCAGAAGGCACCCGGGGGCTACACGCACCTGCTGGTCGCCATCGACAAATTCTCCAAGTGGATCGAGGTCAGACCCCTAAACAACATCAGGTCCGAACAGGCGGTGGCGTTCTTCACCAACATCATCCATCGCTTTGGGGTCCCGAACTCCATCATCACCGACAACGACACCCAGTTCACTGGCAGAAAGTTCCTGGACTTCTGCGAGGATCACCACATCCGGGTGGTCTGGGCTGCCGTAGCTCACCCCATGACGAATGGGCAGGTAGAGCGTGCCAACGACATGATTCTGCAAGGACTCAAGCCACAGATCTACAACGACCTCAACAAATTCGGCAGGCGATGGATGAAGGAACTCCCCTAGGTGGTCTGGAGTCTGAGAACGACGCCAAGCCGAGCCACGGGCTTCACGCCATTCTTTCTAGTCTATGGGGCCGAGGCTATCTTGCCCACAGACTTAGAATATGGATCCCCGAGGACGAGGGCATACGACGACTGAAGCAACCAGTCCAACCGAGAAGACTCACTGGACCAGCTGGAAGAGGCTCGGGACATGGCCTTACTACACTCGGCGCGGTATCAGCAGTCCCTGCGACGCTACCACGCCCGAGGGGTTCGGTCCCGAGACCTCCAGGTGGGCGACTTGGTGCTTCGGCTACGACAAGACGCCCGAGGGCGCCACAAGCTCACGCCTCCTTGGGAAGGGCCGTTCATCATCGCCAAGATTTTGTAGCCCGGAACATACAAGCTGGCCAACAGTCAAGGCGAGGTCTACAACAACGCTTGGAACATCCGACAGCTACGTCGCTTCTACCCTTAAGATGTTTTCAAGTCGTTCATATACCTCGTTTACATACGCAAATAAAGTCTAACCAGCAAGGAAGGGTCAGCCTTGCCTCGGCAAAGCCTGACCCTCCCTCGGGGGCTAGAAGGGGCGAACCCCCTCTGCGTCAAAATTTTCCTCGAAAAAAGTCTTCCACCAAAACGACTTTCGTGTTTCCCGACTACATCAGTAACAGAACCTCGAGAAACGAATAAGAGTGCATGTAAGTGGCAAGGCCGACCGAGCCGAGGGATTCCTACGCCTCCGGGATACGGATACCTCACTCATCACCTACCACGAAAAATAACTCTTACTTGGGTAAGCAATCCTGCTACTGACGAACGAGTCCGGAAACGCGAAACAGGAGGAAAAGAGACACAACTTTATATCACGACGACAAAGTGTTCAGGCCTCAGCGGCCACAAAAGACACATACATATTCAAAATAAACTGCTCCGGCAGAATCAGGCATCGACGGGGGAGGAGCTGCACCCTCGGCTTCGTTTCCACCCTCGGCGAGATCCGCCCCGCCCTCGGACGGCAGCGCAAGCGGAAGGATTTCCGCCTCGAAGGTGGTCGCCAGCACCGCGCTTGGGCCCGCGGCGGCCACGTCAAGCCTCTGAACTTCGGCCAGAGCAGCTTCGTCTTCATCAGGGAGGTAGTACCCCTCGCTGACCCGCTCCAGATCCACGTCGTAGTGGGAAGCAAGCACGGCGAAGGCCCGCCTAATGCCGTGATGTAGCGCCTCGCGGAGTCTGTCGCGCACGTGGTCACCTAAGGCCTGCAGGCGACTCTGGGGGGAGCTTCCCGAGGGGACGTCGTCAAGACCGAAGATCTGGTAGAAGGCCGAGATAGCCTCGGACATGGCCACGCGGTCGACCTCCTTCTGCTCGGCCGCCTGGGCGAGTGCCTTGGCGGACTCGTCGTGGGCAGACTCGAGCTTTGCAAACAGTCAAAACAGAATTCTTCAAACGCAAGTTGAAGAATGAGGCTAAATCAAAATCTCAAAAACAGCCAAGACATACCTTCGGCCCAGGCGCGCTGCTCCGAGGCTGTGGCTTGGGCGGACTGAGCAGACCCGACGGCCACGGCCAGGTCCGCCGCAAGGGCCCCGGCCCGAGCAGACGCCTCAGCTAGCTGGCCTCCAAGGGCCTCAGCCCGGCTTTCAGCCTCGGCGGCCCGGCCCCGAGATTGGTCCTGCTCGCCGATGACCTGGCCAAGCTCCAACTGCCGCCTCTATGCGCGCCGCCGCTGCCTCTGCCCCTAGCTCGTCACAGAGCAACCGAAGGTCCGCCGCCTCAGCGCTCCGTTGGGAGAGGCACTCGGTGGTCTCGGCAAGCGTGGTCCTCAGGAACCGCAGCGAACCCAGACGTCGGCCTCACGGCGGATGAACGACGACTTGGCGGTACTCAGATCCGTCAGATCCTGAGGAAGGGAAGCGGGGCGTCACAAAGAATGCCTTGATCACATGAAAGGTATGCCTGAAATTCTTACCTGGAGGATCCTAGGAACGTCTCTGGAAAGGACCTCCAGGGTCGACCGGAGCGACCCCACCGTCGCCTCGGCACACTCACGAAGCTTGTCCCAAGTCTGCTCCTCTCGCTCATCGTCAAGAACGAGGAGGGGTTCCGAAGCACCACGGGTCCAGAATCGGAGCCTCTCCCCACGCCGCTCATTGGGACCTCGCCGCGCGAGGATAAGGTCGCCGCTCCCTAGGACGGGCCGCGGTTCTGCGCCTCCCTCCTCCAAGGCGCCGGTACCTCCTGCAGCCGGCGCATCGGATACCTCCTCGGCCAAGGGGGCAGGTTCCCGATCGCCGACCTCGAGTGGCGGCGCCTCGGCCATCTCAACATTGGCGGTGACGGGTGGCTCCACGGCCAGCACCGGCAACCCGCCCGGTGGGCTCGAGGCCGCGGCCGCGCCAGCAGCTTCCCTCGGCACGACGGCCGCCTCGACGGAGGGGTCAGCCTCGGGAACTCGCCCCACGGCGACTTGTGCCGCCTGAGCCCCCCGCTTTGGGGCATCTTGTGAGGAGGCCAGCCGGCCAGCGAGGCCCGGCGCGGCACTGGCTACAGAAGCCAACGCCGTCTTGAGGACCTTCTAGGGAGCCAGACCGGTCGAACTGTGCCTCCGTTTGCTAGGAAGAAAGGGAAGAGCAGGATCAGGACACACGAAGGAGGAGCCGGGACAAAGATATCCTAAGATACTTACCCACTCTGTGCCACGACCAATCGTGCCTGCGGGGAGGCCCCTCGAGCCTCGGACCCCGCGGGTACCACCGAGGGTAGCCCCGCTGCCGGCTTCGGCACCATCCTTGCCTCGGGCGCCCGAGGCACCAGAGGGACGGACTGCCCAGGCGCAGCCACGACGACCCGTGGATCAGCCTCCTATGCAGTCGGCACGGGCAACAGCTCTTGGGGAACAGGCGGGTCGGCCTGACTCCCCGGAATCACCTCAACTACCTCGGCCAAGGGGTCAAGTACCCCCTCGGCCTACCCCTGTTCTTCGGACCGGGACCCTGATGTCCTGGCCCCGGATACCGACGGCGCCAGCCCACTCGGGGGCTGGCTCGACGACCCTTGGCCCAGCCTCAGATCCAGGCTGAGGCCAAGGCGGGCAGCCATGTCATCGTCTTCATCATCATCATCATCGTCGTCGTCGTCATCGTCAGGCGTCTCCGGCGACGGCTCCCTCGGGAGCCCGTCCCTCTCCTGCCGCCGCCGACGCCTCTCCAAGGCATTCCGAGCTCGCATCCGCTCGCGGGTCCGAGCCTTTTCCGCGTCCTTCTTCTCCTTCTTCTTCTCCGCAGCGACCCTCCGTGCGGCTCGGTCCACCACGTTCTGGGACCGGTGGCAGAAAAGGCTTGTGAAACCCCACCTCTTGGAGACGGACGGAAATCTCAGCTGTGAGAACCCAGGGGCAATCTTACACAAGAAGGAAGAAGAAGCGGACACTCACCAGGGATATGCACCCGAGCTCGGGGCGCATCGAGGGCT
Organism: Zea mays; assembly: GCF_902167145.1. Classification (NCBI taxonomy): domain Eukaryota; kingdom Viridiplantae; phylum Streptophyta; class Magnoliopsida; order Poales; family Poaceae; genus Zea; species Zea mays. The sequence continues at coordinate 10,972,191 of NC_050099.1, forward strand.
GGGTAAGAGCACCGGCATCCATCTTTCCTACCGTGGCGGCTACCCGCCTGTGGAGGTCATCGGCTGGAAGGGGGACCGAGGACATCTGCGAACCCTCCAGGTCGACCCCCGGCATCATCTCCGAAAGCGGCAGTCGTCGCTCCGTCAAGGGGAGCACCCTCCGGCGAAGGATGGCGGCAACCACCCCCGCGGCGGTGAGCCCTCCATCTCGCAGCTCCTGCAAGGCCTCCAGAAGGGGCTGGAGATTCTTCTGTCTCTCGCGCGGGGCCCCATAGCACCAGTTGGTGCCGGCGGTGGTCACCACTCGTTGAGAAAACGATGGGAGCCTCCCATCGTCGTTCTGAAGGTAAAACCACCGGCGCTGCCACCCCTTGTTCGAAGAGGCAAGGATGGCGGGGATGTACTGTTGCGCACGCGCCTGCCTCAACTAGAGGATGCAGCCACCGGCCCGCACCGCCATGCGAACTCTCCTCTCCCCCGTCGCCAAGGCAAAAGGCTCCGCGAAGAAGAGATGGGTCCACAGATCCCAGTGGGGGTCAATCCCCAAAAACCCTTCGCAAACCGCCGCGAAGATGGCTGCTTGCGCGATGGAGTTGGGGCTGAGATTGTGCAGCTCCACCTCGTAGAAATGCAGAATCGCCCGCATGAAATGACTCGCTGGCACTCTGAACCCCCGCTCGTGGAAAGAGACGAAACTCAGCACATACCCCGACGGCGGGGATGGGGCGGCTCCGCTTGGGGGAGCAATCCACTCCGGCTGCGGATCACCGGAGAGGGGACGAAGCAAGCCATCGGCAACAAGGGCCTCCAAATCGTCCACTGTGACGGTGGAGAAAGGCCACGGGTCGCGCGGCGGAATGACGGCCACCCGGTCGGCCATCACCAAGCAAAGGAGGTGGCGGCGGAGCGGGCAAGGTGCGCGGTTTTCTTTCTCTGGCTATTCCCTCAGGTTGCGGAAACCTAAGCAGGAGGCGAGCAGCAGAGTAAAGAACCGTCACCGGTCCGTCTTCCGAATATATAAAGGCCCAGGCGAGACCCGTTCAAACACTTCGCCCGAACCCGCCGCGAAATTCAAAACTCAAAGGCGAAACGCCCATTCCTCGAACGGCTCGCGCACGCACAACGGCTGCCCCGCGAACCACTCATCCTGTCGCATTAACTCTGCGGCAGGACAGGCGGCACCTTTGGCAGGCGAAGTAGGCGACGCTTCACCTCCGCCACGATGACCGCGTCAAAAAAGGTACGCCACGTCGTTCGATTTCATATCCCTTTTTCTCTCTCTTGCTACAGGGACCGGGAAAGGGGATACTCCGAAAGGGATCCTTCTCCGTAAAGGAAGCGGGCCCCGAGCCCTCCTACTGATCAGAGGTTCGAAGGCTGGCCCCTCGGAAGGGTTCGACAGCCGCCTCAGAGCACTCGGGCTCCGCGCCCACTACTGGTCAGAGGTTCGAAGGCTGGTCCCTCGGAAGGGTTCGACAGCCGCCTCAGGCCACTCAGGCTCCGCGCCCACTACTGATCAGGGGTTCGTAGGCTGGCCCCCGAAGGGTTCGACAGCCGCCTCAGAGCACGCAGAGCGAGGGATGACTCTGGGTACGTCCGATACATGGCCGAGGCTCGGGCTATGCTCCCGAGGTACCCTAGGACATTTCCGAGACCAGCAGGAGCGATTCTGTAACGGAATCCCATCAGAGGGAGGCATCGAGCCCTCGGACCCTATCAAACGGGACCGGGTCCGACAAATCACCTGCAGGTACTTTTGGAGCGCGCCTCTGGGCCACTAGCCGACCCTTATCGAACGGGGCACGGGCGTCCACTCGGATCACCCGTTAGCAACTCACTGGAGACACCATGTTCGACGCCCTCCGAGGGCAACATGGCGCTTTACCCCCCTCCTTGCGGAAAGGCAACGCAGGGGCGTATGAAAAAAGCCGAGTCAGTCCTTGACCGTCCTCTCGCTCTGTGCGGAGGCTCCTCTCGCAAACCCGGCTCCGGCCAAACCGTTGACAGCGTCAACATACCAGCCCGAGAACTCGGAACCTGACTATGCACCCGGGCTACGGCTAGTTCGCATGAGGGAACATCCAGACCGGCCGAGGCATCACGAAAGGCATTAAGACCTCAAAGGAGTCAAACCACTCCTCCGAGGCCTCGAGGGCTACACCCGGCGGGTGCGCTCGCGCGCACCCACCGGAACGAAACGCAACCCAGAAAGGCCGGTCCCCTTGCAAAAAAGTGCGACAAAAGCCTCCAAGCGAGTACTAACACTCCCTTGGAGGCTCGGGGGCTACTATCGGGGACCATAATTAGGGGTACCCCCAAGACTCCTAATCTCAGCTGGTAACCCCCATCAGCACAAAGCTGCAAAGGTCTGATGGGCGCGATTCAGGTCAAGGCTCCGCCCACTCAAGGGACATGATCTCGCCTCGCCCGAGCCCAGCCTCGGGCAAAGGCAGCCGACCCAGGAGGATTCACGTCTCGCCCGAGGGTTCCCTTAAGCAACGGATGCACCTTGGACTCGCCCGAGGCCCAGTTCGGGCAGGCTTCGCGCAGAAGCAACCTTGGCCGGATCGCTACGCCAACCGACCGTATCGTAGGAGCATTCAATGCAAGGATAGACTTACACCTTATCCTGACGCGCGCTCCTCAGTCGACAGGGCCGAAGTGACCGCAGTCACTTCGCCGCTCCACTGACCGACCTGACAGGAAAACAGCGCCGCCTGCCCCGCTCCAACTGTTGTGCCACCCGCCAGGGTGAGGCTGACAGCAGCCAAGTCCAGCCTTGGGCGCCATAGGAAGCTCCGCCTCGCCCGACCCCAGGGCTCGGACTCCACCTCGGCGCCGAAAGATGGTCTCCGCCTCGCCCGACCCCAGGGCTCGGACTCAACCTCGACCTCGGAAGACGGACTCCGCCTCGCCCGACCCCTGAGCTCGGACTCAGCCTCGACTCTGGAAGGCGGTCTCCGCCTCGCCCAACCCCAGGACTCAGACTCAACCTCGACACCGGACGATGGTCTCCGCCTCGCCCGACCCTAGGGCTCGGGCTCAACCTCGACCTCGGACGACGGACTCCGCCTCGCCTGACCCCAGGGCTCGGGCTCCACCTCAACCTCGGAAGACGGACTCCGCCTCGCCCGACCCACAGGGCTCGGACTCAGCCTCGACCTCGGAGGAGCCTCCGCCTCGCCCGACCTCGGGCTTGGACCGACCGCGTCACAGGGGGGCCATCATTACCCTACCCCTATCTAGCTCAGGCTACAGGGAACAAGACCGGCGTCCCATCCGGCTCGCCCCGGTAAACAAGTAATGATGGCACCCCGCGTGCTCCATGACGACGGCGGCTCTCAGCCCCTTATGGAAGCAACGAGATGTCAGTAAGGATCCGACAGCCTCGACAGCTGTACTTCCATGGGGCTCAAGCGCTCCTCCGATGGCCACGACATCACATGAATAGGGCGCCAAAACTTCTCCGACAGCCACGACGACATGTACATAGGGCTCTGGCTCCCCTTTGCTAGACACGTTAGCACATTGCTACACCCCCCGTTGTACACCTGGGCCCTGTCCTTACATCTATAAAAGGAAGGTCCATGACTCTCGTACGAGAAGGTGGCCGCGCGGGAGAACGGGCCGACGCACAAGGCTCTCTCTCTCTCTCTCTCTCTCTCTCTCTCCCACGCGAACGCTTGTAACCCCCTACTGCAAGCGCATCCGCCTTGGGCGCAGGACAACACGAGGCCGCAGTTTCCCCTTACTGTTTTCCCCCCTTGTGATCCGTCTCGCGCCGACCCATCTGGGCTGGGACACGCAGCGACAATTTACTCGTCGGTCCAGGGACCCCCCGGGGTCGAAACGCCGACATGGTGTTTGCTATAATACCCAAAATTTTGGGGTATAAAGAGAACCATTTTAGTCATATGGTTCAAGTAACTTGTTTTTTTGTCTTACTTCTTTTGGATCATTACAATTATGGGCTTTATTAAACCAACCAAAGTGAGTAAAACAAATGAACATGCATCATGCTGGATTTGTGAACTGTTGCATCTAATTTGACAAACCCATGAATTAAAATTTTAAAATTTTGAGTTTAAACTGAAATTGAAACCAAAGGAGAAAAGAAAAAAAATAAAGAAAAGACCTCCTCGTGGATGTGCCATTTCGGGCCGACCAACTACCGCGCGGCGCTGACATAGCAGGACTTGGGGGTCAGCCTCTTCTCTTGCGAGCATGCACGCTGCGTCTGAACGGACACCGACTTTTGGGCCCTCTGAAAGGGAAATGTGCCCTTGGGCCATTTCTATTATATTTTGGTGATTAAGTGACCAACACATAGTGAGTGAGTTAATATGTGTCAAATGAAGAGAGAAGTGCAAATCATGTAAAAAGTTACGTTTCTAGACTTAGTACATTAGTTTGAGTACTAACATATTTTGTCTAAGTGCTAGAAACAGAGAAAAGAGAAGGAGAAAAGGACTTGGCTCTGAGCAGCCAACACTCAGCTCAGTCTGGCACACCGGGCTGTCCGGTGGTGCACATGACAGTGTCCGGTGCGCCAGGCTGGCTTCCGGCGAACTGGCCACTCTCGAGAATGTTTGGCGGCATACGGTTATAATTCACCGGACTGTCCAGTGGTGCCAACGGCCGCCAGCGCAATGGTCAGCCACGCAATCCGCGGGCGACGCGTAGCCCGCGCCAACGGTCGGCAGGGGGCACCGGACTGTCCGGTGCGCCAACTGCCACGACGCTGCAACGGTCATATGTGCCAAATAAGGAAGGAGATCCGCACCGGACATGCTATAGTGACTGTCCGGTGCACCACCCGACAGAAGGAAACTTTGGCCTTCCTTGTTGGCCTCCAACGGCTCCTAGCTGCCTTGGGGCTATAAAAGGGACCCCTAGGCGCATGGAGGCGGCACCCAAGCACACTCTAAGCATTCCAAGACTTCTAGTCCTCACTTTCACGCAATCGTTCATCGTTCTTGAGATTGGATCACTTTTCGAGTTGTAAACTCCCCGCGCGTGCTTTGTGTGCTCATCTTCTCACTTGTGTGCGTGGTTGCGGTGTGGATTTAATTCTAGTGTGCGTTGCTCTTCCCAACCTTACTCTGTGCTTTCATTGTGATCTTTGTTGTAAGGGTGAGAGACTCCAACTTGTGGAGATTCCTCGCAAACGGGAAAAAGAGATAAGCAAAGAAAAGCCGTGGTATTCAAGTTGATCATTGGATCACTTGAAAGGGGTTGAGTGCAACCCTCGTCCATTGGGACGCCACAACGTGGAAGCAGGCAAGTGTTACTTGGCCGAACCACGGGATAAAATCGTGTGTCTCTTGTGTTGATCTCTTTGTGATTGTCTTGACCACAAGAACTTGCTTCGAAACTACTTAGTAGCACTAACATTTCTATAACCAAGTTTTGTGGCTATTAGTTGTTGAATTTTTACAGGATCACCTATTCACCCCCCCTCTAGGTGCTCTCAATTGGTATTGGAGCCGTTCCCTTCACGTAAGGGACTAATCGCCCGAAGAGATGGATCATAAGGGAAAGGGGATGGTGGTCAACGATAAGGAGAAGGAGTCCATCTTCAACGAGCCAAGAGATGACAAGCCAACTGACTCTGGCTTGAGTCATAAGAAGAAGGTCGGGAAGAAGAAGAGGCGCATCAAGAAGATCGTCTACTACGACAACGATGAATCTTCTTCTTCACCAAGAGACGACGACGACGAGAAAAAGAAACCGGTTAATTCAAATTATTCATTTGATTATTCTCGCATTCCTTTCAATTCCAATGCTCATTTGCTTTCAATTCCTCTTGGTAAACCTCCACACTTTGATGGAGAGGACTACGCTTTTTGGAGTCATAAAATGCGTAGTCACTTATTTACTCTCCATCCTAGTATATGGGAGATAGTTGAAAATGGAATGCATTTCGACAGTACCGATAACCCAGTGTTTATCAATGAGCAAATTCATAAGAATGCACAAGCTACCACTGTTTTGCTAGCATCCTTGTGCAGGGACGAGTACAACAAGGTGAGCGGCTTGGACAACGCCAAGCAAATCTGGGACACCCTCAAAATATCACATGAGGGAAATGACGCCACCATGATCACCAAAATGGAGTTGGTGGAAGGCGAGCTGGGAAGGTTCGCGATGATCAGGGGAGAAGAGCCAACACAAACGTACAACAGGCTCAAGACACTGGTCAACAAGATTAGGAGCTATGGAAGCACAAGATGGACGGACCACGACATCATCGGACTTATGCTCAGGTCTTTTACTGTTATTGACCCTCATCTTGTGAACCTCATCCGTGAAAATCCCAGGTACACAAAGATGACGCCCGAGGAGATACTCGGAAAATTTGTGAGCAGGCGCATGATGGTCAAAGAGGCAAGATATGTTGATGATGCATTAAATGGCCCAATGCCCATCTACGAGCCGCAGCCCGTTGCGCTCAAGGCAACAAGCAGCAATGAGGCGCTACCAAGCAAGGTAGCACAAGTAGAGGCTGCCGGGCTCAACGAGAACGAAATGGCGCTCATCATCAAGCGCTTCAAGACCGCTCTTAAAGGACGCAAGGAGCACCCCAACAAGAACAAAACAAGGGGAAAGCGCTCCTGCTTCAAATGCGGTAAGACTGGTCACTTTATTGCAAACTGTCCCGATAATGATAGTGACCAGGGACAAGAAAAGAGCAGGAAGAGGGAGAAGAAGAAGGCCTACAAGAAGGCGAAGGGCGAGGCGCATCTTGGCAAAGAATGGGATTCAAACTGCTCTTCCTCTCACTCCAACAACGAAGGACTTGCTGCCTCAGCCTTCAACAAGTCCTCTCTCTTCCCCAACGAACGCCATACTTGCCTAATAGCAAAGGATAAAAAGGTAAGCATTCGAGAAACCCCTAAGTATACTACTTCAAGCGATGATGATTCTAGTGATGATGAAGTAGATTATACTGATTTATTTAAGGGTTTAGATAGAGCAAAAGTAGATAAAATTAATAAGTTAATTGATGCTTTAAATGAAAAGGATAGAGTTTTAGAAAAGCAAGAGGATATTTTGTATGAAGAGCATGATAAGTTTGTTAGTGTGCAAAAATCTCTTGCTTTAGAGGTCAACAGAAATGAAATACTATCTTCAGAATTATCTGCTTGTCATGAAACTGTGTCTAACTTAAAGAGTGTTAATGATGATTTAAATGCTAAGCTAGAAGTAGCTAATAAATATAGTTCATGTGTAGAACATGTTGCCATTTGTAATAGGTGTAAGGATTTTGATGTTGATGCTTGCGTTGAACACCTTACTTCTATTACCAAATTAAATGATGAGGTGGCAAGTATTAATACTCAGCTTAAGGCTTGCAAAAATGATTTTGATAAGCTAAAATTTGCTAGGGATGCCTACACCATTGGTAGACACCCCTCAATTAAGGATGGGCTTGGTTTTCGAAAGGAAACCAAGAACTTAACAAGCCAAAAGGCTCCCATTCTCGCCAAGGAGAAAGGGAAGGCCCCTATGGCTAGTAGCGTTCAAAAGAATCATGCTTTCATGTATAATAGAAAAATTGCTAGTCATAATAGGAGATATGCTCATGATGCTTGTGAGTCACATGCTATGTTTGCTTTAAGTTCTAATTTTAATGGTAGGCCTAGGAGAAATTTTGTGTCTCATGCTCCTAAGAAAATGTGTAATAAACCTACTACTATCTTTCATGCTTGCAACACTACGTTTGTACTTTCATGTAAAAATGAAAAAGTAGTTGCTAGAAAATTGGGATCCAAATGCAAAGAAGACAAGGCTTGCATTTGGGTACCAAAAGCTATTGTGACTAACCTTATAGGACCTAACAAGAGTTGGGTACCTAAAACCCAAGCCTCATTTGCCTTGCAGGTTTATGCATCCGGGGGCTCAAGCTGGATTATCGATAGCGGATGAACAAACCACATGACGGGGGAGAAGAAGATGTTTACCTCCTACGTCAAGAACAAGGATTCCCAGGATACAATCATATTTGGAGATGGGAATCAAGGCAAGGTCAAAGGTTTGGGAAAAATAGCCATCACAAGAGAGCACTCTATTTCCAATGTATTTTTAGTAGAGTCGCTAGGCTATAATCTCATGTCTGTAAGTCAATTGTGCCACATGGGCTACAATTGTTTGTTTACAAATGTTGATGTTTCTGTCTTTAGAAGGAGTGATGGTTCATTAGCGTTTAAGGGTGTACTAGACGACAAACTCTACTTAGTTGATTTTTCGAAATAGGAGGCCGATCTAGATGCATGCTTAATAGCTAAGACTAGCATGGGCTGGTTGTGGCATCGCCGTCTAGCACATGTTGGGATGAAGAACCTTCATAAACTTCTAAAGGGAGAACATGTGTTAGGACTAACCAATGTCTGCTTCGAAAAAGATAGACCTTGTGCAGCTTGTCAAGCAGGGAAACAGGTGGGAAGCACTCATCACATCAAGAATGTGATGACTACATCAAGACCTCTAGAGCTTCTCCATATGGACCTCTTCGGACCCATCGCCTACCTTAGCATCGGGGGAAGTAAGTATGGTTTAGTAATTGTTGATGATTTTTCCCACTTCACTTGGGTATTCTTTTTGCAAAATAAATCAGAAACCCAAGGGACCCTAAAGCGCTTTCTAAGGAGGGCTCAAAACGAGTTTGAGTTCAAAGTGAAAAAGATAAGAAGCGACAACGGGTCCGAGTTCAGGAATCTTCAAGTAGAGGAGTACCTTGAGGAAGAAGGCATCAAGCACGAGTTCTCCGCTCCCTACACACCACAACAAAATGGTGTGGTAGAGAGGAAGAACAGGACACTTATCGACATGGCGAGGACGATGCTTGGAGAATTCAAGACGCTCGAGCGGTTCTGGTCAGAAGCTGTGAACACAGCTTGCCACGCCATAAACCGGGTCTACCTTCATCGCCTCCTCAAGAAGACCTCGTATGAACTTCTTACCGGTAACAAACCCAACGTCTCATACTTTCGTGTATTTGGGAGCAAATGTTACATTCTAGTGAAGAAAGGTAGAAATTCTAAATTTGCTCCCAAGGCAGTAGAAGGGTTTTTACTAGGGTATGACTCAAATACAAGGGCCTATAGAGTCTTCAACAAATCATCGGGTTTGGTTAAAGTCTCTAGCAACGTTGTATTTGATGAAACTAATGGCTCTCCAAGAGAGCAAGTTGATCTTGATGATGTAGATGAAGATGATGTTCCAACGGCCGCAATACGTACCATGGCGATTGGAGATGTGCGACCACAGGAACATCAAGAGCAAGATCAACCTTCTTCCTCAATGATGGTGCATCCCCCAACTCAAGATGATGGAAAGGTTCATCAAGAAGAGGCGTGTGATCAAGGGGGAGCACAAGAAGAATAAGTGATGGAGGAAGAAGCACCACATGCCCCTCCAACTCAAGTCCGAGCGACGATCCAACGGAATCACCCCGTTGACCAGATTCTGGGTGACATAAGTAAGGGAGTAACTACTCGCTCAAGATTAGCTAACTTTTGTGAGCATTACTCGTTCGTCTCTTCTATTGAGCCTTTCAGGGTAGAAGAGGCCTTGCAGGATCCGGACTGGGTGTTGGCCATGCAGGAGGAGCTCAACAACTTCAAGAGAAACGAAGTTTGGAGCCTAGTGCCATGTCCAAAGCAAAACATTGTGGGAACCAAGTGGGTGTTCCGCAATAAGCAAGATGAGCACGAGGTGGTGACAAGAAACAAGGCTCGACTTGTGGCAAAAGGTTATGCCCAAGTCGCATGTTTGAATTTTGAGGAGACTTTTGCTCCTGTGGCTAGGCTAGAGTCTATTCGCATTCTGTTAGCCTATGCCGCTCACCATTCTTTCAGGTTGTTTCAAATGGACGTGAAGAGCGCTTTCCTCAATGGGCCAATCAAGGAGGAGGTGTATGTGGAACAACCCCCTGGCTTTGAGGATGACAGGTATCCCGACCACGTTTTAAGCTCTCTAAGGCGCTCTATGGACTTAAGCAAGCCCCAAGAGCATGGTATGAATGCCTTAGAGATTTCTTAATTGCTAATGCTTTCAAGGTTGGGAAAGCCGATCCCACTCTTTTCACTAAGACTTGTGACAGTGACCTTTTTGTGTGCCAAATTTATGTCGATGACATAAAATTTGGTTCTACTAATCAAAAGTCTTGTGAGGAGTTTAGCAGGGTGATGACACAGAAATTTGAGATGTCCATGATGGGCGAGTTGACATACTTTCTTGGGTTCCAAGTGAGACAACTCAAGGACGACACCTTCCTCTCCCAAACGAAGTACACTTAAGATCTTCTCAAGAGGTTTGGGATGAAGGACGCCAAGCCCGCGAAGACGTCGATGGGAACCGACGGACATGTCGACCTCAACAAAGGAGGTAAGTCTGTTGATCAAAAGGCATACCGGTCTATGATAGGGTCATTGCTTTATTTATGTGCTAGTAGACCGGATATTATGCTTAGCGTATGCATGTGTGCTAGATTTCAATCTGATCCAAGGGAATGTCACCTTGTGGTTTTTAAGCGAATTCTTAGATATTTAGTTGCTATGCCTTGCTTCGAGATCTGGTATCCAAAGGGGTCTACCTTTGACTTGATTGGATACTCAGACTTCGATTATGCTGGATGCAAGGTTGATAGGAAGAGTACATCAGGGATGTGCCAATTCCTAGAAAGGTCCCTGGTGTCTTGGAGTTCTAAGAAATAAACCTCGTTGCCCTATCCACCGCTGAGGCCGAGTATGTTGCCACAGGACAGCGTTGCGTGCAACTACTTTAGATGAGGCAAACCCTCCGGGACTTTGGCTACAATTTGAGCAAAGTCCCACTCCTATGTGACAATGAGAGTGCAATCTGCATGGCGGATAATCCTGTTGAACACAGCCGCACTAAGCACATAGACATCCGGCATCACTTTTTGAGAGACCACCAGCAAAAGGGAGATATCGAAGTGTTCTATATTAGCACCGAGAACCAGCTAGCCGATATCTTTACCAAGCCTTTAGATGAGAAAACCTTTTGCAGGCTGCGTAGTGAGCTAAATGTCTTAGATTCGCGTAACTTGGATTGATTTATAGCATGCATGTGTTTTATGCCTTTGATCATGTTACTTTATGCATTTATGAGATTTGTTGTTTATTTATGGTGCTCAAGTTGTGCAAGGGATCCCCGGACCTCACAAGTCCATGTGTGAGTGATGCACATATTTAGGGGGAGAAGTGCTACAACTTGACCCTTTGAAGACTAACCTTTGTGTTTAAGTGTACTTGATACAGTCTCAAAGGTGGATTGAAAGGGAAAGGTGAACTTGGACCATGCAAAGACTTCCACTGCACTCCGGTATTGGTGTACTCACCTCCAAGTTCATTCTTAAGCTCCTATTGCCTTTTTGCTCTTAATTGACATTTTTGGGGAGGCAATGGGGTTAAAGGGCCAATAATGATCCCGTTTTGGTACTTAATGCCAAAGGGGGAGAAATTAAGGCCAAAGCAAATGGATCAGCTACCACTTGAGAAATTTTGAAAATAGTAGAGTTAGAACTTTTGACTTGTCCAAAATACTCTTATTGCAAAATTTGGCCTCTTGTGGGGGAAAATTTATGATTGTGAGAAAAAGGGGGAGTTTTGGCACTTGATCATTTTTATGCCCAAACAAGTGAGTTTGACTTAGAGATAGGAAAATTTATTTGATTTGCAAAAACAAACCAAGTGGTGGCAAAGAAGGATCCAAATATGCCAAATTAGAATCAAAAACAATTTGGTCTTCAATTTGAATCGATGTTACATGTTTTGCATTGCTTTTTGATGTGTTGGCATAAATCACCAAAAAGGGGGAGATTGAAAGGGAAATGTGCCCTTGGGCCATTTCTATTATATTTTGGTGATTAAGTGACCAACACATAGTGAGTGAGTTAATATGTGCCAAATGAAGAGAGAAGTGCAAATCATGTAACAAGGTACGTTTCTAGACTTAGTACATTGGTTTGAATACTAACATATTTTGTCTAAGTGCTAGAAACAGAGAAAAGAGAAGGAGAAAATGACTTGGCTCTGAGCAGCCAATAATCAGCTTAGTCTGGCACACCGGACTGTCCGGTGCGCCAGGCTGGCTTCCGGCGAACTGGCCACTCTCGGGAATGTTTGGCGGCGTACGACTATAATTCACCGGACTGTCCGGTGGTGCACCGGACTGTCCGGTGAGCCAACGACCGCCAGCGCAACGGTCGGCCTCGCAATCCGCAGGCGACGCGTGGCCCGCGCCAACGGTCGGCAGGGGCACCGGACTGTCCGGTGTGCACCGGACAGTGTCCGGTGCGCCAACTGCCACGACGCTGCAACGGTCATCTGCGCCAAATAAGGAAGGAGATCCGCACCAGACATGCTACAGTGACTGTCCGGTGGTGCACCGGACTGTCCGGTGCACCACCCGACAGAAGAAAACTTTGGCCTTCCTTGTTGGCCTCCAACGGCTCCTAGCTGCCTTGGGGCTATAAAAGGGACCCCTAAGCGCATGGAGGAGGCACCCAAGCACACTCTAAGCATTCCAAGACTTCTAGTCCTCACTTTCATGCAATTGTTCATCGTTCTTGAGATTGGAGCACTTTTCGAGTTGTAAACTCCCCGCGCGTGCTTTGTGTGCTCATCTTCTCACGTGTGTGCGTGGTTGCGGTGTGGATTTAATTCTAGTGTGCGTTGCTCTTCCCAACCTTACTTCGTGCTTTCATTGTGATCTTTGTTGTAAGGGCGAGAGACTCCAACTTGTGGAGATTCCTCGCAAACGGGAAAAAGAGATAAGCAAAGAAAAGTCATGGTATTCAAGTTGATCATTGGATCACTTGAAAGGGGTTGAGTGCAACTCTCGTCCATTAGGACGCCACAACGTGGAAGTAGGCAAGTGTTACTTGGCCGAACCACGAGATAAAATCGTGTGTCTCTTGTGTTGGTCTCTTTGTGATTGTATTGCCCACAAGAACTTGCTTCGAAACTACTTAGTAGCACTAACATTTCTATAACCATGTTTTGTGGCTATTTAGTTGTTGAATTTTTACAGGATCACCTATTCACCCCCCCCCCTCTAGGTGCTCTCACCCTCCCCGTAAGAAGCTCCCTCACCGCGTATAAAGTCAGCGTGTGCATCTTAGGGCAACATCACATCCCATACACTCGGGCAAGATCTATAGAGATTGAGGGAGAGAGGGAGAGCTTGAATTTGTCGGGACCGAGGGAGAGGGTGATCGTCGCCGCCGTCGTTTGGTGCCCACAATTAGGGATGAAAACGGTCGGAAACGGTCGATAAACACTAAAACCATTACCATTTTCATATTTTTTATCGGAAACAAAATAAAAAACGATAACTCCAGAAACGGAAACGATATCTGTATTTTGGAAACATCGGAAACGAAAGTTTGATACGAAAAATACACCGGTAACGGTCGAAATCTAAAACACGATCGGTAAACATATCAAACTTCACGATACAACAAAGTTGACAAAAGGTCACAAAGAACACAAGTTCACAATTCATGATATAACAAGTTCACAATATAACAAGTTCACAAGGATCACAAATTTATAATATAAAAAGTTTATAAAAATCACAAGTTCACAATATAACAAGTTCAGAGTATAACTAGTTCATAAAGATCACAAGTTCACAATATCCACTCGATCTAGCTGACATGGCATGCTTACTCATGAAATATTTTTTGCTCACATAAAGAGTTTTTTCACAGCCTCACAGGAAAACCCTAAAACCTAGTGTGTGGAAAAGATAGATTGTCGGCTCTCTATCATTATAAATTAGTAATACATAACATGTGCATAGAAAAAGGTGGATTCGTTCGAGAGACCAAATCGTTAATCCCAACTGCCTTCCAACACCATCTATCCCAAAAAATCTTAAGGAATTAAAAAAAAAATACAAAAATAAGTAATCCTTATCCAGAGACGTACATGCGATGCAAAAAATCACATGTAGGAAAATTTTGAAAAACTAAGACACAATTCTAAAAAATTCCGAGACACAATTCCAGAAAATTTCGAGACACAAATCCGGTAATTTTCGACAAAAACCGGTAACCGAAGGAAACTGTCGGTAAAAAACCACGCTGATTCCGATACCTATTCATATAGAAAATTCTGAAAATTGATTTTGTTTTCGAAAAATACCGTTACCGGTGAATCCGATCGAAAAATTTCGAAATCAGTTTCCAGAATATCGAAAAATTCCGAAACCGTTTTCATCCCTACCCGCAGTGTTGTCAAGGTCGTTCACTAGCAAGCCCAGTCGTGTGCAGAGGACCCGTTGTGCGCGTGGCCAAATCGGTGCGCACGAATTTTGTCGTGACGACTCGTCATCCCCGCGGCCCCGCCGTGGTCACCTGACGTCACCACCAACCCCACCTCTGCCTTCCCTTCCGGTGAGAACCCTTCCACTATCTTTGGTATTCACCCTAGTTGGTATAGCTTCGGTCCGTGACCAAAATCGATCACTGGGGCCTTAGTAATTGCTCACTAGAGTTCTGTGGCTACCGCACTCTGTGGTCGGCCTCGCCTGAGTTACCACCGCCATAACAACGCTCCCCTTCGAGTTCGCCTTGTCCCATGCTCTATGTAGGATCATTTTGGCTGCCTGGGGGTCCTGGATGGCCGGGCACGTCTCCTCGCCAGCGTGCTCCGTCGTGGGAACACCTTTGCCACCGCGGTACCAGGCGTCGGGAGGAAGAAGCTTGTGTACCGTCGGAGTAGCATCGTGCAGCTAAGATTAGAAGTTGGATAGTTGCGCCGGAGCCATTGATCGCACAGGGGATGGCCCTGATCAAGTTGGGCGTACCCCTTCGATGTATTCAATCACGGCCGCATAGTTGTTAATGAGTGGCCCTAGTTGCATACCTAGTCACATGTTTAATCGGGGCCGTGGATCTTGGATCCAACGGATAGATGATATCCCTGGAGCATATCAACCCGGTTGTTTTTATAAAGATGCACTGGGCTTCTTGATATTCAACCCACCGTCTAGCGCTATAGGAAGATTGTCGCGGGCGGGTCCAGATATTTTTGAAACAGCCCCTGAGTTTCCTGAGAATTGTGCCCGCAAGCCAAGGGATAATTAAAATTAGGTAAATTGGTAAAGAAAGTGATTTTTAGTATGACAATAATTCTATAAACTTGGAAAAATCATAACTCATTTGTTTTAACTCTAATTTTAGCGGTTCTGAAGCCTACGGATTCATATCGGCTTGTAGAATATTACTATGCAGTTTATTCCTATGTTGGTGTGATGTTAATTTATGTTTATATATTGTGTGATTGTATTGAGCAAATGAACGAGGAACCCGAAGCAATCAAAGTTGAAGAATCTAAGTAGGAGCTCGTAGAAGGCAAGTTGTGCCCTTGATCACTTTCTTTACCTAATAATGTTCTCAGCTATTTTGTAAGACATTCTCGTTATATAATAAAGTTTGTGGCATTCGTCTCTATACACTGAGTCATTGTATGTGTGGATTTTGATTTTGCGCACATATGAGACGCACCCGGGTTTGCCCTTAAATCTAGGTGTGATATATGCTCCAACAACTTAAGTTTGATAAGCCTTGGACCAATGTCGACCAGGGTCTAACTCGATAGAAAGTGACTAGAGAGCTTTCAACCATGAACAATTGGTGTAGCAACCCTTGTCGAACCAAAGCTCATGATCTGACAACCCTATATGAATTTTTCACATGCATCTAACGGTGGAACTACTCCTATGAATAGTATGCTTGTCCTATCTGACACTACCATTGTCGGAACTATTGGACCAATTGACCCAAGCCTTACGCTCTCCAAAAAGTGACTAGAGAGTTATAGGGAGCATCATATTGGTCTAGCAACCTTGATCGGAGCAAACCTTATGGTTTGATGCCCTCTAAGCTTGAGGCTAGGGTTAATAGTCAGACTAGCAGTTTGTTGGTGCGATGCTTTACATGTTAGGATCCGACACCTATATATAGATGTCTTCTAGACATTTTCTTCCACATTTTTGCATATACACTAAATCCAACATGTTTCACACACTTATGCATATGAGTTAGCATTTTTAATAATATTAAGAGTATCTCCAAGAGTCTTTCTAAATTTCACTCTCTAAATTATCATTTGGAGAGTCATTTGTATAAAACCACTTTCTATATCTTTTCAATCTCCAACAACTTTTCTATATCTTGTTTGCACTCTAGAGAACCATTCACGTTTTCTATATATGGCTAGTGAGAAATCTGGAATAGAAGATATCTATATTTGAATAGCCATTTAGATAAGTTGTTGGAAGGTATTTTACAAAAATCTCTATTTATATCAATTAGAAAGAATATAGAGAGTCTCTTGGAGTTGCTCTAAGGAGGCCTTTCCATGACTTCACTAGGTCTAATGCATATACATGGGGTCCATTCACCTAGTGTCACTTAAGTTACCATTCTAAACTTAATTCTTTCTTTATTATACGTCTACTTAGCCTAAATCCAATCATGTACATATTTGCATCTTGACTGGCAAAACAAAATATTCTATCTTATATCTTTGCCTTAGGCCCTTGCATTTTTCTTGTTTTTTGTAGCCATCACCATCCTTTCCATGGTTGCCGTTCTTGCTCAATCTTCTATCTGCGGATCTAACCAAGCTCATTCACAACACTAGAGTTGAGGTTAGTCTACTTACTTTTCTCAATTACCAAAACCACTCATGGATCTTTTAGTCTCCTCCTTTTAGTAATTGATGACAACCATGCAAAGATAGTAATTAAAATATTAATTGCAATCTAGTACTTCATACAAGTATCGATTACTAATTAACTTGGTTTGAATTTGTGTGGCTTGCCCAAATACTTCACATACTTATCTGCTCCCCCTACATATGTGCTAGCAATTTGATTGGAGCTTGGACATATGTTCGCTTTGAATCTGTGGAAGAAGCAATGCTAGCAAATTATGCTAAGGTGTACATGATAAACGTTTGAAGCATGTATAACACATGACATACCTTGGAAATATTCAACATTAGCCCATGGTATAGCCATACATCAAAGATACTAGAAACCTTTGTGAGATCAAAATTACAAGAGAGGTTTCTAGATGTCAATTGAAAAACAAATAATCTTAAGTCTAGCTATGCTTAGCAAATATCATATGCATGCTAGTTTGTGGAATCATCAACCAATTTAGCTTATATTACATATGCAAGAATGATAGCAATTGATAAACAATACTAAATGATAAACAACTTATATAGTTGTGCAAATATAGCCAGTCATATGAAGATGCATGTCTTAAATGTAATAACCAAGTTCATGAGCATGCTCCCCTATATCTGTGCTTTCTCTTTGTTAGTAACTACTCCCATTCTTTGTGTATCATTAACTTATCCCTTTTTATAAGCTTTTTTATACCAACTTTCTCTTTGTTAGTAACGATTCTATCCTCCTTTGTCATAAATCACCACAAAGCGTGTAAAGGATAATGTTGGGGGCCTCTATAGCCAAAGGGCCTTGAAACATTGTACTAATAGTTAAACATGCTCCCATTATTACTAACATGTAGCAAAGATAACCTTCATCTGCAGCGGTGTACAAGGAAGGGACGAAGCTAGGGAGCTTCGGCCTCGTCGGATTTACCGGTGAACAGGAACAAGGGGAGAAGAAGCTTCGGCTCTGAGGCGCTAACACACAAAGCAGAAGGGGATGAGAAGAATCTAGAAGATTGGTTGGCACAATACGAGAGAGGAAAAGTGATGAGGACATCCTCCACTATTACCTGTTGGCAAAGACGCAATTGGCCCAGTTGGCCCAATTGTAGTCGGACGGTGACCGTGTGAGCCTGAGAATTATCCCACCTTGCTTAACTTGGGAGGAGGAAGCCACTTTAAAAGGGAGAGCCACCCTTCCCCCATTGGACTAGTCTTTTAGGGCGATTGGGCCTTTCCCTGAGTTGGGTGTGCATAATGAACTGTTGGGCTCCGGGCAATCCTAATTTGTTGGGCCTCGGCCAACCCCACCTGGGCTGGGTGTATCAAAAAGACAACATTAGCCTTATAAGACTTGTAGCTCATATGTATAGTATTTATGGATATTTTTGTAATTTCATATGAAGATATATCTCACCACTATAAATAGCAGCATAGTGCCATGCATGAGGGAGACTTTTAGTTCGAGGGAGAACCAAGTCGCTCAGACTTCGAAGCTATGTTGTCTTATATTTGTACCTTTCTTTGTATAGCTGAAGTTATATATGTAATCATTTTCAAATAAAAAATGATGAATAACAAAATGAAACAAAATGGATCATTCTTTCGAGTTTTTTATTATCTTTTTTACACCTTCTCCATTTTATTAATCTCATCCTAGAAGATTAATGAATGGACGAAGGGGGAATCTTTTCATTTGTGTTGCCTTGTTTTTTTATCTCTTTTAGGAATAAAAAACAAGTAACCAACATTAGCGCCTACCTCTGGTAAATTCATGGCCACGACGAAGAGCATGGCAAGCCCTGAAGCTTCATCGTCAGGCTCGAAGAAGCTTGTCTTCCCCATCACTACGGGATCAAGCTTCGAACCAAGCAACAAAAGACAGAATAAAGAAGCCTAGAGAAGGGTACATTATGTTGGTGTTCAAGGGCCCTACATCAAATCGAAGTGGTCTTATATTCTAATCACATTCCCTCAAGAAGACCTTCAGCTCAAAGATTACCCGCACATATATGTTATGGTAATCTCATGTGTCATAAAAGGTTGCATAGTCCATAATGTCTTGGTCGACACAGGCAGTGCAGTAGATATCATCTTTAAGAAAGCCTTCAAACAAATGCAAGAACCAGAAGATAAAATTCAAGAATCAGCTTACCCACTCAGTGGCTTCGGAGGCAAGCAAGTTTTAGCTCTTGGAAAATTAGCTATGCCTATTACCTTAGGCTATGTCAAGAACACTAGAACAAAAGGAGTTGTATTTGATATTGTTGATATGAAGTTCCCATATAACTCAATCATTGGAAGAGGGGCACCTAATGCTTTCGAAGCAGTCCTACATTTAGCTTATCTTTGTATGAAGATACCAAGCAACCAAGGTATCATATCTGTTTACAGAAGCCAAGAAGCTGCAAGAAGGTCCGAAGGAACTTGGCAAGAATCCAAGGCCATCCATAATATTGATGAATCTAAAGTTCAAGCTCAAGCACAAGGCAAACAAGTTAAACAAAATGTAGTTTCAATAGATCAGCCGAAGCCAATTCTCCTCTGCGAAGATGTGGCTGGCCAAAGGGTTTTCTTTAGTTCACAATTAGCTTCAGAACAAAAGGCAAGCTTAAAAGATTCCTTTTTCATAACAAGGATGTCTTCGCTTGGTCAGCTAATGATCTATGTGGAGTTGATAGGAGCATTATAGAGTATGCACTCAATGTTGATCCAAGCATTGAACCGAGAAAGCAGAAGCTTTGGAAGATGTCAAATGATAAGGCCGAAGGTGCAATGGTTGAAGTCAAAAGGCTCCTCAATGTTAGAGTGATAAGAGAAGTTTCATACCTAGAATAGCTTGCCAATACAGTCATGGTCAAGAAATCAAATGGCAAGTGGAGAATGTGCACCAATTTCACAAATCTCAACAAGGCATGCCCGAAGGATGAATTCCTCTTACCAAGGATTGACTCCCTTATTGACACAATAGCTACTTTAGAGCTCATGAGCTTGTTAGATTGTTATTCAGGGTATCATCAAATTTGGATGGAAAAAGAGGATGAGCCAAAGACTAGCTTCATAACTCCTAGTGGCACTTATTGCTACCTTTGGATGGTTGAGGGGCTCAAGAATGATGGTGGAAGTTTAAGCAGAATGACAACCAAAGTGTTAAGCACACAAATTGGCAGAAATATGCTAACATATATCGATGATATCATTGTTAGAAGCATGAAGCATGAAAACCACATTTCAGACTTCTAGGAAACCTTCACCAACTTCTGAAAGGATGGCCTGAAACTTAACCCTGAGAAATGTGTATTCGGGGTGACGAAGGGCAAATTTCTAGGTTGCCTTGTGTCCACCAAAGGAATTGAGGCAAATCCACACAAGATAGAAGCTATAATTCGAATGGAGCCACCAAAGTCAAGGAAAGAAGCCTAAAGACTGGAGGAAGGCTAGCATCATTGAACAGATTCATATTAAGATCTACAGAACGAAGCTTGCTATTCTTTGAAGTACTGAAATCAGCTAAAGTATTCCAATGGGGACCACCTTAGCAATAAGCTTTCAAATACCTTAACAATATCTGATCTAGTTGGCAAACTCTCTCTCCACCTTCGTTAGGGGCTCCTCTGCTGTTGTATGTTTCTACCTCACAATCCATAGTAAGTGTCGCCCTAGTACAGGCAAAGTTGCAAGATGGATCTTGTGGGGGACAGATATCCCCCCGGGTCCACTGGAAGGATAAAAGACCTCACGAAAGGCCCAAGGGCCCAATAAATTGTAAGGTCACTCCTTCATGGGCCTGGGGAGGAACGACCAGTAAAGCAGATCGACATAAGGCCGGATCGGTGCGAGCCCGAATGGCCCAACAACGTTGAGCAAGAAACCACAACAGAAGACCCGACTTCCCCGCGCTGGAGCCCTGTACAACGGAGCTAGGCGAGGATAAGTCAGCAGAATTATAGGAAGATAGACTCAATCAGTTCACTAGCTCTTAGGTGCGGTTTGTTATCTCATCCGCATGTATTGCCTCACGGTCGAATATATAAGGCCTAGGGGGCACCCCTTCAGAACGATCGATCCCACTACTCAGCCATCCACCCCAACTCTCTACGTTCTAGCTTTAGAGAGCTCCCTTGTAACCCATTACATAAAGCATACTCGCCAGGACGTAGGGTGTTACGCATCTCAAAGCGGTCCGAACGTGTAAACACTGTCCATTGTTCCTCGTGCATCTAGCACGAACCATTTAGCTACAGTCGGCGACACCGTCCTACTCCTAAAACACCTTGAGGGCAACCCCGGGTGTGCGGTCGGACCCAAAACACCGACAGCTGGTGCGCCAGGTAGGGGGTGTGTCGCCGATCTAAGCCAGCTCAATGGCCGTCACCTTCCACCGCAAGATCACCCTCCGTCCCGGATCTGTATTCTACTTTGGAACAATCTCATCCGTAGCAGATGAAGAGGGAACTCTACACCGCATTGTAGATCCGCCAAAGAAGAAGCCTCCTCCAACAAACTCCGAGAATATCGGAGTAAGGAAAGAAAAAGCGCAACCTCCAGCGCTCCGAAAAGAGATCGCCTTCAGCAAGCCAGGGGCCGAGGGCCCGCTGACCCGGAGAACTCCACTGTCTACTTCCCCGACGAAAGAATGGACACAAATCGCAAGGAAGAAAGAGACCGGGAGGAAGCAAGTTGTTCTTTCCGTGCCTCCGCCCTCAAAGGAGAACGGAAAGAAGATCGCCATGACAGCCGCACCATTCTACCCCAACGTTCTTTTCATCGGGAGAGTGGAGTCGCCCCCCGTCTCCGACGACGAGCCGACCGCGCCCAGAGAAGAACCACCTCAGCGGGAGTCCCATCGACGGAGAAATCAGCGCCGAAATATCCGGCGACATCACGAGGCCGGAGAGCGGGATCCAGAGCAGCCTGTCTCGCGAGACGAGGTCTCAGAGATAGGAGAAACTCCGGAGGAATGCATCTTCAGAGAACGAAGGAACTCCCGACGGCGTGATCGCCGACGAGCTCAGGAACAAGCCGAGCAGGATGTAAGGCAACGTTGGGAAAATCCACTCTTCGGGTGCAACCTGAATCCCGACTTCGCCCGAGCCATGAACACGTCGAGTGAAGTTGGAGGGGTACTAGCTCGGATAGCTGATGGACTCCCTTAGACTCCCGACGCCGAGGGCTATCGGCGACTGTTCACCCAGGCAGCCAACCATCTTCTACCTCTCGCTCACCCGCCGAACGATCTGCGACACGCCATCAACAGTCACCGGGACGCGCGAAGCTCCATCAATGCTTCGCGTGAACGACGACATGAGAACGAGATCCGCCGCCGGGAGGAGTACGACAGGGATCATGGCATCCTAGCTCGGAGTCAGGCCACCAGAACTGAGTCAGCAACGGCCTCGACTGGCGGTACTACCCGGGGACGGTCGAGGAACCACAACAACTACTCCCCTCCCCAGGACAGACATCATCCCCGACGACAAGAAGACACGTGTGGAGTGTCTGCCCTTACTCCACGCCTTAGGGCCATTCAATGGCCCCCCTAACTTCAATGTATCCAATGTCGACAAATATGAACCTAAGCAGGATCCAGGGGGCTGGCTAGCCATCTACACCACCGCCGCTCGAGCCGCCGGAGCGTCTGAGGACGTGATCACTGCATACTTACCCATTGTCCTCGGGCAAGACGCACTACAATGGCTGCGACATCTACCCCGACACTGCATCGACGACTGGAGCGACTTCAGTCGATGCTTCACCGCCAACTTTTAGTCCCTCTCCGACAAACCAGCGCAACCAT
The DNA here is from genome assembly GCF_902167145.1 of Zea mays. NCBI lineage: Eukaryota > Viridiplantae > Streptophyta > Magnoliopsida > Poales > Poaceae > Zea > Zea mays. The sequence continues at coordinate 10,994,712 of NC_050099.1, forward strand.
GGGACCTCAAATCCATCAAGCGCCGGGGGGACAAAACTCTCCGGTCGTACCTCAAAAGGTTCCAGACCATGAGAAATCGAATCCCCGAGGTCACGGAGGCGGCCGTGATCGAGGACTTCTACAGAGGATCCAATGACTCGGCCTTCGTCCGAGCCATATTGCAGAAGGCGCCGACTACCTCCGAGCAGCTGTTCTGGGAAGCCGACCTCTACATCATCGCCGACGAGCGAGCTCAGGACCTCATCGGGGGAGCGAAGCCCGCACCGGCAGCACCACGATGCGACGCGAACCAGCAACCCGACAAACGCTGGGAGAAAAGGCCTCGCGAAGAAGTGCACGCCGCCGGACCACCTGCCTCTCACGCCCGGGGAGGACCTCGCGGAGGTGAACGTACGCTGGATGACATCCTCGACGCCCAGTGCCCGTACCACAAGGACATGCGCCACACCCTTTGGAACTGCAGGGACTTCAAGCACTCCGTCGGACACGGCCGGCCCTTCCAACCTCTACCTCCTCCTCCGCCGCGAGGAGAACCAGGAGAACCGCGACAACCCCAGCAGCAGGAGGAGGGAGGAGGTGGAGCCTTCCCGCGCGTTGACAGGGAGGTCAACGTCATCTTCGGCGGACACGGATCAAAGGAGAACAGAAGACAACAAAAGCTCACCGATCGCCAGATATTGGTGGCGAACACCGGTCCTCCCGCTCCGTACCGATGGTCGGAGCACCCGATCACCTTCACTCGGGCAGATCAATGGCTCAACTTCGACCACCCAGGCAAATATCCGCTCCTCGTCGATCCGGTGATCCGAGAGAGCAGGGTAAAGAAGGTGTTAGTGGACGGGGGAGCAGCATCAACGTCACCTTCCCCCAAACACTCCAAGGTTTGGGAGTTCACCTCAAAGAGCTCCACGAGTCAGATACTCCTTTCTTCGGCATCGTGCCGACTGAAGGGGAATACCCGCTGGGCCACATCTACATGCCCGTCACCTTCGGAACTCCGGAGAACTACAGAACCGAGTTCCTGAGGTTCGAAGTGGCGAACTTCGACTGCGGGTACAACGCCATCATCGGGAGGCCGGGATTGGCAAAATTCATGGCCATTCCGCATTACACGTACATGATATTGAAGATGCTAGGACCACAAGGAATCATAACTGTGCGCGCTGACTTCCAAGGCGCCGCAGAATGTTTCCGAGTGGCCATCCAGGCGGCCCTCATCACCAAACCGTCGGCGACTTCTTCAACGCAGGAAAACTCTAAGCCTGAGGAAGACCTTGCGGCACCGGCAAATGAAGCTCAAGCCGCGACCTCTATGCGGCCGACTGAAGAAACTAAAAGGATCAACCTGGGGTTCGCTGATGAGCGCAAGACTGCCATCATCAGCTCTAGCCTGGACGATAAATAGGAAGGCACGCTCGTCCGGTTTCTGCAAGATAACCGAGACGTATTCGCATGGCAACCTACGGATATGCCGGGAGTCCCGAGAGAACTGGCCGAGCACAAACTGAAGGTCTATCCCCAGGCGAGGCCGATTCGGCAAAAACTACGTCGCTTCATGTCTGACAAGAGAGAGGCCATTCGCGCTGAGCTGGCTCGCTTGGTCGCGGCTAGGTTTATTAGAGAGGTGTTACATCCCAAGTGGTTAGCCAACCCTGTTCTTGTACTCAAAAAGAATAAAGTGGATTGGCGCATGTGCGTCGACTATACGGATCTCAACAAACACTGTCCAAAGGATCCCTTCGGGCTTCCTAGGATAGATCAGGTAGTAGATTCCACCGCTGGATGTTCTGTGCTGTCTTTCCTGGATTGCTACTCCGGATATCATCAGATTAGCTTGGCGAAAGAAGACGAGGAAAAAACAGCGTTCATCACTCCGTTCGGTGCTTTCTGCTATACCTCCATGTCGTTCGGCCTCAAAAACGCTGGAGCGACTTACCAGAGAGCCATTCAAACATGCTTAGCTGATCACTGGGGCAAGCGTGTGGAAGCCTATGTAGATGATGTGGTAATCAAAACGGAGAACTCGGAAAACTTCATCGAAGACTTACAATTGGTTTTCAACAGTCTACGGCGATATCGATGGAAGCTTAATCTCGAAAAATGTGTCTTTGGGGTACCAGCAGGAAAGCTACTCGGATTTATTGTCAGCCACCGGGGAATTGAAGCTAATCCGGATAAGATTGAAGCTATCATGAAAATGGAGGCACCACGATCACAAAAGAAAGTTCAGAGACTTACCGGATGTATGGTAGCCCTGAGCAGATTCATATCCAGGCTGGGAGAAAAAGGCTTACCATTTTATAAGCTACTCAAGAAGGTGGATAAGTTCCAATGGACTTCAGAAGCACAGGAAGCACTAGACGCACTGAAAAAATTCTTGACGACACCGCCAGTGCTGAAACCGCCACGGCGAGCCACGTCAACTCAACCGACTGAAGATTTGCTGCTATATATCTCTTGCACGACTCACGTGGTAAGCACCGCGTTGGTAGTCGAGCGAGCAGAAGAAGGACATGCCTACCCAGTGCAACATCCTGTTTATTTCATCAGAGAAGTTCTGGGTCCCTCAAAGAAAAAGTATCCTCAAGTTCAGAAGCTATTATATGCAGTACTTCTAACTGCCCGCAAGCTACATTACTACTTTGACGACCACAAAGTCATAGTAGTCACTGGTTTTCCGATAGGGGATATTCTTCACAACAAGGAAGCCATTGGCCGAATAGCCAAGTGGGTCTGTGAACTGGGATCTCATGACATCGAATTTCGACCTCGCACGGCCATCAAAACTCAAGCGTTGGTTGACTTCGTATCAGAATGGACTGGACAACAAGTACCAGATAACCCAAAAACTGCAGAAGTATGGCGAATGTATTTTGATGGCTCGCTGAAGCTGCAGGGAGCAGGCGTGGGAATTCTCTTCACTGCACCTGGAGGCGAGCACCTCAAATATGCCTTCCAGTTGCTATTTCCAGCCTCCAACAATGCAGCCGAGTATGAAGCTCTAATTCATGGACTGAACATTGCTATATCACTAGGCATCAAGAGACTGATGGTATATGGAGATTCTTTGGTAGTCATAAGCCAGATAAACAAAGAATGGGACTGTTCGAGCGATTTAATGGGAAAGTACTGCACTGCCATCCGAAAACTAGAAGATAAATTTGAAGGTCTGGAATTTCATCATGTAGAAAGAGATCGAAACACGGCAGCCGATGTATTGTCCAAGCTAGGATCCAATCGAACTCAGGTCCCACCTGGAGTCTTTGTACAAGAAATACCACAGCCAAGCATCTCAATGGATCAGGCAGAAGAGTGTAATATCGTGAATCAACCAGAGTCAGACTCTGATGACTGGAGAAAGCCAATCATCAGATATATAAATAATGAAGAGGAACCAGATGACAAAAATGCAGCCGAGCGCATCATAAGACAGTCAGCTCACTACACACTCATTGGGGAGACACTATACAGAAGGGGTGCATCAGGCGTCCTCATGAAATGCATTCTCTCATCTACTGTGAAGCGACTTCTAGATGAGGTCCATGCTGGACAATGTGGAATACACACAACATCCAAGACACTAGTCGGGAAGGTCTTCAGGTCGGGATTCTATTGGCCAACAGCGAAAAGTGATGCAGCCGAGTTAGTTCAGAGGTGTGAAGCTTGCCAGTACTTGTCAAAGCAACAACATCTACCAGCGCAGCAACTGCAAATCATACCAGTAACTTGGTCGTTCGCATGCTGGGGATTGGATATGATTGGACCTTTCAAGAAAGCTCAAGGAGGATACACACATGTACTGGTAGCAATCGACAAATTCACTAAATGGATAGAGTTCAAACCCATTGCTTCTTTAACCTCAGCTAAGGCCGTGGAATTCATACAAGACATAATATTCAGATTCGGAATACCGAACAGTATCATAACTGACCTAGGATCCAACTTCACAAGTTCAGAGTTCTTCGATTTCTGCGAGCAAAAGAGCATTCAGATCAAGTATGCTTCGGTAGCACACCCAAGAGCCAACGGGCAGGTTGAACGAGCTAACGGGATGATATTGGAAGCACTAAGGAAAAAGGTCTTCGATAAAAATGAAAAGTTCGCAGGAAAATGGATAAGGGAATTGCCCTACGTCGTTTGGAGCCTAAGAACCCAACCTAGCCGAGCTCTGCATGGAAACACTCCTTTCTTCATGGTCTATGGGTCAGAAGCAGTGTTACCCGCTGATCTCAAGTTTGGGGCGCCAAGGTTGGTCTTCGAAAGCATAGCAGAAGCCGAAGCTACTAGGCTGGAGGACATTGATGTACTCGAAGAAGAATGGTTGAACGCAGTAATTCAATCAGCACGATACCAGCAGACTCTGAGACGCTATCACGACAAGGCCGTACGACGACGATCCTTTTCAGTGGGAGATCTCGTCCTCCGCCGAATTCTAACGGGGGAGGGACGGCACAAGTTGTCACCCTTATGGGAAGGACCATTCATAGTAGCAGAAGTCACTCGACCGGGATCATATCGTCTCACTCAAATGGATGGCACAGAAATTGGGAACTCCTGGAATATAGAACACCTCAGGAAGTTTTACCCCTAGCTGTATTTCAAAAGCTATCGGGACGATAATGTACTCTGTAAAATGGGAAATATGTCATCAATAAAAAAGGCTTCAAGAATACTCAGTTTGTTCATGATTGACCGACATTCTTACTTAACTCAGAGTGACCACTATGCCCTGCTAACGGAGCAATCAGCTTAAGTCGGCAACGACTTAAGACGGTGTAACATGCTCGCGCTTACTTAACTCGGGGTGACCACTATGCCCTGCTAACGGAGCAATCGGCTTAAGTCGGCAACGACTTAAGACGGTGCAACATGCTCGCGCTTACTTAACTTGGGGTGACCACTATGCCCTGCTAATGGAGCAATCGGCTTAAGTCGGCAACGACTTAAGATGGTGCAACATGCTCGCGCTTACTTAACTCGGGGTGACCACTATGCCCTGCTAATGGAGCAATCGGCTTAAGTCGGCAACGACTTAAGACGGTGCAACATGCTCGCGCTTACTTAACTCGGGGTGACCACTATGCCCTACTAACGGAGCAATCAGCTTAAGTCGGCAACGACTCAAGACGGTGCAACATGCTCGCGCTTACTTAACTCAGGGTGACCACTATGCCCTGCTAACGGAGCAATCGGCTTAAGTCGGCAACGACTCAAGACGGTGCAACATGCTTGCGCTTACTTAACTTGGGATGACCACTATGCCCTATTAACAAAAGCAATCGATTTAAGTCAGCAACGACTCAAGGCGATTTCACATGCTTACGATTACTTATATAGGGGTGACCTCTATATCCCATAAACAAGTTTCAAAATCATCACACAACATTTTACTCCTGCAAATTTATGTACTGTCGAATTCTAAAACAATAGGAGAGTAACAATATCATTCAAATGCCGAACTGGTGTCCTCTAACAAATATCCGATCATGATAACCGCACGCTCAAAGCACGCAATATTTCTCTATTTTGCAATATCTTTCTCAGGAGCAACCGACGAAGAAGGGCGACTCGAGGAATCAGGAGCAGCGTTCACATCAGCCCTTATATCGTCGGGAACAACCACGTCGGGTCTCCTCATCAAGATCCGCCCCGCGCGAATGGCTTTATCCATGGCTCTGTCGCGTTGGGCCCTCAGAGTAATGGAAGTTTCTTCAGCAACTTTGACAGCCAACTGGGCGGTTTCTAGCTCCTGGGCGATGGACTTCTTGGAAGCGCGCAGTTCTTTGATAGCAGCATCCTTAGCTGATATCAACTGCCTGATACGGATCACGTCATCCATGGATTCCTGCAGCTTACAGCGATGATTGTCTAACTCCTCCATGGTGAAGCGATGACTCCTCTCCAGGATGGTCAACGAGTTGCTAGAATCACGATATAGTCTGTCAAGATTGTCACGAGAAGCAACAAGGGCACGTTTTTCTTCCTGCAAACAAGAATCAGCTCCTTCAAACATCAAGCAAGCGATAAGAACACAACAATACAAGGCACGGTTTCATAAGTCACCTTTTTAGAATCAAGCTGAGCGCGAAGAGTAGAGTTCAGCGTGTTAGCGTCACTCAGAGCAGCAGAGACCTGGACCAGCTCAGTCTGGCTTTGAGAATACTTTTCCTCAAAATCAGAACACCGCCGGACCAGTTCAGCCTGACCTTGAGAATGTTTTTCTTCAAGAACAGAAATCTGCCGAGCCATATCTGGCGAGAAACAATCAAGCAAAAAGGGTCAAAGTGTGAAGCAGTTCAATAAGGCAGACGAAGGGAAGCAAAAGAGCACTAACCAGCATTCGTCGCCTCCAAGTCAGAGACACGCTGTTGAAGCAACACCGAATTCCAACGTGCCAGAGACGAAGCTCCTTCTGGAACAGAAACACCTTGCAACCTCAGCTGACTAGCCATCCCATCCACCAATGCCTGATATTGAGAACAAATGAGTGTAATGACAGCAGTTCATACGGTGTAAAAGTCAGGCTAGAATATATCATAGTACCTGGAGGCTGGAGAAGAATGAAGGGACTCCCAAATCGTGAGAGATCAATTGATGGCTTGGCATAGGGTCACCACCCGAAACAGCTCACAATGAACCAGCAGGAACCAATTCAGTGTCATCAATAGAGCCCAAAACTCGGTCGGCAGGAACGCTAACCTCTAAAGCGACTCCCTGACCCAAAGCTTGGGCTACCACCATGCAACCAGAGTGCGGAGGGGATCCCGCGTGAACATCCATGGAAGTACAAGAGGGAGACCCCACTCGGACACCCCTCGGGGGCTGGGCCATAGTTTGCGCTACCCACTTGAGCCGGATCATTTCCGGCAGTACCCTCAGGGGCTGGGCAGTGGCTTGCGCTTCCCACCCGAGCCGAATCATCCCCGGCAACACCCTCGGGGGCTAGGTAAGTGTCAACACCATCCTTGAGGACCAAGCTCTCTGCAACAGCCGCCTCTAAGGCTGAAGGTCCCTCAGTTATTTCCATGGGAACAAGATGATCCATATCAGTTTCCTGACCCTCAAGACCGCGCTCCAAGGTCGATGAGGCGCGGGACGCTGCCCGGGATGACCCCAACCCGGCGTCGAGCACATCAACACAAACATCCGTCGCACCATCATCCGCTGGCTCTGATAACAGATCCTCTAGAACCATATCTTCAAGAGTCTGATCAAAGTTCGCCAGGGACAATTCTTGTAGACCAATGAGGGCAGACAAAGCGAGAGAAGGAACTCCACTACTTTCCCCACTGGCGACATATTGCCGACTGTTCTTCCGAGTCAAAGGGACCTCATCTTCTTCCTCCCCGTCGTTTTCATCAGCAACACAGACAACACCCCCATTGGGATCAGCAGCAGATGGAGCACCCCCATTGGGATCAGCAGCAGATGGAGCACACCCATTGGGATCAGCAACAGATGGATCACACCCATTGGGGTCAGCGTCAGTAAATTCAGGCACAGGTACTTCCTCAGCAGCAGGAACCGAAGGACCAACGTCCCGATCCAAACTAGATACTCGCCGAAGACGTCTCTTTTTCTTTTTCTGCTCATCAGCAGGAGAATCAAGTTGATTGGCTCGGCAAGGGCGTTTCGGGCGAACACTGACAGGTCTCTGAATATCCAAGGTTGTACCAGCTTCAGGGAGAGGCGCCACCACCAATGTCCCAGCAGGAGCAGCATCAGAAGAGTCCTCGGCCAGCATATCAAGCATAGCACTTATCTCTGCATCACTAGGATCCAAAGGCACCTCAAAGTGGACCTGCCGTTCATCATCAGGAATTTCCCCGAGCGAGGCAACCAAAGCGCTAACTTCTTCGGCAGAGGGTCGCACTCTAAGGCCCAAACCGCCATCAGCGACAGGTGGATTCGACACAAAATGAGTGAAGGCCTTGGAAGGAGGCAGGTTCCAGGCCAAGTATGCCACTGGGGCACCAACATTTGATACCTTGCCTCTAAGAATCATTTCAAGTCGGTTCACCAAGTCTACAGCGGGAATTCTTCTGTTGGTAACCCGAGTTGAGTCAGCTAGACCTTGGTACAGATAAGCCGGGTATGCCCTGTCCTTCAACGGCTGAATGTTCTTGAAGACAAAATCAGCAACCACAGCCTCTGCAGTCAGACCCCTCTCCTTCAGCAGTCCAACTTCAGCTAGCAAAGCCCCTGCCTCAGCCACCTCCTGATTCGTGGGGGACTCGGTCCAACTCGGAGTGCGAACATCCGGCTGTCTCCCCGACCGTGGGGGGAGAGAACTTCCGTGGTTCTCAACAATAAACTACTCCAAGCACCATCCCTTGATACTATCCTTAAGCGGGATTTCAAGATAGTCAGTCTTTCTCCCACGGCGCATCTCCAAACTAGCACCCCCAACCAGCTGATGCTGCCCCCCGGCCATCCCAGGGCGACAGTGATGCAAGTACTTCCACAGTCCAAAATGTGGCAGGACGCCAAGAAAAGCTTCACATAAATGAACGTAAATGGAAATTTGCAGAATGGAATTGGGATTCAGATGGGTCAAATTAAGACGATAGAAATCAAGGAGGCCGCGGAAAAAGGGAGAAATAGGAAGAGCGAGACCGCAGAGAAGAAAAGGAACATAAATCACAGATTCGTGGGTATCCTCTGTTGGAACAGTGACCCCGTGGCAAATCCGCCAAGAACAAAGCTCCTTCGGGGGAAGGACCCCGATGGACACGAGATGGAGAAGGTCAGGCTCGGAGACAACAGACATATGGTTACCTGTGAAAGGCAACTGGCTGTTGGGGTCGATAGGGGGAATCACCGCAGCGGATGAACTCGAGGCCTTTCGCTTGGGCGCCATCTCAACTCCACTGGCGAACAGAGCGGGAGCCGAATTGCAGAGAGGATCTGGAGGCAGGAAAGCAAGAACTAGGGCACGGAAAGCAGAGGCGGCTGAAAGCGCAATACATATGGGATATTCCCGAGTCAGATACCGTTTCCAAAAAGCGCCCAGTCATCACCCGTCGGTTACTTCTAAAACACCGGCGTGCCATGTCATCACCCGGCGGTTACTTCTAAAACACCAGCGTGCCATGTCATTACTCGGCGGTTACTTCTAAAGCGCCGGTATGCCACATCATCACTCGGCTATTATCCTCAAAGTTACCGACGCAGCCCATTCTAACTCGGCTGTTATTTCTAAAACGCCGACGTTACCATCATTCACTCGGCAGTTATCTCTAAAACGCCGACGTCGTCTTCAGTCGCCCAACAGTTATCTCTAAAACTCCGACGTCGTCTTCAAGTCACTCGGCAGTTATCTCTAAAACGCTGACGTCGTCTTCAGTCGCTTAGCAGTTATCTCTAAAACGCTGACGTCGTCTTCAGTCGCTCGACAGTTACCTCTAAAACGCCGACGTCGTCATAAGTCACTCGGCTGTTACCTCTAAGAGCGCCGACGTGGTCATCAGTCATTCTGACGCTGACGTGGTTTCGTCATCACTCGGACGCTATTTCAAAAGCCTTAATGTTGACAATAATAGCTCGGCCATCACCCCTAAAAGCGACGATATGACGCCCGAGTTACTCAGTTACTATTCCAGAGGAATCAACTTCACAAATAAGGCAAACAGAGGAATGATTCAAGAACTCTAAGTTATGCCACAAACATAACAGATAGAGAACATCACGGGCAATAAATATCACGACAGAGATCAACTGACTTCGAAGCAAAGTAATCGACACAGGAGGAGACGAAATCATTCTTCATTAAGGGAAGTTACAGTACTTACAAATCAACTCATTATGAGTTGATACTTCCCTACTGCTACTACTACTACTACGCTACACTATACTACTCTACACTACTAAATACTACTACATTATTTCATTATACTACTTCTAACGTATACTAACATCTAAAGACCAGTGGCATCTAGCCACTGGCCTTGTTGCTGCCCTTGCTGTCGCCGTTGACGCCCCTGCTGCCGCCGTCACCGTCATCGTCGTCGTCGTCACCGTCGCCTCCGTCGTCGTCGTCGTCATCGTCTCCGCCATCGCCGCCACCGCCCTCCTTGGACGAGTCCTCCTCGTCCAAGGAGTACTCTGACTCATTCGAGCCCTCGAGCCCGGAGCGCTCGACGGCCCGGATATAAGTCAAGACCTCCGCAGCAAGCCCCTGGGAGTCATCTGAATCGTCAGACGACGCCGGGGGAGAGACGGGAGCCGGAGACCCCTCGGACTCGGAGGAGAACTCCTCCTCCGAGTATTCCGAGTCACCGAAGTCCTCCGATGGAGGAGTCGGCTCGCGCTTGCGTTTGTTGCTCTTGCCCATGGTGGAAATGAAAGGAGAGGAAGAAAGCAAGCAGCGGAGAACAGCAAGAGATGTGAAAAAACCAGAGAGGCCAAGGCACTATTTATAGAAGAAGAAGGCAACCACTCACCTCCTACCACGGTCACTGAACAATCGCAAAATATTCAATATACGCTTCAACCCGTCTAAAGATACGTTAGGCGGCTGACGCCGTTTCACGCAACGCAACGCCCATTAGGACTCCAGTCAACTGCGCGGGCGATATGATTACACCCGTCGTCACATCACATTACTACTCAGAAGCAGCCGGCTAAAACACTCAGCATACCAAGCTGTCCCTTGCCCACACCCATTGGGGGGGGACGCCCAGGAATTATCAGTATATTTTTCAAAACTGTCACATCCGTGCAGGGCATGCAATGAATACCTCAAGACAAAAATGAGATATCAGTAAGGATCAAAGGAAAGCCAAATATAGCCGGTGAAGTACAAAATCTGACCGACAGAAGCGACGTGAAGACTAGCCAGGGGACGTCCATCAAACGTCCAATCAGTTGCAGATCAAATAAATTTGCACCACCTAGCAAGATATGGGCGGATCACGAACTCAGCCTCAAAGACAAAATACATGCTGACTTCTAAAGAATAATATCGATGACATAATGCTGACCTCTAAGGCATTCGGAAAAAGAAAAGATGACTCTCAGCAAAAGGACACGAAATGAAGACCTTCGAGTGGATTATTTTCAAAAATCCACCCGAAGCTCGGGGGCTACACCCATTGGGTGCACCTCCGGTGCACCCCATGAATCACCATCTCAAGTCAAGACAATGCCAACTTCTAAAGCATATGGCAAGATTAAAGGCAAGGCTGACCTTCAACAAGAGTACAAGCGGAAAATAAAAATGATTTCTGATGAAGACCTTCGAGTGGATTATTTTCGAAAATCCACTCGAAGCTCGGGGGCTACACCCATTGGGTGCACCTCCGGTCCACCCAATGAGGTTCAGGGTCCTGAAATACGAAATGCCGATCTCCAAGGCACGAGCGTGAGACAAAGCTCTAGTTTTCAAGTGATCAAAGCAGAAGGAGACAGTAAGAAATCGTTTTTACCAAACTGCCCGGAAAGCATTTCTTGTCATAAACGAAGACCGCAAGCTGGACCTAGGATCTTTGGGCCGATTATCTCAAAATCAACCCAAAGATCGGGGGCTTGTGGGCGACAGATATCCCCTGGGTCCACTGGAAGGATAAAAGACCTCACGAAAGGCCCAAGGGCCCAATAAATCGTAAGGTCACTCCTTCATGGTCCTGGGGAGGAACGACCAGTAAAGCAGATTGACATAAGGCCGGATCGGTGCGAGCCCGAATGGCCCAACAACGTTGAGCAAGAAACCACAACAGAAGACCCGACTTCCCCGCGCTGGAGCCATGTACAACGGAGCTAGGCGAGGATAAGTCGGCAGAATTATAGGAAGATAGACTCAATCAGTTCACTATCTCTTAGGTGCGGTTTGTTATCTCATCCGCATGTATTGCCTCACGGTCGAATATATAAGGCCTAGGGGGCACCCCTTCAGAACGATCGATCCCACTACTCAGCCATCCACCCCAACTCTCTACGTTCTAGCTTTAGAGAGCTCCCTTGTAACCCATTACATAAAGCATACTCGCCAGGACGTAGGGTGTTACGCATCTCAAAGCGGCCCGAACCTGTAAACACTGTCCATTGTTCCTCGTGCATCTGGCACGAACCATTTAGCTACAGTCGGCGACACCGTCCTACTCCTAAAGCACCTTGAGGGGCAACCCCGGGTGTGCGGTCGGACCCAAAACACAGATAGATCTAAAAACAAATACTAGTATATTTCATCTCTGAAGTACTTGGTCCATCCAAAAGGAATTACTTAGAAATGGAAAAGTACTATATGCAGTCTTAATGGCTTCCAGAAAGCTTCGACATTACTTCTAATCTTACATATCATTATGCCTTTGTCTCAACCTCTAAAGAATATCATTAGAAGCAGAGAAGCTATGGGTAGATTTGGCAAATGGGCCACCGAGCTAAATGAATTTGTCATTGACTTTGTACATTGATCATCAATTCAACCTCAAGTGTTAGCCGATTTCATTGTTGATTGGACACCCAACACACAAGGTGAGTCGGACACTCTAGAAGAAGTTGTTTGGATGGTTTTCTCTGATGGGACATAGGGATCCTTTGGGGCTGGTGTGGCACCATCATCACGTCACCTTTAAACGTGAAAACTTCGTATGCAGCCAAATTGGATTTCCAGTGCACAAACAACATTGTGGAATACAAAGCTCTACTACTGGGACCGAGGAAGATTAAAGCTATGGGAGTTAAAAAGGCAATCCTCAAATCTAATTCCCAAGTGATCACATGCCACGTTGATAAAAGCAGTAAGGCCAAGAGCCCGACATTGGAAAAGTATCTTGACATAATGCGAATAATGGAGAGCTCCTTTGAAGGCTTCTCCATAAAAAAATATACTAAGGGCAGACAGCGAACATGATGATATGTTAGCCAAGTCAGTGGCTTAGGGGATCTCCCTACCTCCCGAAGTTTGCTTTGAAATTCTGAAGGCACCTTCGGTAGAGTTAATTAATGGAAAAAGCAACCCTAACATTTTCTGCTACTCATAGCAAAGATTGGAGGATAGAAATCATAAACTTTATTCAAGGGAACTACTTAGTTGATGACGAGGTATATATCAAAAGAATGCAAGCCATAACAAGACCATACAAGATAATAGAAGTGGAACTGTTTAAAGGTGTTTGCTCGCCCCTCCTTAAGTGTCTCTCTAGAGACAAATGACAAGAGTTGATGAAAGACATCCACTCTAGTATCTGTGGGGGTAACCTTACAAGTTTGAACTTATTCACATCATTGTTGAGCTTCGACATTCCCAACCGCTTAATATTGGGAAGAACCTGTTGGCAAGGTACTATTGAACCAAGTCTCGTGTACCAATTTGCTCAGCAACAACCCTGAAATGGACTTTGGCTATTTGAGCCAGAGAGCCTATCTTCATGTAGCAGAGAGGCCTCGTTATGTCGAAGTTTAATCTCATCAGGCTCATTACTATGTTTTTAACCTTCTCTCTATCTTTACAATCAGCTTTCATGTAGAACCATTCACTAGTCCAACCAGTCAGCCACTTTGTATGGTATCCATATATAGGGGCCTTTGTATCTTTTCTATATGCAAAATTATAGCATCCAAAGTTCTTGTGAAGACCGTCTGACCTTGCCTTCGTCTGGTAATGTAACTCGTGAACCCTACAGAAACCCTCGAAATTCGCAGTCATACCCTGGCTTCGAAGGGCTCATATGTAAAAGCTAAGCCTAACTATTGCATTCAGTGTTAGCTGATGGAGAAATATCTCGAACTTCTTTGGTACCTCAACAATCATTTCGTATATCGGGAACCAAAGCCCAGCGCAAAAGAAGCTTCTAAACACCACAACTTCATCATCCGTCGTCTCCAAAATGATTTCATCGCCAGCAAACCTAATTAAATCATCATCTTTCTTGCCAATATACCCAAGTTTTTTCATCATGTACAAATCTTCAGCCTTCACAGTAGATTTCCCAAACTCAATGTGACTAGGTTTACTCGGGCAAAGGATATTGGGATCTTCTTCGTCGTCTTCACCTTCAGATTCACCTTCGACTTCAGAATTACTATTTTTGAAGCACACATTTCTTCCCTCGGCTCAGCAATGCCAGACTCCCTCATCACTTCTAAAATTGGAGCTGTCTTAGCCATGTCTGTCTCCTCACCCTCGTTAACCAATCTAGCAGTTGTGCAAATCCTGGCCATTGCAAGGCAAGACGAAGCCTAGTCGAAAACTTGAAAGTGTGAAAATACCTTCGGATGCAAAAAAAATAGTAGCACAACGACACAAATGCAACAAATGCTGCATAAACCTAAAGCCAACCAATCTGTTTATATAACCAGATAAGCGGTGAATGTGAACGATCGTGTCACCCAGACCGACTAATCGGTGGACCGATGGAGCTCATGTTTTTACACTTCTTTAATAACAAGCTCAAAAAAGGTGTTTTTCGAACCTTCGACATAAAGAGGCCTTTGTATGTTTCACGAACTGAGCTCATTATGAAAAAACGATCTAGCACCGCGAAGGGGCTACTGTTGGGGGTCTCCTTCTCTCGAAGGTCCTCAAAATACTCATTAACTATTCTGTTTTGCTACAAATGTATTGCAAGATTAATGTCGAAGGTAGGTCTCGAGCAGGGCACGCACCAAGACTTCAGCGACCATTGTGAACATGCTCCGGATGAGCCAGTTTTGAAGGTCCTTTGGGGACGACAAACTAAGTCGACAGGAGGAGAAGGACGACTTTACCCCTGACATGTACATTAGAATGAATGTATAATAATCAAGGATATAATTGTAAATTTACTTGAGCTATGTCTCAGGTCTATAAATAGAGGAACAATGTCATGCACTGTTCATCCTTTTCGAGGAAGAACACTCCCATTTGGTCGGCTTCCAAAGTTACCTTCGAGCTCTTATCTGTGTAAAGTCGAAGGTATGCTTGTAATTGTTTACCACATTTCTAGGAATGAATTTGAGATGAATATGCAGATAAGTTATAGGACTTGTCCTTTTTTATTTGTACTTTATATCCTTGTTAGAGATATGTGATTTTTTACTTGTTACCTTCTTCTTTCATATAACCTTCGGAAAGAGGTTAAATGAAGGAAGAAACAAGCATCGTATTAATTTATGTTGTCATGTTTTTGACATCCTAAAGGATTCAAAAGCATGTGCCCAACAATATCTTCATCCTTGGATTGTTATCCCAAAGAGATAACACCCCAAGGACGAAGGTCCCTACTTTTTAACATTGTGTTGCCTTGTTTTTGGTTCTATACAACAATTAAAAACAAGTGACCAACATTGCCACTTTTTACTAGCTCATCAAATATTTTGTCATACTTAGCAATATTAAAAGTAAATTTAACTTCTTCTTGCCGATTATTTTGGCCAGTTGCAAAGAAGAATACGACGAAGGTTTGACATTTGTTGGCCAAACAAGCTCAACGGTACATATATCTGCGGACTCATCACCTGAACTATCGCGCTCCACTAGATGTACATTATGGCTAGCCGATTTTGATGTCACTTTGCTTCAGCCTTCACATGCTAAAGCCCGTTGATGTAGCGGAGCTATTGAAAAGAACTGAGTGCCATCCAATTTATCTCTTAAGTAGGACAACAACCCATTAAAAACCAGTCATGTTAGCTCTTTGTATGCGGCATGGATTTGAAAGCATAGGTTTCTAGTGTCCTGGAACCTTCGGATATAATTATTAATTGATTCTTCGCGTCCCTGTCGGACTGAAGCTAAATCAGCCAACCCTAATTCATATTCCTCGGAATAGAAATGCTCGTGAAATTTATTTTCTAAATCATTCTAGGACTTAATGGAATTAGGCGGCAGGGTGACATACCACGCGAAAGCGATACCAATAAGGGATAAAGAAAATAAACGAATACGAAATGCTTCCCCATTAGCCAATTTACCTAGGTGTGCTATTAATTGGCCTACATATCCGTGTGTGCTTCTACCACTTTCACCAGAAAATTTGGAAAACGCTGATATCCTAGTCTCCTGCAGCTATGGAACAATGTCAAACTAGTGATCATATGGCTTTTGATATGATTGCACTATCTTGGCTACACTAACTTCGAGCCTCTCTCGAAATAGTTCAGCCATCTCTTCTCTAATTTTCTCCACTACGCCCGGTGGCAGACCACTAGACCTTGGCTATGGGGCTCATTCGGCTGGGCATTGTTATTTTGACCATCTTGTCGTGGCTGATCGAGAACGGTGATCGACCTGTGATCATATGGTGTGGTGTGGTTTAAATATGTATAGGGGATGTACCGCTGTTGTGGTGTGTAATAAATTGGTGTATGTTTGCACAACAATTAGTTCTGCGTATGCATATCCGAATGGTTCGACATGATGCTGGACTGTCCGATGGTATATTCAGACTGTCTGGTTGTATTTACTACTGCCAGGATGCCACGTGGTGGTCCTGATGCAGCCCCAGACTTTCTGGCAGGGAGAGCCAGATGGTCCGTGTAAGGGCCGGACTATCCAGGAAGAGGCTCAGACGGTCAAGTCATGTCTAGTGGTGCCGATCTATCAAGCAGGGACAGGCGGTGGTATTTGCGCTCGATATGAATTCATCGACATACCGTATAATTGCTGGGGCCGCGAATCCTCATTTGTTGCTGATGTATTAGATATAGCTATATTGTTACTAGTTTCATATGATGGAAAACTAGAAGCAATAGATTTCTTCAACGACCGTGCTAATTTTTTAATTGATTCTTCTAACCCCCAATATGTTGTTTCATTTGATTTTGATGTTGATCTACATACCGTTTAATAGATTGGGTGTCGTCGGGTTTACTTATATTTACATTGGAGATTTGAAGCGAACATAGAAGAGACGCGACCTCGGTCTCTCTAGGTTTGACAACCTTCTAGTGGCGATCCACCGTGAATTGTGACAAGAATTTTTCCTTCGCTTGACACATGAATTCTTCGTATTGTTGTTGTTCATCGGTCGACAGGTTTTCCACAACTGGGTTAAGGATTTATTCTAGGGATATATCTATGTGATCTTTAGAACCGACCATTTGAAGGCCTGATTTTTAGTAGATCTAGACACATGTTCCCCAGCGGAGTCGCCAAAAACTTTGTTGGCACCGGTCTGGCACCAAACACTGGGAAGAACCACCTGTTGGTGCTCTCTACGGGAGCGCGGACGATCCACGACCTCACTGCAGGAGCGACTTCTCTCTGTATGCTTGTCGGACGGTCCGTGCGTGTATAGAGGGTTTTCTTCTCCGCAAAGAACTTGAATCTCACCTCGCAGGAGGGACCCCGTCGATAAGGAGAGATCATGGGTGTATCTTGGGGTCGGCAGGTCGTCTAAGATGCCTCTAGACGACGTTGGGCCGAAGAGAGATGAAGGAATAGGTCGAGGGAGACTAATACTAGAGCTAGATTAGTCATACTCTTAAGGAATTGAAATAACAGTGCAAATAAGGTAAATTTGATAAGTAGATTTGATTGGATCGATTGTGGGGCTTCAATGAGTCGTACTCCTTCATCTATAAAAGGAGAAGGTCTAGACCCGTTATAAGTCGTCTCCCGTGCTTATCCCATATATTTTGCTAATAAATTCTGCAAGAAATTTAGAACCCTAACTGATTCTGCGCACGCACGAACGGTCCACGCCAATAGTCTAGACCGAGGACCGACTGACAAGAAGTGATAATTTGAAGTTGTCGACGCTCACCTGGTTGCTCCGCGTAGGTTACAATACTCTGGTAGCTGTGAACAGCCAAGGCAGCTGTGAGTGCGAAGCGAAGTGCATCCGTCTACATGATGGCGATTGGCGAACCCACTATAAATGTTGGCGACGCTTGGCAAATCCCTCTCACGCTGGTATACACGGTTCTATGATAGATCTCAGTATGATACTCTATCTGTACTAATATATAGTTATTTTTAGTTTTCTTTTTTCTGTAACATTCAAATAAATGATAATAAATATAGACATACATACAAATCACAAAAATAGATTTATTAATGAATGTATAATACTTAGGAAGGAGGGAGTACATTTGTGTACGACCATATAGTGTTAGGTTCAATATCTATGTGTTCGGTTGCCCGTATTAGGAGAGACAGACTCTTCAGATGCATTGACTATGAATCAGCACGTGTTTGGTTTGTTAATGTATCTAGGAGGTCAGACTCGCACGCACCGGTGCATTATAGGCTTATTTAGTTGCATCTGCAGAAACGCAAAAAACAATCATATCCAGCGGACTAGGCTACCGTGAGTCAGGCTGCGCGCAAACACCAATTCAATCATACTGTATGTGTATGCCGCATAGTTTTTAAATTAAATTGAATTAATCTTAAACACATATAAATATGGCTAGGGCTCAACTTCAAAACATGATTAACGACTTTAAATTACAGAATGATGTCATAAAAATAGAATGATTGACATCATAACAAAAATATTATTTATCTCAGTAATTTTTATAATAGGCTAAAAGTTGAAATGACTAAATGTTCATAGAATGATTGACCCAGATAACTAAAATAATCATAACAAAATAACTGTCTATATCAGTAATTCTTACGAATGACTGCGACTAAAATGTGGAATACCTGAGTATTTATAGAATAACTGACTTTAATAATTATAATGATGGACCCTAATAAAAAATATAATGACCGATCCTGAGATAAATATGTTAAGTGAGATTTAGTTTTGAAGCTTTTATCGTGATGAACATAACGGTGAAATCGATTTTCATTATTTAATACTTGGTTTAGTATATATTAATTTTTAAGTGGAACACCGAATCATGTATGTATGAGTTTTTTTGGAAGAGTGGTGGTTGCATGTGCGGGAGCCGGGAGGCGCCAAGGTGAAATACGGTTTCATAAGAGTTCCGAACAAACCACAAGTTCTTGTGGTATATGCATCTCTATTTGGTTCCTTTTATAATAATGGAAAAACATGTCTTTCCCTCACAGTATGACAAACCGTTTACGTCACTCATAACAAAGAACCATCGAACCGGCGTCAAAAGAAAATAAAATGACTAAGAGAATCTGAGGGTGTGTTTGGTTTGCCTTTTGGTTTTGGCTTTTGTCCTCTAAAAGTCAAAAGCCAAACCAAAGGGTTAGATTCAGGAAGCAGCTTTTTCTAAAAGCTGACTTTTTCGCAGTGCAAAATTTAAAGCACCTTTGGTCCTGCTTTTAGTGTATTTTGGATGGAACTGTGAAAACATATATCGAAGAACTTTTAACGGTATTTAGTTGTTTCCACCAAATGATTTTTAGCTTTTTAACAGCACACAGCCCACAACAGCTTTTTTCACAGCTTACAGCCCACAACAGTTTTTTCCAACAGCCACAGCCCAACCAAACAGACCCTAAACAGACTTCGACAACATCTAAACAGAAGTGATTCTATTTATGAATCTTCAACCAAAGTGAGCGAAAATCTAGATAGACGTCGTATCTAATCACCTACATGCCATATTTGTTATATCATCTTCATCCTTTTGAAGTTGAGCACAAAGTTAGCCAATGTGTCATTCGAAAGAGTACTTGTATATAAGTAACCATAGGAGATTTATCAAAAACTATGTCACTCCTACTATTCCATATAGCCCAACATAATGTTGCGACACCTATAATAATCATCTTTTTTGTTTTTGATGTTACCCCTAGGAGCCAAGATCCAAAAATATGTTTCACTGATCTAGGTATACTGCGGCCAAAACAACAGTGAACGAGCCTCCAACAGAAACGAATATAATGACACTTAAAAACAAGTGTTGTATAGACTCATCTGAATCACAGAACACACATTTTTTATTTCCCTGCCAATTACGCCTAGCTATGTTACCTTTTGTTAAAATAACACCTCTGATCAAGTACCACATAAAAATCTTTACCTTCGATGGTACTTTAAGATTTCACAAAGGCTTGTGATAAAAAAACATCGGCATCATTCATTTAAAAATTATACATGGACTTAATAGAAAACTATCCCGAAGGTAACAAACTCCATTTGAAAATATCATTATTATCACTAAGTTGAATATGAGCAATACTAGTAACCAACCTATTTCAATTCCTTCAATTTTCCCCTACGGTTACTTATATGCAGTAAATCTTTCAAATGACGCATTGGCTTAGATTTTGGGCTCAACTTCAAAAGGATGAAGATGATATAATAAAGATAGCATGTAGGCGATTGGAGACAATGTCTATCCAGATTTTCCCTCACTTTGGCTGGGGATTCACGAATAAGATCACTTCTGTTTAGGTGTCATTAGAGTTTGTTTGGTTTCTTTTAGTCATTTTGTTTTCTTTTAATTTGACGTTAGTTCGGTGGTTCTTTGTTATGAAGTGATTTAAATTGTTGACCATACCCAATGTGTGAGGGAAAGGCCGGAACGATGTTTCCTACACCTTGTTTTCATATATAGGCCTATTTGGTTCCCTGCCTAACTTGCCACACTTTGCCTAACTTTTCTGTCTAAGGTTAGTTTTTCAATTCAAACGACTAACCTTAGGCAAAATGTGGCATAGTTAGCCACGAACCAAACAGGCCCATATACAGCACAATACTTTGTCCCACATACAACATATGCATCTACACTTTTGATAAAGAACCTCCTGTAGCATGAAACCACGGTTCTGTATGCATATATTAACATATAATTAAACTGGTAATAAAGTAGAAAAGCAGCACGTACGTGTCCACTTTCCACAATGGCAACGTCATGTCTTATTAAAAATTCTGCGATTCAGTTAAAGGTGCATGCCCGTAACACTCATTGTTGTCTTATTACAGTTAGTCCATACTAAAGCATGTGTTAACTTTGCAGGCATCAGACCGATTACCCTTTTTGCGTTTGGGCCTAAAAAGAAGCCAATACTCTTCCCAGTAGTATACAATACATTAGCATTAATTTAGTTCGCTCTCTTTCAGTTACCACAGGCAACAGATGGGTCTTTATTCGCAGCCTTGCAGAAATAAAATAACAAACACATAGATTGAGGAGCGGAGAAGGATGAAATGACTCTATTTCTATTTTTTGAATGTTTGGTTTCCAACAAAATAAGAGCAGAATGGCTCCTAAAGTTTCCATATGAAAATTTATTATAAATAGTTAGGATGCTCATACTCCACAAAAACGATCGGACGCGAGCGCTTCTGTGCCTCTTCTACTCTCTACACTCATATGGTTCTCCATCCAAACTGAGAACGGAGCGGCTTCGCTCTATTCTAATTTTCAACCAAACAAAAATAGAGCGACTCTGTTCTATTTATCAAGCGCAGAATAAAACGGCTCTATTCTTAAAAACTATAATGGAACCACTCTATTTTAGTTGACTCTTTAATCAAACTCACCTACAGAAGCCATGCGCGTGTGCGGCATTGCAGAAGCGCACTGAGCAAGTGCTGTAAGTTATTTGACTGGGACAAAAAAGATAGATAAAACAAAGCGACTGAGTCTGCTAACTAGCGTGTGGAACTCTTCAGTTGTGTGAACCTGCCTTGGTTCTTTTGCCTCTGGCCCTTTTGAGTACTGCATGCATGTTCATTATCTCAGCTTTGATGTTCTCAATTTTTTATACTCTGCTGGACAGGCTCTAATATCGATGGATTGGCATCTTCTGCAAAGTGCCTTTAGAAAAATTACATACAATGCTGCTAGTACAAGTATTCAAGGTGCAGCGTTGGTATACCCTTATATGATGACTTAAGTTGAATCTTCGATGGACATCATCCATCTAGAAAGCATCGGCTGATAAAACGGAGAGCCGGACGACTTTACTTTGATTATTTCCTCTTCTGGCTGTTACTGCTATATATATATATATATATATATATATATATATATATATATATATATATATATATATATATATATATATATATATATATATGATTTTGATTATTTACTCTCAAAATCATGATTATACAGATGTGGAGTTCACAAGAACACCTACGGATCTCCGGGCTAAGAACTAAACTTAGGAAAATAAAAACTAGGGTTTTCTAACAAGTGGCAAATGAAATAGCCAAAGAGATGGCTGCACACAATAGCCCTTCCACCTATTTATAGGGGGTTATTTCACTAGTCTAAACTACCCCTAGATATATAGAGCTCATCCACTTAACCGGGGTAAAATGGACCAAGTCCTGGAATATGCATCTGATGGTCACGCGCTCCACATAAAGTTGCTTCACCTCGACACACCTTTCGTGATGATGCCACGTGTCGCCTCTGATTCTCGCCAGAACCGCACCGCCGAGCTTTGATGCCCAAACTCGGCGAATCCATCCCTTCGTAGAGCTCAATGATTTTTAGGCTCAACCACCTTAACTGTCGTGAGTAGCGTACCGCGTATGCGTCCCCCACATCTTGGATATGTGTCACTGTAGTACTCAACCACACTGATGACACAATCCGCTATGCCACGTCCTCGCATCAGTGCGTGTCCCAGGTGTCAGCCACCTTGGCTAGTCACCCAGTTTCTCTAGTCCCTCAGTCAAGTCTCAGCGCTCGTCCTTCGGTGCTCCCAGTCCGTCGGCACAAAACCACATAACCTTCGCCTTGCCATTGACCACCGTCCCTGTGCTCCACACATACACACCATAAGCCGACAGACATGGTTGCACAAGACATAATATCATACTCTGGTTAGTCCATGACTACACTAAAGTACTACCCATGTTGAAAAATCACTCATTATCAACTCAGTTAGCCTTGTGTTCGCAACTTGTCATCGGGACTCTACTGCATTACATTAATATAGTCCTTATCACTACCAGACACAGTTGCTTTGCCGAGTGCTTTCTAGAAAACACTCGGTGAATTCTTTGCTGGATGTGACTCTTGGCAAAGAAGTCTCGGCGAGCTGTACATCGCCAATGGCTTGCTTTGTCGAGTACTTTTTGTCGAGCACCCGGTAAAGAAAACTCGTCGTCACGACGCCAAGTGACGGTGACATAGCCTTTCCAAGTGTCCTCCTTGACACTCGGCAAAGGCTCCCTCTTTGTCGAGACGGTGACATAGCCTTTCCAAGTGTCCTCCTTGACACTCGGCAAAGGCTCCCTCTTTGTCGAGTGCCTGCTGCACTAGCGCTCGGCAAGAAGGCTCCTGTGGGCCCCTTTGTCAGTCCCTTTGCCTCTACATATGATATCATGACATCTCGATAAGTTTCATGATTTTCAGACTTTGTTTATGTCTTATACAATTTAAAGCAACTAAATCGCAAGTTCGCGGTCACGTTTCGTGAGCATGATATTAGAAAATTCCGGTCTGTTGCTGAAATAGGTCGTGACTTGTGCTAAATAACATAAATATTATTTTTGCATTCCCTATTTTTCATTTTTTTGAGTGACTTGCAGTGCAAATCTGAATTATCCGATAAAATTCAATTAAACGAACTAAATCTAATAGTTATAGAAAACACTTTGATAATTGTGCCAAAATTGAACATATAGGTCTATATACTCTAGAAACACACCATAAAAAGTTTGGAGAAAAAACAACAAAAATATACTTTGTCGAGTGTCAAGAAAAGAGACTCGGCAAAATAGTGGTTTGTCGAGTGTTTGATAGGTGACACTCGGCAAATAATCTAATTTTGCCCCATCAACTATAGGCGGCTGCTGACGGCTATTTATCGCATTTTGTCGAGAGTCTGACTCTCGGCAAAAGCTTCGTTCTATACCGAATGTTTCGCCTTTAATTGGTAAACGAGGTCTGTGCCGAGAGTTTTAGTTCGCCGAGAGTGAAACTCGACAAAAAAATGTGTTAGAGCGGCACTCGGCAAAGAATATTTTGTCGAGCGCCTGATAAAATACACTCGTAAAAATGCTAAACTCTGGTAGTGTATCTAATTGATATGATAAAATCCTGCTCCTTTGATTTTTCCAGATTGTCCCGGTATCGTTCTGACACGTGGAACTAAGTCCATGGATAACATGACTAAGCACTGGGACCGACCTATCAACGTCTTGTCTGCTGAAGTATCTTGGTTAGCCATGGTATATATCATGTACACTACCGATATTAATCCATGCTCAATAATTTAGGGCCTGTTTGTTTACCCCATGGATTATATAATCTGGATTATTTTTGGAGGATTATATAATCTGGATTATATAATCTGGATTATATAATCTGAGTAGTCCTGTTTGTTTACCCAGATTATTTGAGTTGTTAATAGAATTCTTTTGTATGAGGAAGACAAGAATGCCCTCT
This sequence comes from Zea mays, assembly GCF_902167145.1. Classification (NCBI taxonomy): domain Eukaryota; kingdom Viridiplantae; phylum Streptophyta; class Magnoliopsida; order Poales; family Poaceae; genus Zea; species Zea mays. The sequence goes on from NC_050099.1 coordinate 11,018,916, forward strand.
ATATTTGTACTAGGTTAAAACTCATATATAAAAAAAAATAATTCAATTGACATCGGCAAATATTGCATTAGCAATATTATCACGGAAGGCATTCATGTCACCTTCTTCATCCCAAATTGATTAGTACTAGGCGCAAAAACGATTCGGTGGATTATAATGGCAATGGTGGGTAATTTCTAGAAAACTTGAAAGGGTAGTGGGGAAGTGGGAAAAAATAATCTGAAATAAGCACCTCCTCACTTGCTTATGGATTATCATAATCCAAGGGGTTAGATTATATAATCTGAACAAATAAGCTGGACTGTTTGTTTGACTCTTAGGATTATTTAATCCAGATTATATAATCTGTGGCGTAAACAAACAGGCCCTTAGTATTGTTTGATGACTCAATATCTATTCTAGCTTAACGGATAGTAAACGGAAGTCTAAAGCCTTTCTGTAAACGGGGGAAAAGCTTGTCTCCATTGTAGTGAACTAGTATCTAACGCGCGCAGGCGCGCGGTATTTTTTTATATTCCTATATATATATATATATATATATATATATATATAGGGCAGGTATAACGAGAGCACTGGGCTTCTAATAGTTAAAGGAAGCCCAGGTCGCTCATCCCTGCACCTGGTTCAATCCAGCGCACCGACTGGACCAGGCTGTCGGTTGCACCACCCGCGCCCACGTCTCTGCGCGCAAAAAAGGAATGCATGCATGAGTCAAACACGTCCCCTTGCATGCGCATAAATTTAGGAAAGATATATGTGACGGTTTCTATTTTTAAATGCTTTATTTCCTCCATAAATTTAGGATCTCTGCAACAGCCATGCAACTAGACTCGTAAGGACCATTTTATGATATATACTGCTACTAAATATGCTATCCTGTGTAGATAATTATGCAATTCAGTATACTGCGTAAAAAATCTGTTACCAGCTGCCTGCACACGAATTTATGATGAAAATAATGTGCAATGAAAGCAAATAAATTGCACGCATAGAAACAAAAAATCATATTTAATGTTTTATTTCCTTCATAAATATAGGATCCCTCCAACAGCCATGCAACTAAACACATTAGATCTAGTTTATGATATATATTGATACAAATTATACTACATGGTGTAGCTATTTATGCAATTCGTTACACTGCGTAAAAATCTGGCATGTTGTTCACTAGTGGACACATCTCTGGGTTGGAGCGTAATAACCTTAAGTTTTGAGCATAAAATCCTTCAATTATAAGCGTAAATACCGAGCTAATGTGAGAGGTTGATAGCTCTAGTAGGTTGTTATTACGATCCTATTTTTATGGCAGATCCGAAAATCATGACAGTCGCATGCATGCGGTTATACAGATCCAAAAATTATGGCAAAATGCATGCATGAGTCAAACACGTTCCCTTGCATGCGCGTAAATTTAGGAAAATATGTGTGGCGGTTTCTATTTTAAATGATTTATTTCCTCCATAAATTTAGGATCGCTCCAACAGCCATGCAGCTAGACTCGTAATGACCATTTTATGACATATACTCATACTAAATATGCCACACTGTGTAGGTATTTATGCAATTCGTCACACTGCGTAAAAAATCTAGCATGTCGTTCACTGGTGGACGCTTCCCCGGGTGGAGCGTAAAAACCTTAAGTTTTGAGCATAAAATCACTAAATTATAAGCGTAAATACTGAATCAATGTGAGAGGTTGATAGCTTTAGTAGGTTGTTATTACTATTCTATTTTTATGATAGATCCGAAGATATGGCAGCCGCATCCATGCGGTTTCTATTTTTATACAGATCCAAAAATTATGGCAAAAATCGTGGGAGTTTCCATTGCATGCGCGCAAATTACGAACAACATAAATCAAGGAATTGCCTTTCCAATGTGCATGCAGTAAACTGATATACGAACTCCGTGTTTAAGCATAAAATCATACAGATTTTGGCGTAAATAATACATGTGGTAGGCATAAAACACAATAATCGAAAAGAAAACTGCGCCGGATCGGAGGATGTCACGCGCGATCATCGCTGCGCGCATCTCGGGCCTTCCGTGACGCCGCTCGCTCGAAGATCGCGCCTCATGCGTCGCCGTCGCTACTCGCACGTCGACGGGCGTCGCTTGCTCGCCGGCCTTGGAAGTGCCGCCTCCTCGGGACCTCGGGGACGCCGCCGCTTGCCCGCACAAGGGCCCCGCTGTTGCTCGCCCTCTGGATCGGGGAGCCGCTGCCACCGACCTGGGAACCGCCGCCACTATTCCGAATCGAGGAACCTCCGCCACCGCGCGTCGAGGACATGGAGTTGCGGCCACCGGCTAGGGGTCCACCGTCGCGCACGCTCTGGGGCAACCGTCGTCGTCGCACGCGACGTCGCTAATGAATCGGGGTGGAGCGTAAAAAATTGAACCCTAGCACTCCGAGTCCTGTTTTATAGACGTCTGGATGTGGTCCGACTCGACCGGATTGCACCGTCCGACCTGGGCTTCCTCTAGTTATTGGAAGCCCAGGGCTCCTAATATATAAACTATATATATATATAGGGTAGGTATAACGGGAGCTCTGGGCTTCGGATATTAAAGGAAGCCCAGATCGGTTCCCGAGGTCTGGTCGCTGGGACAGGCGCGCCTGTGTTTAACGTGGGGCTGAGAGGCGGCATGCAGGACAGACGGCGCCGTGACGCGGTTGTTTGAATGGTAAGGGAATGGCGCGGAATTAAAGGGAATAGATTCCACATGCAAACGTGATTACTGTGATACGTGGGCGCGTAAATTATGGATCTTGCATGGGAAGTAATGCGCGGAAGGTAAAAAAAATGAAGCATAAGATGTTGAAAGATATGGCATAAAACCGAAACGGCATAATAGTTGCATAAACAGTATATACCGTTTGGTGTAAAACGTTGAGTCATTGTGCGTAAATTTTTTATTATGAATTTTAGTTTGGCAAAGACGTCGCCATAATATCGGGACGGTTTCGGAAATAATGGGGAGACCCTGTAAACGTGGATGCGGTTACTTTTATAGTATCCGAGATTTACTTTCATTCGGAAAAAAAGACCACTAAGCCTGCATTACTAATCGGAGTTGGAGATGGCCGGCTCTAGAGAGTCGCCGGCGATGGAAGGAGATGGCGTTCGTCTTGATCCAGAGACAGAGGGAGGAGTTGGTGGTAACTCACTGGTGACACCACCTCCTGCTCTAATGGGTCCTGAGATCGCCGAGATGAGCATAGGGGAAGAAGGAGAACAAAGGGTTCGACCTCCTATGTCCAATATTAGCTCCAGGGAGATGGATACGCCACAAATACTGCATTCACATGTAAGTCCAATCGCTGTATTTGATTATTGATTGATTATATTGTTGTGAACATATTCCATGGTACAAACAACAATGACAATGAAATAGCAGGGAAAAAACATTGATTCAACTATAGTGCCAACGGTAGGGATGACTTTCAAGGATGTTGATGATGCATATAAATTCTATAAAAGGTATGCATATGAAGTTGGATTTCCACTAAAGAAATACAAAGAGAAGACATTCAGTAAGTGGATAAATTGTTCACGTGAAGGTAAAAGTGCACCAAAATCAAATGATACACCTAGGATGAGGAATAGATCATCGGGGCGTACGCAATGTAAAGCTGGAATAAAATTAAAAAATATATGATGATGAAAACAAAATGGTTGTAGCTGCAAAAATTGAACTGGTAAACTTGGAGCATAACCATGAGTTCATAACTGACGAAGCAGAGAAACAACATTTACGTTGCAACAAAATTAGGGATGTTGAGTTCATAAATTTTGTGGATGCAATGCATGATAGCCGAGTGTCGCAGCATTGCATAGTTGATTTTATATCAGAAATGCATGATGGGCCAGAGAACGTACCGGTAACTGCTCAAGATCTGAAAAACATGTAAGCAATACTTTTTTGTTACATGTGTATATATCAAGAGCCATGAATATTACTATAGTAAATGTGTGTGTAATAATTTTTTGTGCAAACAAATGTAGGAGGGCAGCCAGGAGAAGAGAAAACTGCACAAATGATGTAGCCAAACTTTTGGCTTTCTTTAGAGAATGCAAGAAACAGAATCCACAATTTTTTTGTGATTTCCAGCTAGACAATGATGGGAAAATAGTGAGTATTTTTTGGTCACACGCAAGTATACAGGAGGAATACGCAGATTATGGTGATGTTGTGACATTTGATACAACACACAAGACAAATATATATGATAAACCACTGGGCATGTTTGTTGGAGCTAACAGCCATCTGCAGTGTACAGTGTTTGGATTTGTTTTGTTGGGAGATGAAACTGTACATACTTTTGAATGGGCTTTCAATTCATTCAAAACATGTATGGGATGCGAGGGTCCAAGAGTTATGCTTACAGGTATGTGATATATAAATTTGTTATGCAAAACAGTGAATTAATTTATTGTGAAAATAACTGAATAATCTGTGAGCAATTGCAGATCAAGATCCTGCAATGCCAATTGCTCTAAGAACTGTATTTCCAAAAACAGTTCACAGACTGTGCTTATGGCATGTACAGAACAGATTTATGCCATTTCTAAATGAGATATATGCAAGGTTTGCTGTTAAGGATTTTAAAACAACATTCCAGTCTATTATACATCATCCATTAACTCCTCATGAGTTTGAATGTGCATGGGAAATGATGCTAGAGGAGTTCAATCTTCATGAAGATATGACTCTACGCAAATTATATGAAATAAGAAAAGAATGGATACCTGCATTTTTTAAAAATGACTTCTGTGGGGTAATGGTATCTACACAACGAAGTGAGAGCATGAACAGATTAGTGAAGCAATCACATGTAGATGTGAACACCCCACTGCATGAGTTCGCTAAACAAATGATGAAAATGTTGCACAGCAGGAAAATGAAAGAATCAAAGGAGGCATTGGTGAGCAAGGTATGTCGTGCTTGTTAGCAATAACTTTTTGCATACATTTATGTAAATAATTTGTTTAATTATGATAATAATGTGTTATAGGCACCAAGGACAACAGATACATTATATAGGTTCGAAGTGAGAGTCTCTAGAGCATACACCAGAGCTGCTATGAATAGATTTGAGGAATCAATGAAATACGCCACTGCATACAAAATATTAAAGGACCCAGACGGATGTGATAATGAATGGATCGTACAACATACAAAACGGTCTAATAAAATTGTGTGGGGACAACATCAATTCAAGATAACAGCAGACATAGAAGCTGGGGAGTATACATGCGAGTGCAAACAGTGGGAACATACAGGTTTGTACGTATTATGTTGGTTAGCATAAAAAATTTGCATACTAAAGAATTTGATGATTGTAGTACAAATTAATGTATATCTTTGAAATAATGGTTCGTTTTCATGTTTTCAGGTCTATTGTGTGTTCATCTTTTAAGAGCCTTCATGCATCTTCAAGTTGAAAAGATACCTTCAAAGTATATATTGCAAAGGTACACTGTCTCATCAAGAAAAGATGTTCTGTTTGAAAGAATTGATAAGAGCTTCAGGGGGAAGGATGGAGTTACTAAATCATATAGACAGAAAATGTTGTTAACAAAAACAATGAAAGTAGTTCGCCAGGCGTGTATGTCAAAAGCAGGGTACGATAAGGCGATGGATGTGTTGGATGAGCTCGATGTCGTTCTAAGCCGATTAGAGCCAGATATTGGATGTAATGAGTCAACAGATGTTAGTGGAGATGAGGAAGACAAGGTAATAATATTCCAGATGTTTTTAGTGTTATACTATTTGTAACATAAATTATGCATAGTAACATGTTATTTTGTACCAGGAAGAAGAGTTGAATAAAAATAATGCTGGCGATGGGATGGAAGATGACAATACAATTACATGTCATAATAAGGTATGTAAATGATAGATATATAAGCTTGCATGAAGTATTGTACATAATGAATATATAAAATCAATGTAATAAGCAAATAATATTTTGTAGGGTGAGCATAACACCAGGACTGGATGTGAACATGCGTTAACAATAATAACAACTGGTAACCAGGTACATATTAAAATAATATTGTTCATTTGTCTAAAATGAAAATATATATTTATGCTGCATGTAAATGTTGATGTATTTGGGTTGGGCTCTAAAGGAGGACAACATGAGAATTTCACATGAGGTTGGTGATACAAGTTCTCCGTGTCACGTAGCACATGAACAAATGGAACATATTGCTACATCCTCAGAAGCTAAAAAGGTGAGCATTGATAAATGATGTTACTGATTGGTATAAATATATGTAAATATGCGTATAATAAATAGTAACTTCTATTATTATGCAGAGGTTGAATTTTAATGTGGATGTTATAAATTTGAGTATGCCGGATCGTGCAAGACCAAAAGGACGGACAATCAAAAATTCAGAAGATAAGATTATGAGACTAGGTGCGAAAGGAGAGAAAAAGAAGAATAGGAGATGCCATTTGTGTGGAATAGCAGATGGGCATAACAGCAGAACATGTCTGTGTGTGGAAGAGAACAGGGCAAGGCTAGCAAAACTGTCTAATCGAAAGAGAGGACGGCCAGCCGGATCAAGACTAAACAATAAAACAACTGCTCCACAGTGGAATGAAACATCGACTGCAAAAAAACATCGTATTGATGAAGTGGAAAATGAAGAAGCCGATGAGCATATGGATTTGGGCGAATAATTTGAAGTGTGACTAAAGATTGGTCGATTTAGTAGAAACTTGTAATAGCACAATGACTTATGCTTTATTTTGTTGGAAATTCAATAGTTTGCATGACATGGTTATATAATGCGTTGATATAAAACTATAAAATGTTGCGTAAATATAGACAATTACACAAATTATGTAACTGAATATGTACAACAAATTGGCATTAAACGTTTAGCAATCGGAAGGTCTGGACATTAATGGTATATAAAACTGTATACACTTAACAATACTAATCAAATGGGAGTACATACGTCGGTTTCGCACTTCAAATACACCAAACAGGATATAGCATAAACACTTGTTACAATTAGCATAATTAGCGTGGAAAATGTATAAAAGATGAACCTAGTGTATATAAAATAAGGAAGTATATATTATGCATAAAACTTGAATATTGAATCAATATGATAATACAAATAAGCCTAACATTGGAAGCAAAACGATTAACCATCTCACAAACTGGAGAAGAAACAGCATAGAATTTCTTAACAGATAACATAAATAGAAATTCTGGTAACACTTATGTTTGACACACTTCAAATAAAAAATGATGCGAAGTAGCATAGACAGTAGACACATTGAACATAAGTGGCACACGGAGTATCAAACACATGATCAGAGGCCTGACATAAGTGACTTAACAAGTAACATAAACAGTTTTGTGGATCCCCACAGGGAATCATGTTCAGCTATGCTATCTAAGTCTTGGCTTTCAAACAGCAGCATCTCCTTGGAGCATACTTGAAAGGCAGCAGTTCTGCAGGGAGGGGGGCATCCCTGTTGTTGCTATGAAAGGTAAGGTAATGCAGAACAAAGGCACGTTGGTCCAATGGTTCATCCTGAAATAGCCATAATATCAAATTAATGGTAGGATTAAATCTGAAGGAGTAATATATGCAAGATTAGAAGACTAATTTAGTGACATACCGGAGTATAAAATTCTGATAAGTCGCCATCATCAAAATCGTAGTAGCGGAGGAAGTTTGCGAAAAAAAACCACAATCATTCGACCCTGGTGTCATGGTTGGACAATTGGGAAGGAGCCCAATCTTGTAGTTGCCAAACTTTGGTACAGTTGACTCAGGTCGAGCTTTATGTAAGGCAATGCTAAGTCTTCTCATTATTAATCTGGACCAAGGTATCTTTGTTCCATTTATCATCATTTGATCATTATGGATTTGTTTCCATGTAGTGCCTCCAAGCAATGTACCATAAGGATTTGAATCTAAGATGTCTATTCGACGACGTTCAAAGTTGATTGCATAAAGGGTTCAGTGGCTTCGGCGTAGCATAGGAACCAGGATCTGTTAAATATATATGTAAATTTATGAATGATTTATACTATGCATATGAAAAATTAAAACTAATACAACATAAAACTAATGACCAAAAGAACATTATAACATTGTTACAAATGAAACTGATTAGAGCTCACCAATTTAATCTGGTTGAGAACTTCATCTGAAGGAAGGGTCGGTTCAAGTTGTTCTTTAAGAAGTGATGTTGAGAAGGGCTGTGGATTTGAACTGTGCTATTCAAACTCCTCGATATTCAAAACGGTCTGGACAAAAAAAAATTGATTAGTATTATATATTTATACAGTAAGTGTTGCAATAAGATACAAAGTTATGGAGAAAAAATTACCCCAACATTGACATTCAGTATTAGAGTGTTGATTACAGAATCTGGATTGTATAGAACATCATCCTCACGAATACAGTCGATAAATCCCTGCATGAAAGTATTCTCAAGACATTTGTTGGGACCAAACGACTGGACAACATCAAGGACAGACCCTCCAAATCCTCCAAAATTAATGATAGACCTGGGAAAAAAACTTTGATTACAATTCATCTAATTATACTTAATTGGAATTTGAATAACTAATACATACATGCTCGGATCTAGTTTTCCTGACAAAATGAACTTAAGCAGGTTGCGAACACAGTCTTCACGTGACACGTGGGGATGTTCAGCGACTGCAGCTTTACAGGAACTATCCTTTGCAACCAGGTCAGTAGTTGCCTAATATATGAATATATGTTAGTAAACAATTGCATAATTATGTATGTCTTAGTGTATAAATAGGAACAATATGAAAATGACAACATGTCTTACATCTGTCAGTGGGGTTTTATCGAACTGAGGTGCACCAGATACAGGAGTATCATGTGTAACAGATTTTTGTCCTTCCTGTAAACAATAAATTTATTAATATAAACGTAATGAAACATAGGTTATAATTAATATTAGCATAATATGATGAAGGTGTAAATACTTACACTATTTATATCTGGTGTTAACTTAGGAGCAGCAGGCTTGTCTGTTGTGGGAGCCTAGGGATTTAAAAAAAATAATGTATGCATATATATTAATGTTGCTTGCATACATTGTAAATGAAATAATAATAATTGTGATATAAGGAAGTCAAACATTAGATTTTGGAGTCTTGTCAAAAATAGGGGCATCCATAACTTCATCTTTTTTGCAGACGTTCCCACTGACAATCTGTAATGGAAACAACTGAGATTTGAGTAAACAGTAACTTGTATGCAAAATATAATATATGCATTGTATATATAGTTTGTATGAGAAAACTTACATCATCTGATACTTTGATATGATCAATAGGAACATGGCTTTCCTGATCATGTTGCTGTTTATCAGGAGTTGGAACAGTTGGTGAGGATACTGGAGCATTTGTTGGAGGCATTGAGGTAGTGGGGGGGTTATCTACATTTGGAACATATAATAATATAGTAGTTGTTACTGAAATATAACTGCAATATAAATGTATCGTTATAAAAAAATGGTTAAACATACACATTTGCAAACTACATCAGTATACTAACAGGATGCATAAATAAAATACAGTTTTCAAAAAATGAAATACACTGAAAAATATGTTGCTGCTTGAATGAGTATAAATTAATATATAAGTTGTATATACAAAACTGCATATAATAAATTATTTGAGATCGTATAAGTATATATTATTTTCCAGGAAATAATTCGTGAACTTGATTAGTTTAAAAAAATAAACATAAATACTAAAAACCTTCTGGCTGTGAATCGCGCTGCGTTGCAGCTCTCAGTACTTCATCGATCATTTCACCAAATGTTTCAGAGAGTTCAATCTGCTTCGAAACAATCATCTGATGGCTCAGCTGAATGGAATCACAGTATTTATCCACCTCTTTGTCACGAGCATCAAACAATGATTGAAACATTGGCCGCTGCTGGGAGGGCAAGCATTGCAACTTGTTGCCAATCAAATTCTTGATACGTGGCACATATATGTTGAAAACGGCAGAAACAGACCGTTCTGGAGCAATGACGTAACACGTTTCTGAACGGCTACGAAACTGTATAAAGTCATATAGAACAGTTAGCAGTAATAATATTTTAACATCTGCATAACATGACAAAAATTGTTTATGTCTAACCTCTGCATATCCGAATGGTTCACCAGTTTTACGGGGGGACGTCTGTCACCCCGAGCCAACTCTCTTATGGTCTCATTATCAAAAAACTTAATGCGTGGAGTACCATATTTGTTAACAGGAGATGCAGGGTGATGTAGGTGATCAAGATAGTAAATCTGAAAAAAGGAATGCACAAATATATAAAATTAGTACATAACAAATATTTGCATATCATATATATGCACATTAAACAAAAAAATACTTACTAGAACAATGAGTGAGCATCCATATATTGTTGCTGTGATGTTTGTTTTGTTCCTTTTATGCCAACGTGCGGCAGCATCACACAAATCCGTGTAAACTAGTTGACACCAGTCAATATCAGACATTCGGGCCATGTTTGAAGTCATGAGTACCTCATTGTTTGTAATGCCCCAAGAAGCAGAAGGAAAAAGAAGCCGATTGAATAGAATCAGAAAAAAGCATCTAATTGATAGCTCATCATCGTTGCCAAGCACTATCTTGTCTTGAAGCTTGACAACATCAAATTCTTCTTTACCAACATTGAGATCACGTCTCAGTTTTGCAGCAGCATCCACTTCACCATACCAATCAGTAAACTCCCTGCCTCCTCCAGCACATGGCAAACCCAAAATCAGATGAACCGTATCTTTTGTTATCTTCAGTTCCTTGCCAGCCCCTGGGCGTATGGTCATGTCATGTGGATCCAATTTATCCATCAACCACCTGATGAGTGATCTGCTCTCTAAGGCATCAGTTCGCAAATCAAATATGCTAGAAAATCCCAACCTAGCGACAGCATCGCGCTGCCGATCGCTCATTATCCAAGATGATACAATAACATCATAGGGAATGCAGCGGATATTCAATTTCTGGAAGCATAAATGAATATACATTAATACACAAAGCATATATATAGTTAGAACTAATGATACAATATTTACATACAAGGGATAATTATTACATGCTTGTAAATAACTAGTCTACAACAATAAAAAAAGTAAACACCATATTTGTTGATAATAATATACATAAATTTAAAGTGGGGGAAAATACAAACTTGATTGGGCACCAAAATTAACACATGAATAAACATAAATATATACATGTTACCTGTGATTTTCTGGGAGTCTTCTGTTTAGGAGAGTTTTTTTTTGTAATGATATTAGACTTTGGACTTCTTTTCACGCAAGGAACTTGAGGAGAAGGTACTTTTAACTTCTTTGCACTGATTTGTTCTGAAGGAGAAGGTGAGGCAGATCTGAATTGGCGCTTCAACGATGGAGCATCCATGAAATCGTCGTCGGACAGTGTGGATGGAGCAGGAGGTTTTCTTTTTAAACGACAAGCTAAAGCCTTTCTGCGAAAACGATGGATTGGGGCTGGCTGTGGCTCATTCTGCTCCTGATTTGGGGAATATCATCTTGGTGAGCTGAGCTGCTGGATCTTGTACGTCTGGAAATGTCAATTGAAAAAACCTCCTGACTGGATTCAATGGTTAATCTTTTTGGATTACTGGGCGGGCGATCAACAGACTTCATGATTAAATACTGAATAAATCTGTAGAAAAAGAAGTTGTTTTTAAATACATTGATTTATGCATGAATATATGCCAAAAAAGAACTAATTTTTACTATAACTATCTGAAATGCATACTATATAATGCTAAGTGGAATTACATAACTTAAACTACCTTTTACATTTATGCAATAGCATTTAATGAACAATGGTTATATACAAGCATAAAGATTGATTTAATATTTCATATAATTGTAAATGGATCAGGATAAAATAAGAGCCTTTTTGCATCAACTAACTATGCAACATATTTTAATAACTGGTTCATAGTAATAAAAACATTTAGCTCAAATAACATGAATATTTAAATAACATTTGCTTAAATAACAGTATCTGTATGTATTTATATATAATGAACAGGAGTGTAAACTAATTATTCAAGTAAATAGAACAATGCAAATATGCTTAATATATTGCGAAATGTTCATAAACTTGTGTATGAATGAGCATACACATTACTGCCAATATGCATATATATCAAATCCAATGAGTATATTTTATATATAATAAAACAGATGTGTACACAAATGATTTAATTGAATGGGCATAAAAAGTACTGAGGATATGCATATATATGAAATACAATAAGCATATTAGATAATAAAATAGATGTGAAAACAAATCATTAGAGTAAATGTGCATAAAGAATACTGACTATATGCATATATAATAAAACAAATGTGTAAACAAATGACTCAAGTGAATGTGCATAAACAGTACTGAGGATATGCATATATATCAAATACAAATAAGCATATTTGATAATAAAATAGATGTGAAAACAAATCATTAAAGTAAATGTGCATAAAGAGTACTGACTATATGCATATATAATAAAACAAATGTGTAAACAAATGACTCAAGTGAATGTGCATAAACAATACTGAAGATATGCATATATATTACATACAAAAAGCATATATGTGTTACTTGGGTTGTATAAGAGTACTCTCTGCTAACTCATCAGTAAATACCTAATCCACAGCCTTTGTCTAGATCTATGAATGTCGGGCGATAGTGGGGATATAGAATAAATACATATGCCCTAATATCGGGGCTCCTAAACAAAAAAGAGATGCAATGCGCGATGCAATGATCCGATTATAGTGATGTCTAAACGGATACAAATCACACATTTAGCTGGAGAATAAGGGTTACAATCAAATCCACTTCAATCGACCGATAGGCTTTAAAAAATCGACGGCAAACTCGGTGTATTTCAATGTTGGATTACCTGGAACTTCTTGAATCGGGCTCCAATGCTGGGAGATTGAAGGATGTAAACTAGAATGGAACGGCGCTGGATTGGAGCGGCGGTGGATTGGCGCTGCGCTGGTTTGGAGGCGCGGAAATCGCCTGGGGAGTCGCCTCCGACGAAAGGAAAATCTGCGCGGCTGGGGTTTTCTTCCTATCGGCGCTGGTTTGTCTCCGTTGAATGCGCGACTACGGTTTTAGAAACAGGAAACGTGGGAGAGGTGGCTGGCTGACGGAGGAAACGGTGTAACGGCGCCGTGACTGGGACCTGTTGACTCGGTGTGGTTCAACCAAAATGCCCATATTGACTAGCCTGGGCTTCCTCTATTATTGGAAGCCCAGGGCTCTTAATATATAAACTATATATATATATATAATAAAAGAAAGAATGATATATATAGAGAGAGAGGTATTGTTATAACACAACTTTGTTAGTTTTTTATGATTAAACCAAAGATACGATGATATGCATACCAATTCGAAGTTATGCATTATTGAAAATATATATGTTGCAATGATCCGTTATCTTCATAAAGCAGGTAGCACAATGTAAAGGATAACTATATGTGCATGTATTATACCTAGTTACAAAACAATAAGATGCTAAAGAAGGAGATTGAAAAGGGTCTTATGCCAAACGAACGCAGGAAGACAAAGAGTCCATCAAAATAGACAACTGGTGCCAATGCATCAATTAGCAACCAAACATTTATTTTATTTTATTTTTTGGACGCGAAGGGCAGCAAGCTTATTTTCCAATTATCCATTCGACGCCACGGATGTGCTCACAAACTTTCTTTTGATGTACATGAACTTATAATGGTCTAGGATGCAAAACTTGTGTCAATGTTCTAGCTCCTTTGTGCTAAAAGGATTTAAAAGAAATAAGGTTGAAGTACTATAATAAACTACTATCAAGTGATGAGCAAATAGACAGTGTCAAATCTAGAAGTTCATTTACATAATAATGCATAAGAATTTTGAAACAGATTGGACATCCTAAGCGTCATATAACACAGTTTTTCCATTTTTTTAGGAAGCGCCAAATCAGCAAGCAAGCTTTGTTTTTGGGCACGAAAGGCAGCAAGCTAACATTATAGAGTGATTATATTACATTCATTACATATTTATTCGGGAACAAATAGCATGGTTAGAACATACGAGTTTTTTCATTTCACTTTCAACAACACAAAACAATACAAACATTGGTCGAAGAGGGCTAGGTCAGTTGTAAGTGCTTCTTTTTTCTCTCCAAAACACAGCTGAATATGGATGCGTGGAAAACATTATATTCTAAGGTGGACCAAGGACAAATTTGAGATCGTTAGTTTTTCTCAAAAAAAAGAAAGAGAGAGAACAACTCTTTAGAACCCCGCATCGAAAGGGGCATCTTTGTCGTGCTCCTACATCCATACCAAATGCAGCACCTTTTCCCACCCGTGGAATCGATTCACTTGGATTCACATTCACTCCCACTCTCACAATAATTGAAACCTCTGACGAGGAAATGTAAAACGCATGGCCGGGCGATGGAGGAGACAAACAACAGTACCTCAATGGTGGCGAGCGGGTCCTTGTTGAGCCGTTTGAGGTGGTTGCGTACCTGCTGCCGTCGCACTGTAGCTGCCGACGGCACTGCCTCAACGTCAGTGGCTCGCCTCTGGCATTCCCTGCCGCCTCCGCTTCGTCGAAGAAGAGCGCCGCTACCAGGCCAGTGGAAGAAAGCACGTCCCCGTTGCTGCCATTGATTCAGTTTCAGTGTCCGTCCCCATCCGAGCAACCGAAACAATGATGGTCACACAAACAATTTTTTTCCAGTCGTGTCTTCTGGAATGCTTCCGTCGTGTGGAGAAGCCAAAATTCGTCCTATTCTGGGGCGATGGCCGTTGAAGGAGAATCATGTGGCTGAGGTGAGAAAGGATGACGTGGATGCACGAAAGTTCAGTTTTGTGTCCGTCTTTAATATATAGAAAGAAAGGTCAGCCCTGCGCGGAATGCAGGTCTACCGAGGCTTCATGACACCATATCATTTATGGTATGCTAGGTCTTCCCTTACGAAGAAAAAGACGGTACTGGCAAGTGTGGAGCCCTCTTTTTGGTTTTGTTGACAAATCAATGTGAAGCTGTGTGGCTAATTGAGAGAACATATTACTCCCTCCGTTCTTTTTTTTATTTATCATGGTTTAATATAAAAATAAACTAGTGGACGACAAATATTTAATAACGGAGGAGGCGGTATATACGGGTAGTAAAAGTGTGCTAATTGAGCCGACACCATATCATAAATGATTTCACCGAGGACGTATTCCTCCTTTTCTCCACTAGTGCCCTTAACTATGCAACCACTGAAAAATCTTGTATAGTAGCAGCGTCTCCATAAGGTAAGATTTTGTTCGAAACCTAGCTCCCATTTGTAACAACTTCTATACTTATATATGTGTTGGGGACTTGTTCTCAAATGCTATGAGTTAAGAACAAGGCAACACAAGAGAAGGTTAAATGATTAATGTCCTTCGTCCTTCGAAGCATTATCTCCCTTGGGATATAACGATCTTCGGACGAAGGTCATAGAGGACATACCTTCATCATTATGGTATATGATACTGAAAATGAAAAACACATGAAATACAAAAGATAGCATGAACATTTATATATCATTATTAGCTCATTTCTATTTTATTAACACGGAAAAATAGAAGTGACATTAAATTACAAGTGTACCTTCGGCTTGAAAGCAAAAGTACAAGCGTAATGCAAAAGCAAATGCCAAGTCAGCCCGAACAGTACGAGAGCACTGTTCATCTATTTATAGGCACGGGACGCAGCCCATGCAAAATTACACTCATGCCCTTTACATTTGCTAATAACTTTATAGTAATCCATCGAGGTCTAAATAGCCTTTTCATCTTTAAGTCGGTTTCCTTTTCTGCTATCATGCCGAAGCTCCCCTGCGCATAGCTTTGGCTCTGCGCCATCCTTTGTATTCCTTGTACTTCTTCACACTGTGATTTTGATCCAAGTCCGAAGGTACCTGTTCATGTACTATACTCCAGAAACATTGTTAAATCACGTTTTTGAGGACCTTCGTAAGCCGAAGGCCCCCAACAGTAGCCCCTCGCAATACTAATTTGTTAGGATGATAAATTCAGATTGCGATGTGGACGAAGGTCCGAAAAAACACCTTCCCTTTGCTAGAATAGCAACAGTCAATGACAAGCGGGACCCTTCCATTTGCATCTCCCTGGGCGTATAAATATGATCCGACCGCGAACTCATTTGGTACGTTTTCTTGCCATCTGCTTTGCCTGCTCAAATAGCTCTTTGCCTACAAACGCTTGCCCAGCTTTCTAGATTTTTTAACTTCGGCCGTACGAGCGCATTTTCAGCATTTTCAAAGAGATGTCTCAGGAAAAGAAAGTTGTTGCCGAAATGAAACTGAGCCTTTCTGAGGAGAAAAATCTGGGCTTCATTGAATCGATAGCGAAAACAAATACGGAGAAGATTACTAGAGAAATTTTTGAAGGCTTATCTGAAGATACCGATGAAAGTGATAGTTATGATGTAGAAAGTGGAGGTGAAGACTCCGAAGATCGACCATGGCGACCAAGCCACTCAGTCTTCGGAAAATTGAGTATTAAACAAAGTCATCTTGATAACATGAGGGGGAGATATTTTCGAGACATGTCTACTATGAGGGCAGATGACGGAGAGAGGACTGTGCCAACTCCCGAAGATAATGAAGTCGTGATCTTCCGAAGCTTTTTTAAAGCTGGGCTTCGGTTCCCTTTAAACAGATTTGTGGTTGAAGTTCTGAAGATATATCAGGTCTACCTTCACCAACTTACTCCCGAAGCTATAATAAGAATGGGAATCTTCGTATGGGCCGTGAAGAGCCAGGGTTTGGAGCTGAATGCAAAAAGTTTTTGCAATATACATGAGCTAGTGTATGAGACAAAACCCTGGGGTAAAGAGCAATATCACAACAATTTTGGCTGTTATAGCTTCGGTGCTCGCTCTGGGTCAAGCTGTCCCGTGCCGACTTTTCGGAAGAGGTGGCCCGGAGACTGGATGAAGGAATGGTTTTATGTGAAAAACGACTTGAAGGCACGAGAAGATATTAAGGATATCATCATGCGCCCTATCTGGCAGCGCTTCGGCCTCCGAAAACCGAAGGTGGAAGTTGACGAGGCAGTCGAAGAATGCCAGAGGGCCTTTGGCGTAGTTTGCTCTTTCATTGGGACGAGGGATTTAGTCCAGGAGCATATAGCCTTCAGAGTATGGCCACTTGTAGAAAAGTGGGAAATGCCAAAAGAAACAATCACCAAGCCTGACGAAGGTGGGCTGATTAGGATGAAGTTCACCTTCAGATACGAGGGTAAATTTGTCAAGCCAGATGATGATTGGCTGAAATGTATTGAAGCCACAAGCGATGAATTGCTTGGGTCATACTCAAAGGCAGAAGATACTGCGCTATCAGCGGCCTTCGCAGGCCGAAAAAAGAAGAGGCTGAACATGGTTTTCGATGCTATTGGATTCGTCTATCCTGACTACGGTTACCCGTTACGGGGTGAGAAGAGAAAAGGTACAGTTTCTGTTAAGGAAGTTGCTTCGGCCGCTCCTAGTGAGCCAACGCCGAAGAGAAAAAAGGTGAAGGTTCTTACCCACCGGCCACGCTACATTGAGCCGGTCATAGTGCCCGAGTTTGTCGGCGAGGCTTCTTCGGCTACTGAAGCCAAAAAACCTATACCTGCGCAGAAAACTGAAGAGCTGACTGCAACACCGAAGGTTGAAAGAATTGAAGAGCCGAAAGCTGAAGGGACAAAAATATCAGAATTTTTAAGCCCTTCGGCAGAAGTTGGAGTGCCGCTAACTCAAAAAGGTCCAGCAGTGACCCCCAAAAGGAAAAGGATGGTTAATGTTCTGGATGTACTGGAGACAATAAAGTCTTCAAGCTCTACTCCAAGAAAAATTGCCGAAGCCCAAAAAACACAAATTGAAACAACAGCCTCTGGAGCCGAAGCTACAAAGCACCAGGCTGAAATCGAAACTGGAACTTCAGAGTCTGCCAAGGAGAAATCCTTGGAAACCGAAGGAGAAACTACAAAGGAAACTTTAAAGCAAATTCTGTCTGAAAAAACTCTCTCTTCAACTCCCGAAGTATCTTCCAAATTGTCCGATTATATTGTACGACATGCTTCGGGCAAAATGCTATCTGAAGAGGAAAAGCGAGAAGCTCATCATTATGCCCAGAAATTAAATATCCGAAAGGGGCGTTGATATTCAATGGCAGCGGAGAAGAATACTTCTTGTATTGTCTCCCAGACAGCAAGGAGATCTCTGTTTGCCGGGAGATAGCAAGAAGCTTCGAATTTCCAACTCTAGAAGACAGGCTCTCGGTTTTGTCAAAAGATGAATTGGCCGACAGCTTGGCGTACAACAGCTTAAAGGTGAGAAAATAAACTTTTTGTGTGCTTAAAACTTCGTGTGCTTATTTTTTTAATACCACATTCCTTTTGCAGGGCCTTATTCTTAGCAATGCCCTCAGAGCGCAGAAAAGCGCTGAAGACGAGGGATGTATCATGACGTTGAATAACCTTCGTTCTGAAGTGATTGAACTAAGGAACGAAGGTCTTGAGAAAGATATAATATTAAACTCATTGCTTAATAAAATAAAAGAAGACGAAGCTACTTCTAAGGCCCAAGCTGAATCCCAGAAGTGCGAAATTGAAAATCTTCAGAAATAGCTGGCTGAAGCAAAATTAAAGTGTGCAACTGCCGAAGCTGACCGAGACGCCATCAATTATTGGAAAAATCATTGGGAGAAAACAACTGCAGAACTTTGGTCTTCAAAAGAAAGATGTTATGAAAAATCCATGAAATGTGTGGAGACAATTAAAACTAGCTTCGCCAGCGTCGGCGCATATTCGAGGCAACTTCGTACTAGGAGATCCCGAAGGTCCAATCGACTGGATCAACGGCGAGGCCGGAGCTTTTGAAGAAATTTTGAGTGGTCGTGGGGACATATGCGCCTTCTCGGGTGCTAGGGGGATTGCCGCTATCTTGGAGAGGGGAGGCTACGAACATGTGAAATCCTTGGCGCAAACCGAAGCTACTTTATCCATTGAAGGTATAAAGGACCCCTCGGCCGAAGAAAGCTTGGTTGGTGGAAAAAATTTCACCGATATCTGGGAAAATGGCGGTCGGGAGATGGCTCAAGAAATTATAAGGAAGAGTGAAAAAGGTATTCACGATGCTAGAGCAGTAGTAGAGGCTGCTGAGAAAAATGCGGATCTCGAGAGGCGAATAGGTATTGATTAATAGCTTTTGACTTTATGTTCTAATTTTATGGCTTCGAACTTATTTACGCTTTGCATCACAGCCGCACTATCTCCTCCCCCAGAGCCCGCCGAGCCATTGGCGGTCCCCAGAGCAAAGGAGGATGATGAAATTATAAAAATGGCCGAAGCTATTATGGATAAAGTTGTTGATCAACTATTAAACGAAGCTGCAGAAGTAGTTTTAAGAGAAGATTAGCTGTTATTTTAAAGATATTTGGAATGTAATATTTGCTGGACAATATGTGTAATATTTTATAATTTTGAATGTAATATATAAGTTGTTTATAATTCAACTCTTTACGATGCATGAAACTTTACATACATACCGTTTTTGAGCCTTCGGCGAAAAAACACCTTCCCTTCTTTTCATGCTTCGTGAAGAATATCCATATTCTGTAAAAATATACAGTTTCCGAAAAAACATTATGCTTTGTGAACAATGGATCTC
This sequence comes from Zea mays, assembly GCF_902167145.1. NCBI lineage: Eukaryota > Viridiplantae > Streptophyta > Magnoliopsida > Poales > Poaceae > Zea > Zea mays. Next base: position 11,038,706 of record NC_050099.1, read on the forward strand.
GTTTTTCATATCAAAGTGACGAAGTTGTATTTCTTGAAAACCTATTTTGCACCTTGGCACTTCTTCGAAACGATCTCCGAAGCTCAATATTGTAGGTCAACATTGTCTTCCTTTCCGAAGGTCCATATTGCATCCCCTTCTTGTGCCATTGATGCAATATGATGTATGATGCTATGCTATGCTCATGATGTAATGATGTAATGTCATGCAAAATGATATTTGCGCCGAAGGCCCACACACATTCCCAGTGGAGCACACAATCTTTTTGCCATTTTTCGGTGTATCAGCGTTGACTTTTCGCTATAAGCCTCCCTTAGGAGCTTCTTCTCCTTTTATTTCGGCGGTATCAGCGTTTATTTTTCGCTGTAAGCCTCCCTTAGGAGCTTCTTCACCTTTTATTTCGGCGGTATCAGCGTTTATTTTTCGCTGTAAGCCTCCCTTAGGAGCTTCTTCGCCTTTTATTTCGGCGGTATCAGCGTTTATTTTTCGCTGTAAGCTCTGCATTCCCTTTGGAACGACTTTTGAGCAGAAAACTTACACTACGTTCCCTTAAGAATGACTTTTGTTGCTTCGACAATAGCTTGCAATGCATTCCTTTGTCAAAACCTTTAGAACTTCATCAATGTTTGGAGAAGGTAAATTCATTATGATAATGACGAAGCTATTACAAGAAATTGAAAACAACAAAAGAACTAAGTTTTCAATGATTGCTCTTTATTGAAAAGGTAAATGATAACAAATGTAAAAGTTGTTTCAGAGGTAGGATATATCTTTAGTAGATGTGCTTTGATTCTGGCACAGTGTTGTTGACTGTGCGAGCTTCGGACTGCTCTCGAAAGTCTCTCTGCTGGTGATTGTGCTGACTCCCTTCTGGCTGGTGGCCCTGGGGATAAGCGGGTTGCATTGGTGGTGGAGGTGGGGGCTGTTGCCAAGATGCCTGAGGTTGGCTTGCCGAAGCAACAGAAACTGCAGGATGGTTACCCACATACTCTGGAATGTATGGTGAGTGGTACAAAGCAGTATGCATAACCTGCTTCAGCTGGCTCTGTTGGGCTGCAGCTTCTGCTATCTCTTTCTGTTTTTGAATGGTGACATGGCACATCCTGGTAGTATGGCCCTTGTCCTCACCGCAGAATAGGCAGTAAATTTTCCTGGGCTGATCCCCAAACCTTCCTCCGAAGCCCCTGGCGCCTCTGCCCCTTGGAGCTGGGGGCCGAGGATAGTTCTGTTGCTGCCCCGAAGCCTGAGAGGAATACTGCGCCCTTTGTTGCTGACTTCCCCTATCGTCATTCTGAGTAGAATGGATAGATCTAACGTGCCTAGGGTGGATTCTCCCTCCGAAGCCCCTGGTCATTTTGGAGAACCTGTAAGCTTTCTCTCTCCTTTGTCGAAAGTCATTATCTGCTCGGATATATTCATCCATCTTCTGAAGCAGTTTCTCCAGGGTCTGAGGGGGTTTCCTGGTGAAGTACTGGGCTGTAGGCCCTGGCCGAAGCCCCTTAACCATGGCCTCAATAACAATTTCATTAGGCACCGTTGGCGCCTGTGCCCTTAGTCGTAAGAACCTTCGGACATACGCCTGAAGGTATTCTTCATGATCCTGAGTGCACTGGAACAAAGCTTGAGCAGTGACTGGCTTCGTCTGAAACCGTTGAAAGCTGGTGATGAGCATGTCCTTCAGCTTTTGCCACGATGTGATTGTTCGTGGCCGAAGAGAAGAGTACCAGGTCTGTGCAACATTTTTGACTGCCATGAAGAAGGATTTCGCCATGACTGCAGTATTGCCGCCATATGAAGATATGGTTGCTTCGTAACTCATCAAAAATTGCTTCGGATCTGAGTGTCTGTCATACATTGGGAGCTGGGGTGGTTTATAAGACGGGGGCCAAGGTGTAGCCTGCAGTTCTGCTGATAGAGGAGAAGCATCATCAAAAGCAAAATTTCCATGATGGAAATTCTCATACCAATCATCCTCGTTGACGAAGCCCTCTTGGTGAAGCTCTCTGTACTGGGGCCTCCGGTTCTGCTCATATTGTGTAAGATGACGAACTTCTTCAGAGTCTTTGTCTATCTGCCTTTGTAGGTCAGCTAGCCGAGCCATCTTTTCTTTCTTCCTTTGCACTTGTTGATGCAGCATCTCCATGTTCCTGATTTCTTGGTCCAAATCGTCCTCCTGAGGCGTTGGACTGGTGGCCTTCCTCTTCTGGCTTCGGGCTTCCCGAAGAGAAAGGGTCTCCTGATTCGGGTCCAGCGGCTGCAGAGCGGCAGCCCCTGTCGCTGAAGCTTTCTTCGGTGGCATGACGAAGGTCAATGCTTGCCAAAGGTGGTCGAAAAGAGTTCACCGGAGGTGGGCGCCAATGTTGGGGACTTGTTCTCAAATGCTATGAGTTAAGAACAAGGCAACACAAGAGAAGATTAAATGATTAATGTACTTCGTCCTTCGAAGCATTATCTCCCTTGGGATATAACGATCTTCGGACGAAGGTCATGGAGGACATACCTTCATCACTATGGTATATGATAGTGAAAATGAAAAACACATGAAATACAAAAGATAGCATGAACATTTATATATCATTATTAGCTCATTTCTATTTTATTAACATGGAAAAATAGAAGTGACATTAAATTACAAGTGTACCTTCGGCTTGAAAGCAAAAGTACAAGCGTGACGCAAAAGCAAATGTCAAGTCAGCCCGAACAGTCCATCGAGGTCTAAAGAGCCTTTTCATCTTTAAGTCGGTTTCCTTTTCTGCTATCATGTCGAAGCTCCCCTGCGCATAGCTTCGGCTCTGTGCCATCCTTCGTATTCCTTATACTTCTTCACACTGTGATTTTGATTCAAGTCCGAAGGTACCTGTTCATGTACTATACTCCAGAAACATTGTTAAATCATATTTTTGAGGACCTTCGTAAGCCGAAGGCCCCCAACAATATGGGTGAACATTCACTACCGGAATAACGTTCTTTGCCGAGTGTCTAAAACACTCGGTGTTGGTCCTTGTTCTCAAATGCTATACATCAAGAACAAGACAACACGATTGTTAATAATTAGAGACCTTCATGTTCGAAGCATTATCTCCTTTTGGATATAATGGTCTCCAGACGAAGGTCATGAAGGGCATACTTTCATCATCTCAGTGAGCAAATATAAGGGTGCATGAGATTGAAAAGAATATAAATAACGATTATAAATCAATAAGTTATTTATATTCTCATTTTATAAGCATGAATAAACATCGACAATATCTATATTACATTGATACATTCGGCTTGTCAGAAGGTGAAGATGCGAGAGTGACGTAGGTACTATTACAATCCAGCGTGAACAGTATGATGTTACTGTTCATCTATTTATAGACACGGGACGCAGCCCGGATAAGATTATATTCATGTCCCTGACATCTACTCTTAATCATAATGCAAACTATTAAGTACTAAGTAGTCTTTTCCCCCTAAAGTCGGTTTCGTCCTTCATCTTCGCTATCATATCGAGTCGAAGCTCCTTTAGCCATAGCTTCAGCGTCCATCCATGTTGCCTTCGGGCTATATCCTTATATCACACGCCTTCATCCCAAAGCCAAAGCTTCCTGTAATAGTCTAAGTCATACTGAAAACATATGGTTAGTCACGTTTTTGATGACCTTCGGAAGAGTAAGGTCCCCATCACTTGGCAAAGACCATTTTACACTCGACAAACATTTTATCGACAAAGGGTTTTTTGTCGAATACTTTTTTCCGGACAATCGGTAAAGACTTTAATGGGAATAGCTCCTCCTGGTATCTGTTACAACGCAATGGTTAGCAGTTTTTGTTTGGCTACAACCGACGTAGTATGGCATCGGATTACGGCCAGAAGAGAGCGTTAATGAATTTTAACAAGCATATAAACAGATACCGCCGTATCAATTGCACCCTATTACGGAGTACAACCAAACATAAAGTTATGATAACGGGTATCAATGTAAACTAATTACTTCTCTAAATTGTCGAACCAAACATAGTTCGGATCGGAAGCACACCACCACACTGAGATACTAGTTACTTTCATAGACAATTTTCTCAACAATATTAAATTTAGCATATATCTTATAATATCAATTAGCTTCACGTAATAATATAACCACACATGATTTTAGAGAGCTTCTCTAAGACTAGCTTTTGTTTAAAAATAGATTTTCTCTCTTTGAAGTAAAGAGTTATGTGTCCACATGGATACGGGAGAAAGTGAAATTGGTTATCTAAGGGAGTGTTTGAATGCACTAGAGATAATAGTTAGTGATTAAAATTAGTTAGAGACATCCAACAAACATTCTAACTAATAGTTTAGCTATTAGCTATTTTTAATAAATTAGTTATTAGTTAACTAACTATTTGTTAGCTAGTTAATTCTACTAGTATATTTCTAACTAACTAACTATTAGCTCTAGTGCATTGAAACACCCCTATTATTGTCTCTGGCTTTCTAAAATGTCCAGACATCATGGTTTACCGTGTTTGGTAAATCGCCGACAAACCCAGCTTTCAACTGCCATTATACCTAGCAAAGTCAAAATTCTTGTCCATAGTGCTATGTCTACACCAGCATATATATACCGACCACACATGCATGCCTCCAGTACCTTCCAACTCCATTATAACCTCTATGGATCAGTGGCACGTATGATATGCTCTTAGCTAGTGACTTGTTGCATTGTACCATACGTAGCCGGCCTCCTCAAGGAAGTCAATGAGAAAGCTGTGGAGAAATGACGACAAAAAAAGGTGTGGTCACTGAATCAAAAAAGATGAAACCGGTCTCTATTTTTTTACTTCTTTTTTTTGGTTGACGTTGCAGCTCATTATCATAGGCACATATATCTTTCATCAAAGACTATCAGCCATTTAGAAATTAAAATACAAGAAAGGACTCGTACATCCACTGATAAATCATGCAACAAGGCGCTTGTTGTCGTCCCCCAAAAACGATGTTTTACAATTTTTAGAAAAATAATGCTACGTGGAAACTACTCGTGTACTCCCTCTTTATTGAAGATGGTCCATTGTGCGCGTTAATTAATTACTAGAAATGAGTCGCTAATTAAAGGAAGAATAAGTCGATAATTACAAGAAATGTATGGACGCATAAAGGACGGAGCCGCAGGCTGTGGGTATGGGCCCAATCTAATGTCCAAGAAATAAAACATCAATTTTTCTAGCACCTTACCCATCATATCACCTATCATCTCTTTTATTTCAAACTTCACTCTATAAATTTTCTAGGTACAGTACTATGTTTTGCACGATCAAACCGTGTTTATGATAAAATCATTTTATTAATTGGAACATGAAGCGAATACCCGAGACAATAGTGCTATCACAAGGGTGGAATAGGACGCCATTGGCCAATTAATTAGAAAAGATAGTGAGAGTTTACCATACCCGAAATGGGTAAGCGGGGAGTGCGTCGCTGCAGAACATAGTGTCGGTTGTCATTATTGCAATGTGGTTACAAACCGTGGAACAAGGCCTATGCTTTATTCTTCATAAAACCATAGCGGGTTTTCTAAAGCTAGTTGAACTTTGTAAATGCCTCGCAGTTGATCCCTAGCCATTCACGTTGGAAGTGTCTAAGGGCCTTGCAAACCCTAGCTAAAAGGGAGTTTGTTCCATTCAAGATCTAGAGAAAGCCACCAAAAGGCTCATAAAATTGGGCTAGAACTCCTACTAGAATAGAGGTATAAGGGAGATTTATGAGGTCATGATGCTTAGTTGAGTTATAAGCTTGTCATCTTGTTCATATTTGTTTTCATCAATCGATGAGTAGAAAGAGAATGTATGGTATTATGCACACTTTGACTTGAACATCTCTAAAACTGCTAGCGTGCTAGTTCCTAGTGGTGCCTATGTTCAACACATTGCTTGCCTATGCCTCTGCTCTACCCAATCTCTTCTTTTTGGTACTTTACATATCCTGGTGTCTAGCCATAACAACATTTGGTGTGCTAGGTAGGGGAAGAGCACTCTCTCTCTCTCTCTCTCTCTCTCGATTATTGTGTTTTGTTGTGCAGCAAAAAATGCTATGATGGGACGATCAACCCCGTTGAGTTCCTCCATATTTATGCCACTGTGATCTTATCATTGGGGTGTTGAAGAAGTGATGGCAAACAACTACCATGTGGTTTTTATCACCTTTGCCCACGAATTTTACAGATCTTTTAGGGGTGAAATTTTGTGGAGACCTTCTAAACTATATAAGGAAGGCGCATGCAAAAAAATCAACTCATAAAGACTTCGTTTGATTCTATTTTTCCCTTTTTCTTCGTTGATTCGTATACCAAAAAACATGTTGTGTGGAACTTCCACACCAACTTCGTCGGAACAATGAACATCCACGTTGCTCTAAAGTTTCATACTCAAATGTTGAAGTTCCATGATCTTTTCAGTGAAGCTTGTTTTCTAGGGTGTCCGAAGATTGTCCATTATTTGCTCCTTTCGCTTGTTTTATGGGGTTCTGGTGGTATCGAGGAACTTTTCTTAGTCCTCAAGTCACCAATTGGCTTAAAGGATTTTTTTATTCAGACTCCTACTTAACTGTGATTGAAGTGAAGAGACACATTTTTGGGTTTTATAGAGTTTTGTTGTTGTGCTTGATTTTCTTCTTTGATCATCACCTAGAAAATCCAACTACTAGTTGGCTCCAGAGCATCACTTGTGTGAGATTTAGTTTTTTGGAGCGTTGATTTTATTGAGAACTACCATTAGGAAGAAATTTAGCTTGCTTCTATTCACTTGTTCTAGTCGTATATTTTGGTCCTTCAATTGGTATCATTCAACTGGTACTAGAGTGTTTTAAGAATGATATCCATCTTAACCAATTATTGTTCCACGAAGGCGACAATCACCCATCTTCGATGGGACAAACACTACCTGTGTTAGAAGATACATTTGTCATTGTATCTCTGGAGCATAGGCTCACTAGTATGGGAGATTTAATTTGTTACGATGCGAGTTACATGGTACCTGTTGTTCTGGCTAGTTAGGATCACGTTGACTGTTGTCATGCAAATAATAAGGTCATATCTCATGTATTATGTTGTCTGAGTTTGAGCGGGTTTCTCACCTTGATACTAAAGTGGTCTGGTCGACAGTTGAGAAATATCATGAGGGATACTCTCATGCGAAAACTAGATTCTTTGAGACGTCGTAAGTATGCGAATTTTGTCCGGTAAGTTAGAGAGTTTGTTGATTCAATGTTCTATCAACTCTAGTATATATATATATATATATATATATATATATATATATATATATATATATATATATATATATATATATATATATATATATATATATATATATATATATATATATATATATATATAGGGTAGGTATAACGGGAGCCCTGAGCTTCCAATAGTTAAAGGAAGCCCAGGCCGACCACCCCTTCAAACTGGTTCAACCAGCGCGCCCAAACAGGCTGTCGGGTGCGCCACCTGCCCCACGTCTGTTAGCGCAAAAAAAGGAATGCATGCATGAGTCAAACACGATCCAATGCATGCGCATAAATTTAGGAAAGATATGTGCGGCAGTTTCTGTTTTTAAAATCCTTTATTTCCTCCATAAATTTAGGATCGCTGCAACAGCCATGCAGCTAGACGCGTAAGGACCATTTTATGCTATATACTGAGACTAAATATGCTATACTGTGTTAATAATTATGCAATTTGATATACTGCGTAAAAATCTGTTACCAGCTGCATGCACACGAATTTATGATAAAAAATGTGCAATGAAAGGAAATAAATTACACGCATAGAAACAAAAAAAAAATCGTATTTAATGTTTTATTTCCTTCATAAATATAAGGTCCCTCCAACAGCCATGCAGCTAAAACACATTAAATCTAGTTTATGACATATACTGATACAAATTATACTATATGGTGTAGGTATTTATGCAATTCGTTACACTGCGTAAAAAATCTGGCATGTTGTTCACTGGTGGACGCACCTCCGGGTTGGAGCGTAATAACCTTAAGTTTTGAGCATAAAATCCCTCAATTATAAGCGTATATACCGAGCCAATGTGAGAGGTTGATAGCTCTAGTAGGTTGTTATTACGATCCTATTTTTATGGCAGATCCGAAAAACATGGCAGTCGCATGCATGCGGTTATACAGATCCTAAAATTATGGCAAAATGCATGCATGAGTCAATCACGTTCCCTTGCATGCGCGTAAATTCAGGAAAGATATGTGTGGCGGTTTCTATTTTAAATGCTTTATTTCCTCCATAAATTTAGGATCGCTGAAACAGACATGCAACTAAAACTCGTAATGACCATTTTATGCTATATACTGATACTAAATATGCTACACTGTGTAGATAATTATGCAATTCGGTATACTGCGTAAAAATCTGCTACAGGCTGCATGCACACGAATTTATGATGGAAAGAATATGCAATGAAAGGAAATGAATTGCATGCATAGAAACAAAAAATCACATTTAATGTTTTATTTCCTTCATAAATATAGGATCCCTCCAACAGCCATGCAACTAAACGCATTAGAACTAGTTTATGATGTATACTGAAACAAATTATACTACACGGTGTAGGTATTTATGCAATTTCTTAGACTGCGTAAAAAATCTGGCATGTTGTTCACTGGTGGACGCATCTACGGGTGGAGCGTAAAAACCTTAAGTTTTGAGCATAAAATCCCTCAATTATAAGCGTAAATACCGAGTCAATTAGAGGTTGATAGCTTTAGTAGGTTGTTATTACGATCCTATTTTTATGACAGATCCGAAAAACATGGCAGCCGCATGCATGCGGTTTCTATTTTTATACAGATCCAAAAATTATGGCAAAATCGTGGGAGTTTCCATTGCATGCGCGCAAATTAAGAACATCATAAATCAAGGAATTTCCTTTCAAATGTGCATGCAGTAAATTGATATACGAACTCTGTGTTAAAGCATAAAAACATACAGTTTTTAGCGTAAATAATACATGTGGTAGGCATAAAACACAATAAACGAAAAGAAAAATGCGCCGGATCAGAGGATGTCACGCGCGATCATCGCTGCGCGCATCTCGCCCCTTCCGTGACGTCGCTCGCTCGAACATCGCGCCTCATGCGTCGCCGTCGCTACTCGCACGTCGACGGGCGTCGCTTGCTCGCCGGCCTTGGAAGTGCCGCCTCCTCGGGGCTTCGGGGACGCCGCCGCTTGCCTACACAAGGGCCTCGCTGCGGATCGAGGAACCTCCGCCACCGCGCGTCGAGGTAATGGAGTTGCGGCCACCGGCCTGGGAATCGCCGCCACCGCACAAGGACGCTGCCGCCGCTCGCCCTCTGGATCGGGGGCCGCCACCGCCGGCCTGGAAACCGCCGCCACCACATAAGGGCGCTGCCGCTGCCGCCGCCGCTCGCCCTCTGGATCGAGGGCCGCCACCGTCGGCCTGGGAACCGCCGCCACCGCCGGCCTGGCAACCGTCGCTAATGAATCGAGATGGGGCGTAAAAACGGATCCCTAGCACTACGGATTTCCTTTTATAGACGTCTGGACCTGGTCCGACTCGACCGGATTGCACTGTCTGGCCTGGGCTTCCAATAACTAAAGGAAGCCCAAGGCTCCTAATATACAATCTATATATATATATATATATATAGGGCAGGTATAACGGGAGCCCTGTGCTTTCAATAGTTAAAGGAAGCCCAGACCGACCACCGTGCAAACTGGTTCACCCAGCACGCCCAAACAGGCTGTCGGGTGCGCCACCTGCCCCACGTCTGTTAGCGCAAAAAAAGGAATGCATGCATGAGTCAAACACGATCCAATGCATGCGCATAAATTTAGGAAAGATATGTGCGGCAGTTTCTGTTTTTAAATCCTTTAGTTCCTCCATAAATTTAGGATCGCTGCAACAGCCATGCAGCTAGACGCGTAAGGACCATTTTATGATATATACTGAGACTAAATATGCTACACTGTGTTAATAATTATGCAATTCGATATACTGCGTAAAAATCTGTTACCAGCTGCATGCACACGAATTTATGATACAATTAATGTGCAATGAAAGGAAATGAATTACACGCATAGAAACAAAAAATCGTATTTAATGTTTTATTTCCTTCATAAATATAAGATCCCTCCAACAACCGTGCAGCTAAAACACATTAAATCTAGTTTATGATATATACTGATACAAATTATACTACATGGTGTAGGTATTTATGCAATTCGTTACACTGCGTAAAAAATCTGGCATGTTGTTCACTGGTGGACGCACCTCCGGGTTGGAGCGTAATAACCTTAAGTTTTGAGCATAAAATCCCTCAATTATAAGCGTATATACCAAGCCAATGTGAGAGGTTGATAGCTCTAGTAGGTTGTTATTACGATCCTATTTTTATGGCAGATCCGAAAAACATGGCAGCCGCATGCATGCGGTTATACAGATCCTAAAATTATGGCAAAATGCATGCATGAGTCAAACACGTTCCCTTGCATGCGCGCAAATTTAGGAAAGATATGTGTGGCGGTTTCTATTTTAAATGCTTTATTTCCTCCATAAATTTAGGATCGCTGCAACAGACATGCAACTAAAACTCGTAATGACCATTTTATGCTATATACTGATACTAAATATGCTACACTGTGTAGATAATTATGCAATTCGGTATACTGCGTAAAAATCTGCTACAGGCTGCATGCACACGAATTTATGATGTATACTGAAACAAATTATACTACACGGTGTAGGTATTTATGCAATTCCTTACACTGCGTAAAAATTTGACATGTTGTTCACTGGTGGACGCATCTCCGGGTGGAGCGTAAAAACCTTAAGTTTTGAGCATAAAATCTCTCAATTATAAGCATAAATACCGAGTCAATTAGAGATTGATAGTTTTAGTAAGTTGTTATTACGATCCTATTTTTATGACAGATCCGAAAAACATGGCAGCCGCATGCATGCGGTTTCTATTTTTGTACAGATCCAAAAATTATGGCAAAATCGTGGGAGTTTCCATTGCATGCGCGCAAATTAAGAACAGCATAAATCAAGGAATTGTCTTTCCAATGTGCATGCAGTAAACTGATATACGAACTCTGTGTTAAAGCATAAAATCATACAGTTTTAAGCGTAAATAATATATGTGGTGGGCATAAAACACAATAAACGAAAAGAAAAATGCGCCGGATCGGAGGATGTCACGCGCGATCATCGCACGCATCTCGCCCCTTCCGTGACGTCGCTCGCTCGAACAACGCGCCTCATGCGTCGCCGTCGCTACTCGCACGTCGACGGGCGTCGCTTGCTCGCCGGCCTTGGAAGTGCCGCCTCCTCGGGGCTTCGGGGACGCCGCCGCTTGCCTGCACATGGGCCTCGCTGCGGATCGAGGAACCTCCGCCACCGCGCATCGAGGTAATGGAGTTGCGGCCGCCGGCCTGGGATCCGCCGCCGCTCGCCCTCTGAATCGGGGGCCGCCACCGCCGGCCTGGGAACCGCCGCCACCGCATGTCGAGGTCGGGAGCCACGGCCACCGCAGCCACTGGCCGGAGTCCACCGCCGCACGCGCTATCGGGCAACCGTCGTCGCTAATGAATCGAGATGGGGCGTGAAAAACTGAACCCTAGCACTCCGGGTCCTGTTTTATAGACGTCCGGATGTGATCCGGCTCGACCGGATTGCACTGTCTGGCCCGGGCTTCCTTTAGTTATTGGAAGCCCAGGGCTCCTAATATACAATATATATATATATATATATATATATATATATATATATATATATATATATATATATATATATATATATATATATATATATATATATATATATATATCATGAACAAGATGCAGACAAACAAACCGTAGCTACGCTAATATTATCGAGAGAGCCTTGAGACACATCGTCATCGTAAGTATGAGAATTTTGTTCGGTTAGTTAGAGAGTTTATTGGTTCGATGTTTTTATCACTAATTGCATTATTATATCATGAACAAGATGCACGCGAATAAGTCGTAGGTACCCTATACGAAGATCGAGAGAGCCTTGAAATTGTTACACACGCTCTAGATTAGAAGATCGAGAGAGAGTCTACGATGTTTTACAAGCTCTAGCTAGGTTTAGAACGGATAGAGAATACCATATTCATCCTACCTGTACATATGAAATGAAAAGAAAATCAAAGCGAAGTACGTACTATATACTGCGTGCTACAACTATATCCGTCCCATATATAATTGGTGCCACCACACGCATCACACAGCTAGCTGCAGGGAGCAGGAGCACAAAGCACTCCCTCTCCTTTTCCATTCAAAGCAGCGAACGTAATTTAGCCACAAAGGCCTAAAGCTGTCGACGACGCGACAGCACTTGCATTGGCAAGGCCTTGCTATAGCCTTTTTTATATATTTTATTTCTCCGCAACTTTTGATTTGTTGAGAGCCAGGGGTGCGAGCGCCGGAGAAGCAAGCGCTTGGAATATTGGGGCGGCGAGAGCTAGCTGCTGAGAGAACAACCGCAAGAGAGTGGCTGGCTCCACCTGGAATCCCCCTTTACCCAACACCCTCGTCCTGCCTGTTGGCCATTTTCCCGCCATGACTCGTGGGGCCTCAGCCTCATGCATGTCGGATTCTTCCCACATAATATATACTGTATATAATCAGCACAATCAGCGTTAATGGCAAGAATACCGGAGTACTACTACGACTATCTGACGGAATAATCCTAGCTAGACTGAGAGAGTATTGCGTCCGGAATTCTAAGGTCGATCGATGAGCGCATGTAAGTTTATGCCAGACACGATTAGCACGCTCCACAGCACTACTACTAGCTAGCTTGATGACGACACGAGCTATAGTATCTCAACAACTGTTTGGTGTGTAAGCAAAGCTGGCCGCTTTTATTTTGGAGTTGGAAAAAAATCCGAAACCAGCATGTGCCGTCCATCGTCCTATTCTATTGCACGGAGAAAGATCATTGAGGGAATAATCCGTCCCCTTTAAAAATCCCTCACTTGATGACGAAAAACGAATGCCAGCAGACTACTCTTTATTCTTCTACCTATACATCATCCAAAGGGATCGAACAGTAGTGGATGATGATGGCAAATCGATCCCCAAATCGCGTTCAGGGATATATATAGCAAATCCATCTGTCAGTAATATAATGGCCCTTTGGGTCGGAAACAGTCGAGCGAGAGGGAGATCGCTTGAAAGGATCTCCATCCCACTACGTACCTGCTCATCATATGCAATGCAGTCGATGATCTCGCGCCACACTAATCATATCGATCGATCGTCTCCTCCCATAGTATATATTCATGTGCGATCAAATGAGTCCATCATATATAGCGCATGCATGCAAGATTGTGGAGCTCAACAACTAATGCACAACGGAACGGAGCGACGACATGTATATATATGTAGTTATTAGTGCCGGGGTGATGAATTCGGAATTTTATACTTGTGCACGAGCAAGCATGCATGCATAGATAGGAATAGGATCGTCGTCGTACGTGGCTGCGGCATTCATCAATTAGTTAGGTGCCTACCTAACTACTTTGACGACAGTACCATACTCCATACATAGGGCTGCTTTCCATTTCGCCAAGTCATTCTCAAAAATTAGGCAGGAGGAGATAGAGCATATAAAGTTTTCAAAAATTAGCACTAGCGTGGTTGTTGGTTAGCAATTCGATCGGCCGGGGTCTCAGATTTCTAGCTTGCATGCCCAACAAGCCACTCTCTCTGATCTATCTGTTGGCAGAGTTGAAAGTGGCCTAACCCAAGTGCTGCATTTTGACCACACGGGGTACGGTGTGCCACTTTTAGTTATATATTTGTATTAGCTATGCATGTGTACCTTCGTGTGCCTTGCCGACCGTGCAGTGAGGCGCCGTTGCAGACCCCAATGTCAACATGTTCGATTCAACATGGATGCTAGATCGACCATATCTAATGCCACTAGCATAGAGTCATGCGCGGTGAAACGTACGGTAAGTCCTTGCAAAATCCACAACGGAAACATTTTCATCGTTCTCTCACGGGGTGTTTGTTTGAGAAATCACTACATCCAAGATGATAAGGTGATGCATTACGAGTCCATTTCTCAAATTTAGTAGAATAACCTCGTTTCTCTTGTTAGTACTAACTAACTATGATGAATGAGACGGTGATGGATCAACTCATTTTATTTCACAAACCAAACAAAAAAAGTGTAGAGTAAGAAGATGATGGAATAGCTTATTTCTCATATCAAACACCCTATAAAAGGTCATATCCCCTAGCTTAATTGCTATAGTTCTCTCTATATGCATCCCCTAAACACATACACCATATTTCTAACATATTTTAAATTAGGGTTTTTTACGTATCATCATAGTCTAAAATGGTGTGTATATATTAATTCTATATTAGTTCGTAGTTTAGAGTAAGGGAAAAAGAGAGAACACCCTACCTACCTTTTGGTGCACGAAGTTCTAGCCCAAAAATTAAGGTGTTCTTAATAGACAACGGCTATATAGCTTTAAAGTGTCCCTAAAGTTTTAAAAGATGGCAAGACCATCCAGATAAATCATCATTACTCAATACCAGGTTGTTCGCTTGGCTTTAATCTATACCGATTTCTACTATTTTTACAGTGTTTTGTCTTTATGGATTGCAACCGCAGCAATTCAAACAACTGGCTTGTAATAAAGCGCTTCAAGATCGCTTTAAAAGGACGCAAGGACTACCCCAACAAGAACAAATCATGGGGAAAGCGTCCATTCTTCAAGTGCGGTAAGTCTGATCATTTTATTGCTCAATGTCCCGATAATAAGAATGACCAGGTAGGCAGGTACAAGACAAGAATGGGAAGAAGGAGAAAAAGAAGTTCTACAGAAAGACGGTAGGGCGAGGCGCACATCGACAATGAATGGGACTAGGACTGCTCTTCATTGGACTCCGACGATGAAGGACTTGCTGCCTCCGCCTTCAACAAATCCTCCATCTTCCCCAACGAGCATCACACTTGTCTCATGCCAAAAGAGAAGAAGGTACGTACCTGCGATACTCGAATGTGATGATAATGATGATGACGAAGACTATAGCAACCTTTTTAAGGGCTTAGATGATGATCGATACTGAAGCTCCTGCAACACTTAAAAACATGCTGACAACCAATAGTTAAGTGTGTTTTTAAGGACCTTCGAAAGACGAAGACCCCCAACACGCATCAATGGCTAAATTAATCAACATGTGATTAATTGTGGTTTTAAATGCGTAAACAAATAATTAATCATAAATAATGAAAATGGCCTAATCAAACAATAAACTGCTAATCACTATTTGAGAGTCCAAAAACAAAAGGGGATTAGAAGGGCTAAAATCTCTTCCTTATTTAAAATTGAATAACGAGTGGATTTTAGCTCCTCCAATCCGCTCCGGTTTTGTGGCTCCCCTAAGGGCTGATTTAGTGAGAAGGGATCACGGGGGGGATTGGAGGGGATTCAGGGGGAAATTAGTTCATTTTCCCCTCAATTCCCTCCGATCACCAAATCAGCCCTAAGAGTGTGGCGAGAGCCGGTGTTCGAAGAAAGTGCAGCCGGCGGAGAGAGCGCAGCCAGGGACGATAGGTGACGTGGCGAGCCGGGGGCGGGAGGCAGCGCGGCAGGCTGGGGGGGGCAGCGTCGTTGGAGTCGGGCATAGGAGGGCGCGGTGTCGAGAGAGAGCAGGAAAGGAAAAAAAGAACGGGTTTCGAGGGGTAAAAACGGTTAAATTTCTGTGGCAAGGGCACGAGCCATGAAAAATGAGCTAAATTGTGTAAATGGTAATCTTTGAATGTCATCAAACGGTGTGTCAACACGGCTAGAATTGGCCAGGCGAGCGAGCGTGTGTGGCAAGCCAGACTTGTCTCAACTTTACAGGCTTACAGGCTACGGCAGATATATTCTGACAGCTAGGTCAGGATGAGATATTAGAACAAATTTAATAAACCAAAGGTGTAAGTTGCAAGTACAAGAACCTGAATAAAAACTCAACGACCACCGAAAGTTAACACACGCACTCTGTCTATATTGGCTGGGTAGCTGGTGCAACACAAAATGCAAGGTCATGCCGCCAGCGTGTGGTGCCATATCATAAAGAGACTCCAGAGGTTGGATCATCTAAGTTCTGTCAAGTTGATCTATATATCAAAGACGTACATGTATCTATATCTATACTATTTTTTAAATATATATATATATATAATGTGGCCTTTTGATGCTACCATGGCTTCACATTCCATGTTGACACTCTGGATACGTCCTACGTATCCCTAGCGCCCACGCAACGTTCTCTCAGCTAGTGCCCTCTGGACCCCAACGTCTGCGCAGCGAGCACTCGAACCCACACCTCATGTTTCAAAAATTGAGGTAACCATCAGACCACACGTATCTTAATATTTAGAAATAAAAAATAATTATATTTGAATAAATATCTCAATACCTATTTATATTATATATAACAATAGTAGTAAATCACAACCAACCTAGTACTAATATATAGCCCGATATTTAGTCGCCCACGTTCCGCTTCACTTCGCGCTGTAGACATGCAGGCTTCACGCACGGCACCATTGACAACTAATTAATCAAGTACAATTTGCCTAGAAGATGGTGAATCAGATAATTCAGCACGACCCGCATGTTGAGGCTGCCTAGCAGACAAGTGGATTGTCGAGAAAACAAGCATGTTCCTCGACGACTTCATTTTATTATCATTACTACTATACTACTACAGTTCATCCGCTGTTTAGTTGTGTGTGCGTGACTTCGCTGTAAACGTGGACACTTGGCGCAACGCATGCAACCACCAACACTACGGAATACTGGTATAATACATTTTTTGCTCTAACTTAGATCCCGTTTGACGCATCTTGTCGTCTAGCATCTTCGCATGTTGTTTGAAGCTGTTTTATGTCAAATGGATTACTTTTTAAAACAGTTTCGTATATAAGGCTCTCCACATCACATCAGGTCAGGTAAATCAGTAGATTTATACTGTAATTATAGAATGAAGTTCGAAATAGAGAATGTGATAGGATAACTGTCGTAGAGAGTCTAAAGCTTCTTAGAGCGTGCTTCTGCAAGAGGATAAAACCAAAATTACTTTTTTCTGCTAGCTTTTAACTCGTTCTGTGAGCTTTGTATGGGATTACGTGAGTGTTGAGCACCAAATTGAGCGCGCGGACGGTCCGACCCTGAGGCCGGACGGTCCGCGGTCCGGACAGTCCGCGCCTGTGGGCCGGACGGTCCGCGGTCCGGACAGTCCGCGCCTGTGGGCCGGACGGTCCGCGCGTGCGCAGAACAGATTAGGGTTCCGAGTTTTGTGCTACGGTTGTTAGCTAAAATCAGGGGATAAGCTCGGAAATTAGTTTGTAAAGGGTCCAGCCCCCCTCCTCTATAAATAGAGAGGTATACGACCGATTTGTAAAAAACAATCGAATCAATACAACTTCTATTTCGCATTTTATCTTAGGAGTAGGTCTAGTTTAGCCCTAGTTTAGCCTTCCAATCCCCAAATTCTCCGCCTCTCCTCGACTCTACGTCGATTAGAGGAGTCTAGGTCGGTCTACCTGAGCCTAGACACCACCTAGGATCTCTCCTCCCCGACGGGGTCCCTCCCGGGAGCGAGATCCAGGCGCCGTCGGCGGTCTTCCGCCGCCCCTGCGCACGCGCGGACCGTCCGGCCCTAGGGTGCGGACCGTCCGGCCGTCAGGCAGGGAACTCGGGCTCCTGCACCAGGTCGCGGACCATCCGGCCCTGTGCCGCGGACCGTCCGCGCCTGACCAGAAAGCACCGCCGCCTCGCACCAGGCCGCGGACCGTCCGGCCCCCGCGCGCGGACCGTCCGCCCCTGTGCAGAGAGCACCGCCGCTGGTTCTCTTGAGTAATTGGCGCCTCCAAAAAGGCGTCAACATACTTTTTGGCGACTCCGCTGGGGACAACACATATAGACCTATCAAATCGGCCCTCAATGGCTGGTTCAAAGGATAGCTCTGAGGTTTCCACCAGCAATATCATCACACCGACATGGGAAGCCGTGCCGGCTGAAGAACAGCTCCTGTTCGAGGAGCGCCAGGAGCAGCTGATCCAAGAAGCAAAGACGAAGTTCCTGGCTGACTTCAAAGTGGACAGGAACAACAAAGTCGTTCGGCAACGGGCGACAGATCTGGCTTCGCTCCAACCTACTACGATTACCCCAAATGTAAGTAGCACCAACGAACTCCAATCTCTTAAAGCTTACATAGACGAACAGCGAGAACAGATGCAAAATATCATAGGGGTTATGCAAAACGATTGTAGGAGACTAGTACGTGCATTTGATAAATCTAGTGTAGCAAATTTTCCTTCACACGAGGTTGAATTAGGAGATAATATACGTAATACATCAGTTAGAGGTTGTCACGACCAGTCACAACCCCCTTATGGGATGCCGATGGACACGTACCCTGAGCAAACGCAAATCGGCAATAAACCAGCCGATCTACACGTGTCCGGACCGTCCGCCCGCGAGCGCGGACCGTCCGGGTCAGCCGTAGCCGGGCCCATTTTTAATGAGTTACCTAGACACGCACCCGAGCCACCACATAGGGCACCGAATTTAAACTACCCAGTCGGACGGTCCGCATACAACGACGGACGGTCCGCACATAATTACGGACGGTCCGGGCCAATGTCCGGACAGTCCGCATATGACCTTTTTGAGGAAGATTGTTACTTGAATCCTCACTCATCCCAGCAACACTTCCCATCACAATATGCAATGCACCAGCCCATTAATTCAAGACCTAGAGCCCAGGAAAGCTTTCCGGCCCCACCTAGAAGGCCGGAAAGAAACGATCAAACATATGAGCCATATAGGGCAAATGGAAATGCACCACGTAGCTCAAACCAATGAGGAGAAAGACAACATGCTAACATCCAGCCGACCCCACCTATGTTTGATCAAAGAGCCGGTGGTCTCGCACCGGCTGCCATTGATATAGTGAGGGAAGAAATAGCCGGGGCGTTACGAGATAAGCTCGGAGCTTACATGGTCCCTGGGGGGCAATCATATCGGAAGCCTTATGACAGCCGATTTGATCACCACCCATACCCACAGGGAACCAGGATACTCGAATTTGCAAAGTTTTCGGGTGACCAAGGAAAGAGCACGCGTGAGCACATAGGCCAGTTCTTAGCACAATTAGGAGAATTGGCCGACACCGAAGCATTCTGTGTGCGTTTATTTTCATTATCTTTAACGGGGACTGCATTCACATGGTATGCCACGCTCCCTCCTAATTCCATTTTGTCATGGGGAGACTTAGAACAAAAATTTCATGAACATTTCTTCTCTGGTGATTATGAGCTAGATTTAGTAGACCTAGTGGCCCTACGACAAGAAAAGGATGAATCGGTTAGTGATTATATCCGGAGATTCCAGGGTACGAGAAACGATGCTTTCAAATTCATTTAACAGATAAACAACTGGCGGGAATAGCCTTTGATGGATTGCGCTATTATTTAAAAGAGAGATTAGAAGGCATCCAGTTCTTTACTTTAGCACAATTACATCAGAGAGCTTCGGCTTGTGAAAGCCGAAGCAAAGAACTAGTCAGAACGGTTCATCATAATGTCCATATAGTAGAACACAATCAAATTAGTTCGGACGATGAACCAAAGAAAGTTTACATTGCCGAAATAGTTTGGCCCGAGCAGGCCAAATCTTCGGCTTGCTCCTCCTTGCAGTCAGTTCAAAAGGAACGACAGGAGGAGGTTAAGTTTACATTTAATGTCGGCAAATGTGATAAGATATTCGATGAATTACTAAAAAATGGTAACATTAAGATCGATTATACCGCCCCACCCGCCGACGAACTAAAGCGTCGCGCATATTGCAAGTGGCACAACTCATTTTCCCATGCCACTAATGATTGTAATGTGTTTCGACGACAAATCCAATCGGCCATTAACGAGGGATGATTGAAATTTCAGGAGGACACGGAGCCCTTCCCAATGAATGCGATCGACTTTAATAGCAAAAAGGTCCTAATTCGGCCCAACACAGCCGATAAGGGCAAAGACAAAGAAATCATCATCGGCAACGCACGGAAGGCCGATGGAAACAACAAAATTTCTTGCAGGAAAGTGATGGCCGAGAAGACTCCTGATGGAGGGGAGACACTGAAGGTGACCATCACAAACTCCAGCACTGGTGGGCAAGCGCGGATAAAGGGACATGAGCGAGAACCCATACTACGCATCGCGGACGGTCCGGTGCCCAGGCGCGGACGGTCCGGAGCATTCCAGCGGACGGTCCGGCAACTCCGAAGAGCCACGACGACCACGTACCTTCAAACCACGACGACCAGAAATAGGTACGTGGAAAACTAACACGTTCAAGGCAACTGGTCGGTTGGTAAAATCTAACCCGACCTTTGATCAATTATTGTCTAAATATGTGAAAAGGAAGGCTGGCCCCAGCGACCGGCCACCAAAGGGACCTCGCTTACCCACCCAGGTGCGACGGCAGGTTAGGCCGATTGGACCACCACACCAATCGGAAAGGACGAAAGGTCATAATGTTCAATTAAGACCTAACGTACCTGCATGGACACCTCCACCACTATATCCACCTATGCCATATCCATACACATACATACCTTCACCATATGTCCCAAATCAAATGTGGGGCATGCCACCATACCCATTTGGGATACCACAGTACCCCGCTTGGGGGGCAACCCAAACATCTGTATTCAATAGATTGACACCTCCAGTACAAGACCGATTGAGAACCCCTCAATCTGGTCCACGAGCACAGGCCCAGCAAGATTGCCGAACAACTCGGCCCCAAAGGCTGACTAATCCGGCAGGGGGGCATACAGCTACAACCTCCAACAGTACGAAAAAGGGAGATGTCATTAAAATAGGAACGACAGATGTCGTCGTACAACAAAATAACGAAGGGCCGATGATTTTTGGTGAATCGGCCAACACAAACAAAAAAGAAAGTACGACTGTCAATAAAATAGCTGATCCAAAATACTCCATGCCCCGATGGTGCCCATCGGGACTGACACGATCGCAAAAGCGAAAATTACAGCGCCTCAGAGCAAAGGAGAATCAGGAAAAAGAGGCAGAAAGAATATTCAATGACACGCATCCGCAGTATCCGCCACCACAAAAGAGATGGAGACCAAAGGCCGTTGAGAAAAGTCAAACGGCCACAAAGATAGTAAATAAAACGACAACTGTGCATCTCTCTGCAGGTATGGTAGACTGTCCGGCTATAAAGGCCGGATCATCTGTACAGGACGCGGACCATCCGACCCCTGAGGCCGAACCATCCGCACTACACCAAGACACCTCCGACGACGTACCGACGCCCATGGAGGAAGACGACCTGCAAGGAGAAGACCTGGTCGACTACGGAGCTACGCCAGAACACTTAGAGAATTAGGAAGGCAAGGTGACGAATTGGTCAGGACCAGTATGACGCTCGGTGATGTTGGGACTGACAGTTCGATCAAATCTAAAGGGATCACGTCCGTTGAGTCAACCATCGAGATCAAGGTGAAAGGGAATTAGGCTTACACCTAGTTCCTAAATAATTTTGGTGGTTGAATTGCCCAACACAAATTATTGGACTAACTAGTTTGCCCAAGTGTATAGACACTACAGGTGTAAAAGGTTCACACTCAGCCAATAAAAAGATCAAGAGTTGGATTCAACAAAAGAGCAAAGGGCCAACCGAAGGCACCTCTGGTCTGGCGCACCGGACCGTCCGGTGTGCCACCGGACAGTGTCCGGTGCACCACCGGACATGTCCGGTGCACCAGAGGACTGCAACTCAAACTCGCCACCTTCGGGAATTTCCAGAGGCACTCGCGCTATAATTCACCGGACTGTCCGGTGTACACCGGACAGTGTCCGGTGCTCCAAGGGAGGTCGGCCTCAGGAACTCGTCAGCCTCGGGTTTTCACTCCAGCCGCTCCGCTATAATTCACCGGACTGTCCGGTGTGCACCGGACTGTCCGGTGCATCTGCGGAGCAACGGCTACTTCAGGCGCCAACGGCTACCTGCAGCGCATTTATTGCGCGCCAGCGCGCGCAGAGGTCAGGCATGCCCATGCTGGCGCACCGGACAGTGAACAGTGCATGTCCGGTGCGCCACCGGACATCAAGGCGGGCCCAGAAGTCAGAACTCCAACGGTCAGATTCCAACGGCACTGATGACGTGGCTGGGGCACCGGACATGTCCGGTGTGCACCGGACTGTCCGGTGCGCCATCGAACAGACAGCCCAGCCAACAGTCAAGTTTGGTGGTTGGGGCTATAAATACCCCAACCACCCCACCATTCATGGTATCCAAGTTTTCACTTCCCAACTACTTCAAGAGCTCTAGCATTCAATTCTAGACACACCAAAGAGATCAAATCCTCTCCGAATTCCACACAACGCCATAGTGACTAGAGAGAGTGATTTGCTTGTGTTCTTTCGAGCTCTTGCGCTTGGATTGCTTTCTTCTTTCTTGATTCTTTCTTGTGATCAAACACTCACTTGTAATTGAGGCAAGAGGCACCAATTGTGTGGTGACCCTTGCGGGAAGTTTGATTCCCAAGTGATTTGAGAAGAGAAGCTCACTCGGTCCGAGGGACCGATTGAGAGAGGGAAGGGTTGAAAGAGACCCGGCCTTTGTGGCCTCCTCAACGGGGAGTAGGTTTGCAAGAACCGAACCTCGGTAAAACAAATCCGCGTGTCACACTCTTTATTTGCTTGCGATTTGTTTTGCTCCCTCTCTCGCGGACTCGTTTATATTTCTAACGCTAACCCGGCTTGTAGTTGTGATTATTTTTGAGAATTTCAGTTTCGCCCTATTCACCCCCCCCCCCTCTAGGCGACTTTCACAAGGCCACTGCGTACCATCCTAGTAAGTGGCAAGATGCCTAAGAAAACCGATGTGATAACATCGAGTTAGTTGCTTTTGGTTCGCTCAGCTCCACCAAAAGGCAGGGGGGCATATGTTGAGCACCAAATTGAGCGCGCGGACGGTCCGACCCTGAGGCCGGACGGTCCGCGGTCCGGACAGTCCGCGCCTGTGGGCCGGACGGTCCGCGCGTGTGCAGAACAGATTAGGGTTCCAAGTTTTGTGCTACGGTTGTTAGCTAAAATCAGGGGATAAGCTCGGAAATTAGTTTGTAAAGGGTCTAGCCCCCTCCTCTATAAATAGAGAGGTATACGGCCGATTTGTAAAAAACAATCAAATCAATACAACTTCTATTTCGCATTTTATCTTAGGAGTAGGTCTAGTTTAGCCCTAGTTTAGCCTTCCAATCCCCAAATTCTCCGCCTCTCCTCGACTCTACGTCGATTAGAGGAGTCTAGGTCGGTCTACCTGAGCCTAGACACCACCTAGGATCTCTCCTCCCCGACGGGGTCCCTCCCGGGAGCGAGATCCAGGCACCGTCGGCGGTCTTCCGCCGCCCCTGCGCACGCGCGGACCGTCCGGCCCTAGGGTGCGGACCGTCCGGCCGTCAGGCAGGGAACTCGGGCTCCTGCACCAGGTCGCGGACCGTCCGGCCCTGTGCCGCGGACCGTCCGCGCCTGACCAGAAAGCACCGCCGCCTCGCACCAGGCCGCGGACCGTCCGGCCCCCGCGCGCGGACCGTCCGCCCCTGTGCAGAGAGCACCGCCGCTGGTTCTCTTGAGTAATTGGCGCCTCCAAAAAGGCGTCAACAGTGAGAATGTATTTTAAAGAGCTATATGTGTTGACCTATTTTTGTTAAACAGTTCAAAACAACTTCAAACCTCACCTCTACCCATAGAGAGGTACCTAGATGTGTTCGTACAACTGAAGAAAAAAATAGTACTCCCCGATCCTAAAATAGTATTCGTCTTAGCTCTTGTTTTTTATATCTATATTCAAATGGATGATGATGAATCTAGACACATATAAAAAAATACATACATCAATTATTGGGTAAATTCAATAAAATCACAACAAGAAAATAGGAAACATCCGACGACCGTTTTATTTCTGACGGCCTCAGAGCCATCCATCGGACATTAAATTGATTCTGACGGCTTCAAGTGGTCGTCGGAAATAACCTTACGTTCGACGTCTTATCTGCCAGCCGTCAGAAATAAGACTTACTTCTAACGGCTAGCAGATAAACCGTGGGACATAAGCAATTTTAAGGAACGGTGCCCCGCCTCCACGTTTCACTTCTCGCACACGCGGCCACTCTCCACACCGCGTCGCCGCCACT
The DNA here is from genome assembly GCF_902167145.1 of Zea mays. NCBI lineage: Eukaryota > Viridiplantae > Streptophyta > Magnoliopsida > Poales > Poaceae > Zea > Zea mays. Next base: position 11,062,984 of record NC_050099.1, read on the forward strand.
CCGCCTCGCCGGCGCCCCATCCCCTCACTCGTCGGCACCTACGTCTTTCCCAACCCCGTTCTCCTCTACACCGTCTACGCCCACACCCGCGCGCCTGGTGCCTCCGTCGATCGTGCCCGCGCCGTCTCGCGGCTACGTGAGAATTCTTGATTTTGTACAATTTTATTGATGCATGTGTTGTTTGTTTGTATTTATTTTATGTAGAATTAAATGATTTGTATGTTAAATATAGTTTAGTTTGTTATGTTCGATAGCCAAAATTTGATTATCTAAATAAATTAGCTTTTTTAGTTTATTTAGGTGTGTAGATAATTTAAATTTCTAATTTCTAGGGGTAATTATTATGCCCTCGTAAATAAGGTCATTTTATATGATTTGTCACCCATAACAATGTTGTTTCTTATATAATACTGTATTGGTAGTTTATTAGTTGAATTATATAATAATGAACGATGATTCTAGTTATTCGTGGTGTATCGTAGTGACAATAAATGAAACCTAGGTGTCACTCATTTCGGTCCAACACACCTCACATGTGACGTATGAGGTATGTTGGGACAGAATTGTCCCTTTTTAGACAACCTCAGAGTGACCAATAGAGCCTGTGTTTATGACAAAAGCATGTGGTTGTTTTATTGCATTTTGTGGGAATGAACAAAAAACATGCAAGTTTTTGCCTTCCTTGGAATTAATGATTTCCGACGGCCATAAACAAACCATCAGACATAAGTCTATGTTATGCCCGACAATTTGTTTCTGGCTGTCGGATATAACAGAACTTAAAAACCGATGACCACATGCAAGCCGTCGGACATAACTCTATTATGTTCGATAGTGTGCATGGAGCTCATCGGATATAACAGGTGTGGGCCCCCTATACGTCGTGACGATCGTTACCCAAGCATATTGCTGACAGGGCCTGCGAGCCATCGGGCATAAGCTACCTCCGACGACAATCGTCGGAGATAGCCTTATTTCCGACACTTTAAACCCGACGGACTTCTACCGTCGGAGATAAGGCTTAAGCCGTCGGAAATAATCTATGTCCGACGACATAGGTCTTATCTCCGACGGCTTAAGCCCTCGGGAGTTTTTGGTTTTCCTGTTGTGAATGCTAAAATGAATTGTAATTTGGTACAGATGGAGTATTTCACTGGTACAACTAGCTATATCAAATAAGGCCTTGGTTATCTCCCTATTTGTGTAATTGTGTAAGCAGCTCTTTCTTTTAATTGAAAAAATTGTGTGTTGCTTCGGAATAGATAGAAGGCAACCGTAAGACGAAACTTGTGATATCCTGGCCCCTGGGATGGTGATATTCTGGCCCAAGGCTTAATAGAATTAATAGAGTACCCATACCAATAAGGTGCATCTTCTTTTTCGGAAGCCTATCTCGAACGAACCTCCAAGTTAAACGTGCATGGCTTGAAGCAATTTGGGATGGGTGACCGACCGGGAAGTTTTCTCGAGTGCGCATGAGTGAGGACAAAATGCGCACAAAAGATTCGTGTTGGTCTGTGGGAATAATATATGATCCTAGAGATCTGCCAGGAGTAAGTACCACCGGTCCGGAAGTGGACGGGGTGTTACAAGTGGTATCAGAGCCGACCCTCGCGGTTTCACGGGCGTGTGTGGGTTAGAGGTTCGGTATATAGCGCATGGCGCATGTGGGCCCGGAGTGGTCACATGACATGGCATATGACGACACTAGACACACAAACATGGCTAAGAGGGAAGGTTCCTGGATTGGGGGTTGACTGACGAGGATGTCAGACTTCTAATGGGGTGATTGTGATATCCTGACCCCTGAGATGGTGATACCTTGGCACAAGGCTTAATAAATTAATAGAGTATCCATACCAAAATAATGTGCACCTTTTTTTCGAAAGTCTATCTCGAAAGAACCTCCAAGTTAAGCGTGCATGACTTGGAGCAATTTGGGATCGGTGACTGACCGGGAAGTTTTAGCGGGTGCATATGAGTGAGGACAAAGTGCGCACAAAAGACTCGTGTTAGTCTGTGGGGACAATATATGATCTTAATTAGCTACGAGAAGTAAGTACGGGAACAAAGTGTTACAAAACTGATGCAACACAACTTTGTACCTACACCTTTGGAACCAAGCCTACCTAGCTTTTTCAGGCTTGCGTCAAAACTGAAAAGGTATATGTTCATTATCTGTGATATAAGTAGCAGTTCCTAATGAAGCCGTGCAAATTAGGGGGTGTTTGGTTACACCCCGCTAAAATTTAGCCCATGTCCCATCGAATGTTTGAACCTCCGTTCCGGGTATTAAATGTAGTCGGATTATAAAACTAATTTGTCAGCCGAAGATTAAAAGACGAGACGAATCTAGTTCAGTTGGTTGGGTCTATATTTCATACTCATATTTAAAAGTCAAACGCTTGATGTGACCCGGACTAAACTTTAGCAGGAGCAACCAAACACGCCTTAATTGACCCACATGATGAGCAGCCGGTCGCAACTTGAATATCATGACGCGGAATAAACATGAGAGAAGTGGACCCTGCCGAAACTTTTTTATTTATTTGTCAGTGTGCACCGTTCCCACGAAAGGATGCCCACCCCACCCGTACCGTCGGCCGGGCGACGCACCACACATCTACCGACCCCCAAACGTTTCTTCAACCCTCTGTCCAGTCTCCGGCGGCCTCTCCCACCAACATGCATATAAGCAGCAGCTCCGGGTCGCGTTCCCCGGGCTCGTACGAGTAGACCACCACACACGCGTCCGAGGTCGAAGAACCTCGACACATGTACCAGTCGAGAAGGAGTACGGACGACGAAGTCAACATCCAAGAAGATACAATGGCGGCGACGTCGTCCAAGGCAACGGGGCCATGGAGCAGGCTCTCGGAGGCCGAGGCCGCCGTGAACCGTGCCGTCGCCGGGAGCCACGTGGGGAGGTACTTCAAGCTGGACGCGCGCAAGAGCTCCTTCACCAAGGAGCTCCGCGCCGGCGCCGCCACGTTCCTCACCATGGCCTACATCATCTCCGTGAACGCCGCAATCCTGACCGACTCCGGCGGTCCGTGCACGGCGCGGGACTGCACCCCCGTGGCCACCGCCACCAACTCGACGACCGCGGACTGCGCAGTCGTCGGGGCTAAGGCTAACCCGGGGTACCAGCAGTGCCTGGCGCGCACCAAGAGCGACCTGATCGTGGCCACGGCCGTGGCCGCGATGGCCGGCTCCTTCGCCATGGGGCTCTTCGCCAACCTCCCGCTGGCGCTGGCCCCCGGCATGGGCGCCAACGCCTACTTCGCGTACAACATGGTCGGCTTCCACGGATCCGGGCCCATCGGCTACCGCACGGCGCTGGCCGTCGTGATGCTGGAGGGCCTCGTGTTCTTCGCGCTGTCCGCCGTGGGACTCCGGTCCAGGCTGGCGCGGATGATCCCGCGGAACATCCGCCTGGCCTCGGCGGTCGGCATCGGCCTGTTCCTGGCCTTCACGGGGCTCCAGGCGCACCAGGGGGTCGGGCTCGTCGGCGCCAGCCCGTCGACGCTGGTCACGCTGGCCGCCTGCTCGGACGTGGACCCGGCCACCGGCGCCTGCCTCGGCGGCACCATGCGCAGCCCGACGTTCTGGCTGGGCGCCGTCGGCTTCCTGATCACGGCCACGTGCCTGGGCAGGGACGTGAAGGGGAGCATGATCTACGGCATCCTGTTCGTCACTGTGGTCTCCTGGATCAGAGGCACCAGCGTGACGGTGTTCCCGGACACGGCGGCGGGCAATGCCGGCTTCGACTACTTCAGGAAGGTGGTGGACTTCCACGTGATCCGGAGCACCGCGGGGCAGCTCAGCTTCGGCGGCTTCCGGCACGGCAACGTCTGGCTCGCCCTGCTCACGCTCCTGTACGTGGACGTCCTGGACACGACGGGGACAATGTACTCCATGGCAGAGTACGGAGGGTTCGTGAAGGAAGGCGGCGGGTTCGAGGGCGAGTACCGCGCGTTCCTCGTGGACGCCGGGTCGACGGTGCTCAGCGCGGGGCTCGGGAGCTCCACGGTGACCACCTACATCGAGTCCACCGCGGGGATCCGGGAGGGCGGGCGGACGGGGCTCACGGCCATCACCGTGGCCGCCTGCTTCCTGGCGTCCCTCTTCTTCGGCCCGCTGCTGATGAGCGTGCCCCCGTGGGCCGTGGGCCCGTCGCTGGTGCTGGTAGGCGCCATGATGATGCGCGTCGCCAGGGAGATCGAGTGGGGCGACATGAAGGAGGGCGTCCCGGCGTTCGTGACCATGGCGCTCATGCCCCTGTCCTTCTCCATCGCCAACGGCATCATCGCCGGGCTGGGAGTCTACGTCGCGCTGCACTGGTACGACTGGGCGCGCCACGGGTACGGCAAGCTGAGGAACGCGCTGGACGAGCGCCGGAACCAGGTGGCCGCCGCCGCCGCCACCGCCACCGCGGGAGAAGTCGGCCCGGCGGCGCAGGGCATTGTCTGAGCTAGGTCCGATCCGACGTGTAAGGCCGTAGCAGGTCATGTTGTTTATATAGTAGATTGATCCCTACATTATTACTAGCTTTTTAGCTTGGTCCTCTGGATTAGGAGTTTGGGTTGGTGCTGGGCCCTACGTACCCCTGTCTGTGTATGGTAATGGAGTGGGAACAGCTGAACGGACGGGGCCTGCTGGGAGAAGAGAAGGAGAATAGGAGATTCTTGAGGTGTTTGTACTTTGACCATCATTGCAGCGTTGTCATTGATTCCCTCCCTTTACTTTAGCCTCTCTCTCCAACGGCAACACCGTACCGGCTTTCGTCCTGCACCTCGTCGTCCAGGTCCAGGCTCCAGAAAAACGTAGATTTTTCTCCGCACCTCACCTCACCTCGCGAGCATGGCTGAAACAGTGAATATGCATCGTGTGGACCTGGACGAAAGGCCAACGCAGCAAACCAATCATAATGAGCTTGCAATTGCATCCGGTGAGACTGGATCAGCTGAATCCCAGCCGACAACCAATTAGCCCGCACTCATACTTTGTCTTAGGGTATGTTTGGTTACAATGACCAGGATGAGATGAAATGAGACGATCACTCAAATAAGGTTATTTGGTTCAGAGTCAAAGGTTGAGACAAGACTATCTCAATGTCGTCTCCAGTTATCCCTCAAAATTGGAGAGACGAGAGAGGACAATAGGGGACGTCTCTGTCCTGACTGTCCCGCAACCAAACACATAGAGAAAACAGCAACAAAACAAAATCGTAGTTTTATAAATCAAACGTTTCATCATAAGCTAAAATATAGAACGATAAAATAACTATTATACTATTGTGCAAGTTATTATCACGCAACTCACGACTTTATTTCTACGCTAACAATAAATTAAGAAATTATGAATTACTGCGAGACAATTTAAAAGACAACAATTATTATATATTTAATAAGTCATCCTAAAACTGTATGTCACTATATGTGACCTCTACGGAACAATACCAATACCAATGCACATAATCCTACCTTACGTGTTTCTCCACTCTATATACTTCATCCGCCTTAAATGTTTTCTTACGCTGACCAATTATGAGTCCTGACAATGTTTGGCTTTAATGTTTTCTTTTTTACCGTCCATAAACCTGTGGTACAATTATCTATAGTAACTAGCTTAGATTTAAAAGAAATGTGCATGAATTCTACCAACTGATGAAGCACTCTAGTAGTGTATAGTGTAATTCAATTTTACAATTGCAGATTGTGCACATAATTGTTTGTAATACAAGGCAAGAGCTTCTGGTTCAGGTGAAGCGTAATAGTTTGGTCATTGGTCAATGGAGTAGCTTTTGGTTCACGTTTGAGCACTTAATTTTTTGCCAGGTTATTCTTTTTAATTTATTCATTACAATCTCTACAAGTACAGTAGGGCCGCTCCCGTATCATCTAGAACTTCTTGGATTGTTCTCCACTGAAATGGGCCCAACGATCATCTTGGACCTTCGATCCGCGCCCTGATCGGGGTACGCCCAACTCTATATATTTGGTGTATATATCACATATACAATTTGGTAGGCTTATACAATTTGGTAGGCTTAATCTATTTGCCAAATCCACATACATTTTCTTTGTCTTAGAAAATGCCTAACCCATGCCATTTTCCAATACAATTGATTTGGTTGACTGATCTTATTCAGAAATGATTCAAGTTCATTCCTAATAACGCCTGTCACTATCTCAAAATAATCATTGTTTTGCAGTAGATATTTCCTTCCAGCTGCTCTATTAGTGCTGGCCTTGTTATCAAGGATATGTATTTGAAATGACTACAATAGTATATTTTTGTTCACCAGAAGAATACTATATTTTGAAAGTAGTCATGAATTGTTTAAGGAAAAAAAACAAGAACACGCATTGCATGTATTTCATTAAGTGAATGGTTAGTGCAACCAAACATAGAAGTGTGTTCAAAGTACAAACACCGGCTAAAGTCTAGGCCAAACAAACACGGTAATACACACAAATGAAAGAAGAAAGGGGCTATTGTGTTTCTATCCCTAGATAGAAGTGCAATTGTGATTTTGTCCCTTAAAATGTGAACTTTGTGATTTCAGGTCTCCCTTTTGAAAATGAAGAACAACTTTGAGTCTGTTCTATTAGAGGCATTTGATGGTGTGAGACAAAAGGCATAGGGCAAAATCAGAATTACAGAACAGTCAAATTCAAAAGCATGGGCAAAATCATAATTACTAATCAAGGGTAATTGTGATTTTGTCTCAATTATTTCATAATGTCAAGTGCCTCTAACAGAACAAGCGCAAAATTGTTCTTCATTTTTTAAAAAGAGGCCTGAAACCAGATAGTTGATTTTTGGGAGGTAGAATCAAAATTGTACTTCTATCCAGGGCTGAAACACAATAGCCTCAAGATGAAAATTAAAGGGCTCTAACCTAACTAGATGACACACAATAAAACAAAGGGGTAAACCATAACTAAATAGCAAAACTACTAACCTGGGAGTAGCAAGCCGATGAAGCCCCAATTTGCAGCCTCCACCTTGATCTTGTCCATGGGTTCTAGAGGCCAGCAGGCTTCACCGTGGAAAACCTTCGCATTCCTGTCTGTCAAGGTCGACCAGCTAGCGAGTAGTAAAATGCAGTAGAATATTGCCATCACAAACAATGTGCAACCCAGTAAATCACAGAATACTTTCTGCACTGTTAATTTATTGCGTACATAGTCAAATCACTCTCTTGGCTGTTACTATTTGCACTCTTGGTGTTGGTGGCAGTAAAAAATATAATGCTTTTTGCACTGTTAAGTAGGAGAGATTTGTTTAGAGCAACAATGTAACCCAGTTTCATTCAGTTAGCGTCAGTTTATGAATGCCTTACTTGGATCATGGACTGAGCACTTGTAATCCACTGCATATAAGTTGAAGTAATCCCAAGAGGATTAGCTAAGAGTTTTGCAACCCCCATCCATTGCTCTATCGAAGACTTACAACACACTTCTGAAATTTTTATCTTCAAAGTGGAGGACCTTCCATGCACTCGCCCCCCCCCCCCCACACACACACTCCACAGCTCTCTGATTGATAAGGATGCAGATCACCTCCCATGATGGAGACCTTCTCTAATGAATAGAGCTGGTGTCCTATTTATGGTCTGGATGGTACTGACAGCCACTACTGTTTATCTTATGATTGCCACTGATCTTCGAAAATGGGTTGTCAAAAATGCAGAATCTCTGGTGGGGACAAGAACAAGTCAATGGAGGTAAAGGTAAATTGTCTGGTGGTCTCGGAAAGAGTGCAGCAACCACTTGAATTCGGTAGCCTTGCTATTAATAATCTTGAAATAATGGGGTGGGCCTTAAGCATCCATTTGCTGTGGGCACGAAAGACAGATCCTTTACAACTATGGGCCGGGCTGTCAGCCCAAGTGTTGCAGAATGCTCAAGCTCTCTTTAACGATAAACAAATTCAGTTCTGGGCTGATCGTTGGTTGCTGGGGAAAGACAATGGCAGAATTAGCCCCTAACTTGCACAAGATGATCTCTCCAATAGGGTTGTCAAGAACAGTACAGGTGCTAGTTGAGTATCTGCACATTTGGAATTTAGTGGATGGCATGCCTTTGCAACCATAAATTTCGTACCAGTACCGTTGGAAGCTCTTCCAATCTGGTTCAGCCTTTGTCCAAGTATCCAGTACCGTTGGAGTTCATGATGAGATGTAGATGAGAGAGCCCTTCGGAGGCCTGATTTGAAAGCCGGCTGGTAAATGCATTCTGTAGGGAGGAAGAAATTGCTTGCCTAACTGTTGCTTGATAGAGACTAGAGTTGCTTGATAGACAAGTATAGCGCCTGTAACCGGTCAGAAAAGGCATCGTCACCAATGCCATCTCCCAGCTGCACTGTAGTTCACCGGCTAGATCTCCCTGCAGGTTTGCAACACAAACTCGCTGCCTAATCCACGCTGTCCATGCCAAATGATCAGCACATTGTAGGTGGTGGAGAAGTTTGAACAGCAAGCAAACGTTCTGAGTGCCAAATATGTATGAAATATATAATTTTTTTTGAACATAATGGCAGGAGCTCTGCCTCTCAATTAAGAAAAATAGAATTGATCCAGTTTTAAGGAAAACCGGACCCAAAACCTACACAGGAAACCGACGAAGGCCCTAACAAACCACCTAAACAACAACAACCTCACACACACAAACACATCTAGAGTCATCGTTGCCAAGCTCAAACACAAGGGACGAGCAGCTCCGACTTCCCAAGACGAGCCACACACTGCCAAAGCAACTCGACGACGCCTAAATCCAGACACCGACGCAAGGAATAAGATCACGGCGCGCCATCGTTGCCAAGCCTCGCACACCCCACACGAGGCAGCTCCGATTCTTCACCACGAGCAAAGATCCACAACGCCGAACTCCGGGAGCAAGCAGACGCCTAAAGCAACAATGGCCTTGACACCACCGAGCCAAGCGGGGTGACAAAGAGCCTCCACAACGCCGACGAACACACAAACTAGGTCTTCTGGGCCGCGCCTTCAAGAAGGAGAAACAAGTCGTCGCCGCCCGCCTGGTACCAACCAAGCAAAGTTTCCTCCGAAGACCTACTGTCGTCCGCCGACGCACCAACCCTCAGAGCCCTAACGTTGGACGAGCACCAGCGGGAGACCCCAAGAAGGCCGAGGCGAGGGTTCCCGCATGGTGGCGAGAGGACCAAAGACGGCACCCTCAATAGGGTAGGGGTGGCGCCCGCGGGCGTCACCGCTGTCCGCCCGCAAGCGGGCATGGCTTTCGCCAGAGGCCCTCCCACCACACGCCCCAACGCACGGAGCAAGCCGCCCCTGCAGAAGGCGCCGCTGACAGCTGCAGATCCGGCGACGGTCAACGCCCCCGACCTAGGCAAGCACAGGCAAGCCACGCCGCCGCCACAGCGGGCCAGCCGCACGCGTGGGTGCCGACGCCGCTGGCCAGCCACGGCCACGCGAGCGCGCGGGCACCGCCGCTGCCATCACGGCCACAGCAGCCGCAAGGCCACCTGCCCATGCCAGACCACACTGAAGCCCGAGCAGGCAGCAGCAGCTGCGACCGCACCGCCAGAGCTCCACCGCAGTCACACCACCTAGTGGTCTTCCTCGCCGCAGCCAGCGCACCGGCTACGCCGAGTCGCCCATGTCGCCGTGCGCCGACCCCCGCACAGATCTGCCCGCTGACGCACACGTCGACGGCCACCGCCTCGCAGAAGCACAGCTCGGCGTCGCCCAAGCCCCCACCGACAGCGCACGACAGCGGCGACCGGAGCAGATCCTCGAGCGAGGCGCGGAGGCAGGCCACGACGTCCTCACGGCGACGCCCCGCCACGCCTGGCCGCCTGGGCCTCAGCTGCCGCCCGGCGAGCCCCAGCACGGCCACGGCCACCCATAGGTACCGTGTCGCGCGCGCTCCACCGCCGATGAGCTGCGCTAACTCCCACCAGATCCGCGCGAAACACCCCGCCGTCGCCATCCTAGGGGCCGAGCCGGCCTCCGGCAGACCCCTCCGACGGCGGCAAGGGAAGGGGAGAGAGGATTTGCGGGCGACGGCGGCAAGGGGAGTGGGGCGCCGCCCGTGTCGCCCAGGCGGAGGCGACGCGGGGCCCTCTATTTCGGGTTTCTCAGTAAACATCTTCTCATGAAATATATAATGTAAATATGTATGGAGTATATAATGTATGTTATGAGCTTTTAGTAATTAGTCTTAGTTTAGTTACCATTCGGTAGTCTATTCATTAGTTATTTGTTAACTGAAGCTTATTGAAAATCTAAGAAACGAATTGATGAGCCTTCGCAGTTTTAGAGGAAACAAATCATCACAAACTGCTAATGCGACGTGGCGACACGTTGAGTGCATGTTCGTTAGATGCCTGTAACCATAGTGTATAGTGTACTAGTCCTTATATTAAATATGTGTATTGTTTTTCAATCTCACGAATTAATGATTGATCATTGATTATTCTATATAGGGTTCAAAAGCCAAAAAAAAATTATCCCAAACTCTTACCTTACCTTGGCACCAGTTGATTGAAAACCCAAGGTAAGAGATTTTTGGGTGGAGTATCATCTGCTATAGAAATTTTCGAACATATCGAAGAGGTGGATTGTTATCCTAATGTCTCAATTAAATATCAAATCATATTTATTGTGTCCCTGCTGCCAGCTGACCAACCGCATCAGCATCAGCACATTTAGCCCACGCTGGGAGTACAGAGGGGAGGAAAGTTTTGATTTTTGCAAGCAAACGGTCGAACGAGAGGCGTAAAAAATAGCATTGCGAACAATCGAGCACTTTTGCGTGTCGCCTAAGCCGCGTACATTCCAATGGGAGGACGTCTGGGGAATGAAACTTGCCATTGTTCATTGCAAACGAAGTAACACCCGATAGCTGAGAGGTTCGGAACTTAAACAGCAAGTCTTACTGCTAATGGAGAAGCCCAAATTAGGCTTAATTTAAGATACAGACGGGTTCGCAAGCGAACCCCCAAGACCCCAAATAATGCGGCGACATGAGAAACAGACAACGATCATTCCGTGACATCGTCAGTCATCACTGTAGATTAGAATGGTTGAAGCGTTACTACCACACTAGGTGGCCGCTGATTACATGTTTATACAGGCACCAAGGCTGGGTGCAACAGCTTATACAATAAAGCAACCGAATCAATCTATTGTTGGAGTTTCTATCTATACACGAATATATCCTTTCTATCCATAGGAGATTGATTGGAGATTGATCGGAGATTGATTCGGTTGACTAAAGATTATATGCACGATAACTTCATCTAACAACCACGCCAACTAAGGTCTGACACGCCAATTGGGGAGCTTGTTCCTTGACAGAATGTTGTGTTCGGGCACATGCTTCTTGAGCTCGAAGGAGCTCTAAGGACTGAATCTCCTAAAGTCGTGATTTCATGCAAAGGTTTTTTTAGCCTAAAAGGGTCATGATGTCCAAGAGATGAGTGAATTGAGCTTTTCTAAAAAAAACCTTGTGATAATTAAATTCTAAGAAACATGCCCAACTTCACTCGAGTACCTAATATGTTCGCAAAGAATTTTGCACTCTAATTCCAACCATGTGCTATTATGGCAATCCAAAAACATAATTACTCAATATAAATTACTCAAATGCAATAGTGCAAAGTAAAGCAAGGGTTTTTGTCGAGGTATTAAGAGTCATCACTCTCCACTAGTCTTCGTTGGAACACCAAGGCAAGGGTATTTCTCTCCTTAGTCCAGAAAAGGACCAATTGCTCATTATGATCTTATTTCCTCTCTAGCGTGATAAACAACTTACAACCGTGTACAACTCTCGATTCAGGTCACTCATAAACTCTCCGAGCGATTACCGCACTCCAATTGCCACCAAAGCCATACATGTGATTTCGATCACTGTAACACCCAGGAACCTCCAACAGGTGTTAGCTATAGGGTTTACTATAGCCCTTCGGATTGAAGTGATAAGCACGCTATTTCCATCTAATATGTTACTAAAAATACTTTCTATTTATATGTTTATACGTCCTTTGTAGACCTCCTTCGGCCAGATCAGTACTCTAGGTTTGGCTGGCTGGAATTTGGTGTCAACAATATGATGGTGGTGGTGATCGAGCGGCAGGAGTTTCCGACCGGCAACGGCAAAGCGTCGGCCCTGCCTGGCTCAGGAGGAACGAGGTAGCAAAGTACTCCATTTGTTCCCCTCCATCCAATGGAAGAACCAATACCAAAGGCTTATCTAGTCACTACAGTAAACGAAACAACTTCCGACGGCCAAAGCCGTCGGACATAAGCTTATAACCGTCGGAGATAGTTTATGTCCGACGGCATTAACCTATCAAGCCGTCGGAGATAAGGCGTCGGAAGTAGCATTACGTCTGACGGCCGCCGTCGGACATAAGCTATCTCCGACGGCCGCCACCACCCGTCGAAAGTAATAAATGCCAACCGTTTTACCGGTCGGTCGGTGGGGCCCATAGGCTTATGTCCGACGGCTGGCGCCAGCCGTCGGACATAAGGGGTTTTTATCTCCAACGGTTTATAAAGCCGTCGGGCTGGTTATGTCCGACAGCTAACGCCAGGCCGTTGGACATAATAAATTACAGAAATTACACAAAATTCTGTTTTTAAAAAAATCTGACATTAACAAAACAAAAACAGATTTCATGCACATATACACAATCACAAATGTAAACATTCACATAAGTATTCACATATACACAATCACAAATATACGCATTCACATAAGTATTCACATATTCCATAGTTGGTCTTCTACAGATTAAGGCCAAGTCTTTTCTAGCCTTAGGGTTGTCTTTTGTTGTGTCAGTGATATTCATGCAAGTGCTGACAATGCTTTCACCCATATTTCATTCCTGGTGCATCACATCAATGTTATGCATTAGAATTAAGGCTTTCATATAAGGGAGTTCCCATAGACCACATTTGTGAGTCCAATTATGCTCGGTTCCATTACCTTCAAAACGATTTCCATGTTCGTTTATTTTCAAATCATTAAGTCTCGCGAGAATCTCTGCACCACTAAGACGCTTGGGTGGTCCCCTCGTCACAATCGTGTCCTTTTTAAAAGCGTTCCTATCGAACCTGAATGGGTGATCCTCTGGCAAAAAAAACATCTATGGCAATCGAAGTAACATATCTTTCCACCAAACTTTAGTCGAAAGCATAAAGTTTCTTCAACGCATATCGGACATGTCAAAATACCATGACAACTCCATCCAACAAAGATACCATAAGCCATAAAATCGTGAATAGACCACAAAAACGCGGCTCTGAGGTTGAACTTATGTTTCTTGTAACAATCGTATGCCTCGACTCCTTCCCACAAAATTTTCAATTCTTCAATGAGGGGTCTCATCATCACATCGATCTTTGTTCCGGGATGATCTGGACCAGTATTACAAGACACAAGAAAATAAATTCATATTTCATGCAAAGAGCTGGTGGAAGGTTGTATGGAACAGCAAAGACGGGCCAACATGAGTAGGACGTTGCAGTTAGATTGAAAGAAGAGAAACCATATGTTGCTAAACCGAAGCAGACATTTCGCACTTCATTAGCAAAGCTGGAATCAAAAGCATCTAGTGCCTTCCATGCATCTGTATCAGCTGGGTGTGCCATGACATTTGGATTCTCACGTACCCCTTCTTTGTGCCATCTCATGTGTCTGGCTGTATTTTTGGAGATGAACAAACGTTTCAACCGAGGTATAAGAGGCATGTAACGAAGCTGCTTACGTGCAATCTTCGTTGTCACGGTCAAACCATCGTCGTTTTCAACCTCAATGAATCTACGCTCACCACATACAGTACACTTCTTCTCACTCGCGGTCTCCTTCCAGAAAAGCATGCAGTTATTGTCACATACATCGATTTTTTTGTAGTCCATACCGAGCCCAGAGAGCAACTTTTTGGACTGATACATGTCCTTTGGCATCTTGTGATTCTCCGGAAGTACATCACTGATCAAGTTCAAAAGCTCCTTGTAGCAGTTGTTTGAGAATGCAAACTTAGACTTAATAGCCATAAGTCGAGTCATAAATACAAGGACGGTCACTTTCGTGTGCTCATGCAACGACTCTTCGGCAGCTTTAAGGAGCTCGAAAAACTTCTGAACCTCAGGTGTAGCTGGATCCTTATAATCGGTGGGTTGACCGGGGTTCTCCGAATCGACGGTTAGAATCTCATGGCGTACATCGTCAAGCATCTCTTCCATCCTATCGTAGTCCCCCTCTTCATGTGACTGAAATTCCGATACAATACGAGGAGGTGGGTCCTCACCGTGGTGCACCCACACCTCATAGCCTGGCACATAACCGTTCTTGCAAATATGTATCGACATAGTCCTCCTGTCAAGGAAATTAATGTTCCGACACTTGCTACAAGGGCACCTAACATCGGTTCCAGTCTTTGACCGAGCAAAAACACGGTCGAGAAAAGCATCAGTCTTGGCAACCCACTCACTTGATAGAACACCTCTTTTCTTCCAACCTTCATACATCCATCGACGATCCTCCTCCATACTAGATACGAGACGTTAACTTAATTAGTTATGATTACTAATTAACCACACTAATACAATAGCCACTAATTAACCACACTAATACAATAGCACTACAAAAAAAATCATTTCACGGGACCCTAAATCAAATAAAACAATCTTATTTCCGAGGGCTTAATAATTACCTTCGGAAATTAAAAATTTAAATTATATAGCCACTAATAAATAACTTAAAACAAGTTAATTTAATTGCATAATTAAATTAAGCCGTCGGACATAACAAAACTAAACATTGCTAGTAGCAAACAATATATGCATATACAAAATTATACTAAACATTATAAAATTCCTTACTTTGCCGGACGATTAACCAGTGAAGCGGATGCTGGCGGGGTCGGGGCGGGCGCCGGTGGCGTCGGGGACGGGGGCAGAGGCTCCGGCGGCCGCGGACGACGTCGGGGCGGCTCCGGTGTCGCTTGGGCGGCGGTGGAGTTGCCGGTCGACGTGGACAGAGGATCGGGCGCGGGCTGGGCGTCGGGACGGGGCTGGAGATCCCCGGGAGAGGCTTCAGCGGTGCCGGGCGACGGCGGCGGCTACGCATGCGAGCGGGAGAGACAGAGAGAAATGAAACCGACATGGCCGCGGGGTCGGTTAAAATCCATTAGTTCCGATGGTCACGTAGGTGACCGTCGGACGTAAGCTTATGTCCGACGGTCCACCTGCCAGCCCTCGGATATTCTCCTTTATGTCTGACGGCTGACAGGGGCCGTCGGACATAACGGAGCCGTCGGATTTGTATCGTTTTCCGGTAGTGAGTCTCGCTCTATACATATGTTATACTTCTTATGTTATGAAAATCATCTAATAGAATTTTTATTGGAAAAATAAGTAGTCAAATTACATGCATGTTTACAAAAGTGGTATTTGCCTCACTTTTAAAATATTTTTTCTGCTGATTACTATTTTGTAGCAATTATAGCATATCATTATAACTTATAAGAGAAACAAAAAGGTGATAACATAACTTTCAAAGTTTTTTTAACCAGATTATGGCTTACATTAATGAGGATGGAGTACTGCAGTTTAATCATTGTACAAAATACCTGCAAGTACATGATCCTACGAATTGTCCTACCACATAACGCAGGTGGCACCAGGAATCCAACGAAGAAACAGAGGCATATGTGTCGGTTCGGTGGCAAGAGACGCAGAGCCTGCTCCAAAAATTCAGCAGCAGCTCTTGTTGCTGCAGACCCTTGACGGCGGCTGTCCGCGCGGGCTGCAGGGCCCCGTGCCGGCGTCGGTGAGCATCTTCACAACGTCCCTCATGGTCGGCCTGCCCGCCGGCAGCTTTGCGGTGCAAAGCACGGCGATCTTGAGCACCTTGAGCATGTCGTCCCTCTCCCTGGGAAGCACGGCGACCCGCGGGTCCAGGACGTCGTGGAGGCTCTCCGAGGCGAGCTTGCTGGAAAGCCAGAACACGATGTCCCTGCCCTCGCCGAAGCGCGGGTCGATCGGGCTCCGGCCGGTGACCAGCTCCAGCAGCACCACGCCGAAGCTGTACACGTCCGTCTTCTCCGTCACTTTGAGCGAGTAGGCCAGCTCTGCGAACGTGGAAACCCCAGCTGGTCAGTACGTGGCATGGCACGCAAGCGTTTGCTCTGCCCACACACAGTTGTGTAAGGGTGTCAGATGAAGAAGACTCACCGGGCGCGAGGTAGCCATGCGTTCCGGCGAAGCAGCTGAACTCGGAGTCGGAGGAATCCTCGGCGACCTTGGCAATGCCGAAGTCGGCGATCTTGGCCTCGTAGTCCTCGTCGAGCAGGATGTTGGTGGACTTGATGTCGCGGTGGATGATGGCCGGCGTGCAGTCGTGGTGGAGGTACATGATCCCCTTGGCCGCGCCGAGAGCGATCTTGCTCCGCCGCCGCCAGTCCAGCTCCGGGCGCCCGCTGCCCTTGGCCTCCCGCCGGAGCGCCTGGTGCAGGTTGCCGCGCGGCATGTACTCGTACACGATAAAGTTGAGCTCGCCGCGCGACAGACACGCGTGAAGCTTGAGGATGTTCCGGTGCCGGACCTTGCCGAGGATGGCCATCTCGGCGGCCATCACTCGCGCCGCGTTGCCCTTCCACAGCCGCTTCACGGCCACCACGCCGCCGCTGCCGCCGCCACGGCCCTTGAGCTCCAGCCGGTACACGCGCCCCGTGCCGCCCGACCCGATCAGGTTCTCCTCCCCGACGGCGCAGATCTCGTCAGCATCCAGGTCCAGCGGGTGGAACGACTCCAGCTTCCACTGCCCGCACCCGTCGCCGTGCTCCAGGTCTCTCTTCTTGAGCTCCTCGAGCTTGAAGCTCCGGTAGCTGATAAACAGGATGCCGGCCACGAGCAGCAGCATCGCCGAGACAAGGGCCGGCACGAGCACAAGCTGCGACTTCCTGGCGAGGCTGTCCTTGTGGCCGCCGTCCACGTTGCAGACGCCGAGGTTGGACCTGCCGTCAATGCAGAGGCCGGGGTTCCGGGCAAACGCCTGGGTGCCGCCGCTGAGCACCAGAAGCCCCGGCGGCACGTTCCCGGTGAGCTGGTTCGAGGAGAAGTCGATGGAGCTGAGCTTGAGCGCCTGGAGGCTCGTCGGGATCGGCCCGCTGAGCTCGTTGCAGGAAAGGTTCAGCGAGTTGAGCGACGACAGCAGCGACAGCGAGGCCGGAATCGGCCCGGACAGTGCGTTCTGGGAGACGTCGATCTCGACGAGCCTCAAGCAGCCGCCGATGTCGTCCGGCAAGGCGCCGCTGAACGCGTTGTCCTCCAGGTGCAGCGCCGTCAGCTGCGACAGGCTGCCGATCTCCGACGGTATGGAGCCAGAGAAGGTGTTGTTGGATAGGTAGAGCTTCTGCACCTGCCCAAGCCGGCCGATTTCCGGCGGTATTGCCCCGCTGAGGTGGTTGTTCTGCAGCCACAGCTGGTTGAGGCTCTGCGCCTGCCCGATCAGCGGCGACATGGCTCCGGTGAACCCGTTGTCGGACACGTCGATGATCGTCGCCGCTGGGAGCCCCCACAGGCCTTCCGGTAGGTCGCCGGTGAACCGGTTCTTGTTGATCCGGAAGCGTTGCAGGCTGTTGCACGCCGCGTACTCCTCCGGGAACTCACCGGAGAAGCCGTTCTGGAGAGCGAGAAGGAACTGGAGGTTGTTGCCGTGGCACAGGTACCTCGGGAAAGGCCCGTCGAAGGCGTTCTCGGAGATGTCGACGCTGTTGAGCGGTGAGAACCGGCCGAAGTTGCGCGGGAACCCGCCGGAGAACCGGTTCTCGTAGATGGAGAAGCTCGTCAGGTACCGCAGGTCTCCCCACTCCTCCGGGATCGGCCCCGACAGGTTGTTGTGGTAGAGCTGGATCACCGTGAACCCCGTGAGCGCCGCGAACGCCGCTGGGATGCCGCCGCTGATCTGGTTCTGGGACACGTCGATCTCTCGCAGCTTGGTGAGCTCCCCGAGCTCCGGCGGGAGCTCGCCCGCGAGGTTGTTCTTGTACAGCTCGACCTTCCACAGGTTCCGGAGGTTTCCGATGGCCGGTGGGATGGTGCCGACGAGATTGTTCATGGACATGTCCAGCGTCTCCAGCTCGGTGAGCCCGAAGATGGAGTCCGGTATGACCCCCGTCAAGCTGCTGCCCGCGAGGAACAGGTACGTCAGGTTCCTGAGATTGCCGATGCCCCGCGGCGTCTCCCCTGGGCCGTAGCTGTTCATGCCGACGCTGAGCGTGGTCAGGCCGGACAGGTTGCTGACCCACTCCGGGAAGCGGCCGGTGAAGGCATTGTTCTCGACGTCGAGGGCCTGGAGCGCCGTCAGCGCGGACAGGTCCGGCAGCTCCCCGGCGAGGCTGTTGTAGGACAGGTTCAGGAAGCGGAGCTGCGTGCATTTGGCCAGCTCAGGCGGCACGGGCCCCGACAGCGAGTTGGAGTCGAGCTGCAGGCGCGCCAGGCCGTGCAGGGCCCCGACGGAGGGCGAGATCCCGCCGGTGAGGTTCATGTTGGACAGCGAGATCTCGGTGACCGTGCCGGAGCCGTCGTCGTCGCACCGGACGCCGAAGAAGCGGCACCCGGAGGTGGCGTTCGTCCATGACGCGAGGTGGTTCAGGGGGTCGTTCAGACCGTCCTTGAACTGGAGGAGGGCATGTGTTTGGGGGTCGATTTGGCAGCTGGAGCTCAGCGAGAGCGAGAGGAGCGTGATCAGACCTAGAGGAAGGCAGGCAAGCATTTGCCCTCCACCCATTGCCAGGAGATGGTGCTGGAAGATCTCTGAAGAAATGGATCACATGGATGTCTTGAGATTCAGAAGACCTGAAAATGGAAAACAAATGATGCATCAACCATCCAATTCCTGGTGATACTGTATTAGACGAGTTGAAGCGACAAGGAATTCAAAACTTCTATTCATCCTTTTTTGGACTAGGCAGGCTAATGTCAGCCTCAAAAAAACTGCATAGGTGGCCACAAAGAACAAGTGGTACGTGACATGGACACCCCTAAGGCCCCCAAGCTGTTTTTTCCCACATGTAAACATGATCAGAGACGATGACCTGCCAGCTACCACACCCTTCCACTTCCACTGCCTCTACTCTTCACTTCACCAGCACCGGAGAAATGCTCATGGAAGGCACACCACACATATTCACCTCCACCAAGTTAATCGAGGGCCGGGGGGCGCAAAAGGCAGAGCACTCACCCAAAGATGTATAATGGGATCAGATGATGGAATCCACTCCACACACACACACACGAGGATAGAAAAGAAGATGGTCAAAGCAATTTCAGTGGGAGCACAGCATACTTACTATTTTAGTGAGCCATCAGTGTCTAGCATGGAAAAATGGCCCAAAATCATGGTGCTTAGCTGGATAACTAGTGAAACCTAGAAGCGACACGTACGTTATGAGGGACCTGTCTAAAAGAGAGAGAGAAAGAGAGAGTTATTGGGGGAGGATTTGGTCCAGTTTTGGTATCAGTTCTTGGCGGTGGTGCAGCCAGGAAAAAAGAAGAAATTTACCTAACATGTTTTGCTACACGACTGAATTCTAAAATGGCAGTGGTAAAGAATAAGGGGGTGTTTGGTTTCTAAGGACTAATGTTTAGTCCCTCAATTTTATTCCATTTTAGTCCCTAAATTACTAAATATAGAAACTAAAACTCCATTTTAATTTTCTTATTTAACAATTTATGAATTAAAATAGAATAAAGTAGAGGGACTAAAGTTTAGTCCCTATAAACCAAACACCCCTTAACTACCGGTGGTCGCTTTTGGTCTAGCTAAAGAAATGGTTTTTTTTTTGGTTCTAGCTCCACTTACTAATTCTCCAGAGTATCATGTACTCTGTCATTTCTGCATAAATCGCGGCAACTAGTCTTGAAATCCTCATTCAGTATATCTATGGATTGGTTCTTACTTATCATGTCAAATAAGTACAAAATTATAGGTGTACTTAGAAGGCTACATATCAAGAAAGTAGTCCAAAATTTTCACTATTTTGTTTTAAAAAAACATATTTGGTAGAGAAGAATATGCATTCGGTTTTTCATGAATACCGAAACACGAAATCTTTCAGCGGGCATTTTTTTACTGTTCGTCTTTACATTTTTACTGAACAAAAAAAAAAGGCCTGCAAATAAGAGGTTCTGAACTAACGTAGTTTTGGCAGGCATAGTTAACTAGACTCATGACTCCAAGTCTCCAACAGCTGACTATATATATCCCTCCCTCTATCTGAGAGTGAGATATTGGACTGTTAGAACGGCAGATCCCAGAAAATCATGTGGAGTCATCAAATCATCAGTTCGTATCATGCGACCACACAGTACCAAACAAGTTTCTCTGCGTCTTAATTAACATATAATTAGAAGGGAAAAAAAAGGTTTCGCCTCCTTCTTACTGAGGCATTTCTTTGTTGATGACATGGTTCCATAAATAGCTCATATTAGTTTTAGGTACAGAAACATTAGCTATTGCCTTCATCAACGATCATGTATACTTGTTCATCTTCTTTTTTTTCTCTGAAAAGAGGAAAGATGTATATATATTTTTTTCTCCAATTCAGATTACTTCACTCAAGTTTAAAAGCCCACAAAGGAAATATATAGAAATTCAATTTACCAAGTAAAATGGGAAAAAAATATGTATGGCAGAGGAGACCTGGCGCTTCCTTGATTCGAGGTTGCAAGTATTCAACATGCCGACAAGGGAAACATGCTTGCTTGTGCAGGAGCAAAAGGACTACTGGCTGGGAGACGCACACGCTGGACTGTGGCCTGTGGGTGCAAAGGAAGACCAAGCTATTCTAGTGTATCCAGAAATGATTGGAACGGAAGCTTCCACAGGGCATACACAACTCTCACAAAACAAAAAACAAAACACACACAAGTGAAATAGTACTACAAATGAATACTACACTAGCTAGTGGCGATCGACGAAGAGCGGGATAGGAAGCGCATCGGCTAGCATCTCTTGCAAGAACTAGGTAGGTAGAACCGTAGAAGCTACCAGATAGAAAGGCAATCCATGGAACCAGACACTGGTATGTATATATGGACAATAGCATCAACAGAACCTATTGCCAAGGTCTTGTTCGGTTATTTACAATATACATATATTGAATAAGATTGGAAAAAATTAAGAAGTTTAACTTGCTTAAGATTTAAACCCAACCAATTTCACTGAATCCACGTGGATTGAGAGCTAACCGAAAGCCTTAATAAGATGCAAAGCCATCAACCAGAATAGAGTGGGCCGGAGAAAGAGTAGAGCTTAGTTACAGAGGGTTTATATACCTTCCTCCCTCCCTCCCTAGCTCTTGATCAGCCCTCCTAGTTCGACGTCAACGAGGGACGATATCGCGCGCACCACAAGCGGCAGCATGGAGAAGAAGAGCGGCCAATTGAGCGAGCGAGGAAGAGTTGTAGGGAGAAGAATAGCTGCTGGTTTTGCGAATAGATATGAGCAGCAGAGGATGCAGCGATTGCAGGGCTAATAAGGCTAGCTTAGTGTGGGCTTAGCTCGTGGGTATGGTTAACTGACAGGGGATCGACGAGGAGCTGTCTGCGTGTTTAACTCTCGTGTGGGAGGCTAAGATTCAGCGATGGTATACGGGTCCGGCGGTGGCGGGATGTGCACCGGAACGGAGATATGTACACGGAGACATGGCCATGGAGATAGATAGATAGATAGAGAGATAGAGAGAGAGATAGATAGATAGATAGATAGAGAGAGAGAGAGAGAGAGAGAGAGAGAGAGAGAGAGAGAGAGAGAGAGAGAGAGAGAGAGAGAGAGAGAGAGAGGCAAGAGGCTGTATCAAATTGGTGGCCGGTGGCGGGACAAAAGGGACTGCAATGCAATGCAATGCAGGAGACGAGACGAGACGATGCTGTTGCTTGCGGGACTGCCGTTTCAGCCGTGGCATCTGCCCGCGCTGGTGGCTTCGATTGGGTTGGCAGTGGGACGGAGGACCCACAGGATCCTCTGTACCGTAACTGAGGTGCAGACTGCCTTGTGGTGTTTGGCATGATTAGCCCAGGCTTCTAGCTGCCTTGTGGGTGTTTGGCATGTGCCCCATGCCTGCTAACAGTATACCCTCAGTTCCATTGGCGGCCGAGGTATGCCTGCATGCTTCCTGAGAGCACTCGTGCCGCTCAAGTGGTTGATTGACTAAGGAGTTGTTTGGTTTGTGGCTAACTATACCACACTTTGTTGTTTGAGATTAGTCGTTCGAATTGAAAAACTAATCTTAGACACAAAAGTGTGGTAAAATGTGGCAAATTAGACAGCGAACCAAACATGCCCTAAATGACTAGCGCGGACGGCAGTTTGTGGCTAGGTGGGCAATTTGGACCTTGTACACCAACTTTCTACTGCAAGTTTTAGAACTAGTAGCATATAGGGTTGAACGATGATGCCATTAGAGCACCTCCACACAATGACGACGAGGCAGGGTGCAGGCGATGACCATTTTTGTTTCTTCGATGACCGTACATGAGATAGATCGGATCTCACGAACAATGTATGGGAGGGAAGCTGCAACAATGAACATTGGATCGTGTGCTGGTCTCTCACTATTTTTTTATACGCGGTGTGATAGGGGTGCAACCATAAGGTTATTATGCCACCCATAAAGATGCTAGAGATAGAGTCTAGTTCGGTCCTTTGACCTAACTAGATAAAGCCAACCTAATATTCTTCTCCTTAATCTCATATTTTCTTGCTTATACTTAAAAGCTACTTTCTTGACTGTTTAATTATTTATCTTACTATTCCTATGTGGATAGGTGAGGGTGAAGTGGAGTTTCTAGTACAAAGCTTTATCGATGACCCTACCAGTCTTAGCGACGGTAACACCTTTGGGTGTAGTTTCCCTTTCTTGGAGGCATTGCCATGAAACGTCACGACCTTCCTATCCGCTAATCTCTAGGTGAAACCCGTGAAAAACTTGCCTCGGGTTTGAGGCATGCAACATCAGCGACTTTAATCAGTTTTCCTCATTGGAGATGTTGCCTCTAAGGTCCATCTTCATACAATGTTAATTGGTGGATTTATGGAACCCCATCCTCCTAGATGGTTGAGTATTGAATTTGGGCAAGATGTATTATGAGAATTCTACAACAAGTTTGTCTAGGTATGTCAAATAGGAAAAGGACTTTATTCTAGTTCAATTGTGTTATGTCTTAACATTGTATCACCATGTGATACAGTGTGGTATAAGCACCATATTTGTTCTAAACTAGTGTCTTCATTCCGTGTAACAAAAGAAAAATGAAGGAAGCCCACAATATCTTCTCAATGGTCTTTGTATTGCCAATGGTGGTGGTCTTGCTACATTGAGAATTAGATGGTGTAAGTTGTCTACTTTTTGTGTCATGTAACTAAGCATGTAACACATTTCGAAGACCACCGTTTAAAAGCAACTCAAGTACGAAGGCTTCCAATTAAAGCCCATACTTTTGATTTGTGACTCCTTATTTTTAGAGGGCCTATTTTTTACATTGAGGTCGCTCAAATCCATTCTAGAAAACACTATTATATGGGAGCTACTCATCATCAAGTGCAACTTCAACCGATTAAACTATGTGTGGAGTGAAGGAGCCCATCGTGAGAGGATCAAGCCACAACAATATGGCCAGGACCATGTGGAAGGGATCACAGTTAAGAAGAATTGGGTTGAGTGGAAAGGATTCGCTAGGATGGGGCTTGCGAGAGAAGATCTAGGGACAGATGTCACCATACGAGAGGGTACCTCACTAGAAGAGTCATGCGTAAGGAAGGACCTCACTAGCGAGATAGGTTGAATGGAGGTCGGAGTCGATCAAGGTATATTCGTCAGGGAAGGGAGCTGTACCGCTAGGGGAGTATCTGCACTGTTGAGGGTCATGCTAGAGACGGCCTTGTTGTGGATGATAGATGAGGCGAATGGGCACTGATGATAGGCCAATGGGCGCTATTCTGCAAGCTTGAAGGAAGGAAATGACCATATTGGTGTTTGAGGGCTTGAAGTAGAATCCCTAGAAATGAGGGCTTAGGGGAGATTTGTGAAGCCTCTAATTTTTAAGGCTCGCTTTTTTGTTCTAACCTTCACATTTAATTTGGAGGACTCAAATAGAGATCCTGCTAGACTTGCTCTAGTAAAGCTTAACACGGTAAGATGGGATATGGTTGACCTGAGTATTCCTTCTGTCTCAAAAAAGAATGAAGTTCTAAACTACATTTTAGACGAAAGGAGTAGCCTTAAGGTTTTAAGAAGTAATGCCAAGTATATTAATGTCTGATGTAGAGTTTATAATGTTACTCAAAGCAAATGGCAACGCGAAAATTGTAAATGGTAAATGTTAGCATGCTAAAAATGTGCAAACCACTTGTTTCGTTGGGACACACTAAAGGCATGTTTGAGAATACTGTTTTACAAAACCACAATTTATAATACAATAGTTTATTGAGTGTCATAACATAACTATGTTACATTTTACATGAGTATAATTCAACACCTATTTAGAGAGACAATATTTTGGTTGCATAGCAGACGGGGAGAAGGGCGAGACTACGACTGTTGCTTCTCGCGTGCCAGCGAGACCGACGTTGTTTAGTCCCCAAAAATATTATGGTATTGGTGAAACAATAGTTTAAAATACAAAGTTTCTAGATATGCTCCAAACACCACTTGTCTAAAATACCATGGCACACTCAAATACCATAGTGTTGTTTTGGAACTAGAAAAATAATGTGTTCCCTAATAGGCCCTAATTTTTTTACATGGCTCTAGTGCTAGATCGGCCAAGCTCTCTAAAACATTACTTAGCTCACAACAAAGTGATCTACAATCTCCTAGCTAAATACTCTTCCTCTGTTTTAAATCATAAAAACATTTTACCCTTTTAAGTTATGTTGTTTTTGCTATATATTGATATTATATAACTTACATTTTAAAATGAAGATATATACTGTATTTAGATATATAGCAAGTAACTAAGAAACTAAAACGTTCTGCAATTTAGAACGAAAATAGATCTGTATATATATAGTGTGTTTTTGCATCTTTGCCTTTAATTGTAACCTTTGTTTATTGGATAGATCGCAATTCATGTGGACATTTACGGTAATATATCATCCCACTTGCCTAAAGTTACAATTCCTAGAAGTTTTTTTTTTTTTGAAAGGAAGGGGCAAAAGGCTTGCCTCTCCGATCTATATTAGATGAGGAAGAAAAACAAAGGGGAACAACAGACACGAAGAACCGAAGTGAAGAAGAAAAAAGGAGCAAGGAAAAAATACAAAAACAATAAAGCCACTAGGTAGACTCCTAACAAGACCTCAGCTACTAGCAATGCCCAAGATAGCCAAAGTAACTTGGTCAACACCCCTATGCTGTCCTTGAAAGATTCTGAAATTTCTTTCTAGCCATAGATTCCACCAGAATTGAATTAGCAGGCCGTCGAAGTCCCTCCTTCTCTGACTGCTGCAAAGACTACGCAGATCTGTCCACCAATCGTACAAGGAAGAGCCACTAGGGATCCCAGTCAGGAAATGAAGATTGCCCCGAGACAAAACTTTGCTCCATACCTCTCTACTAAAGGGGCAATCCTTGCATAAATGCAGAATTGTTTCCGGGGCTGAGTTGCAGAGACAGCAGATTGGGTTACAAGGCCAGCCTCTTTTTTGAAGGTTATCAGCAGTCAGTATTCTCTTATGCAGTAACGTCCAAGCAAAAAAACGGCACTTCGGTTCCACTTTAGCCTTCCAAATGGGGCAAAGATTCATTCTGCTGAAATTGGAAGCGAATTGTATTTTGTATGCACTGCTAGCACTGTACTGCCCATCTGCCGTCCATCTCCAAGAAATGTTGTCCTCTGACCCGTTGAGCTCTGGCATGCTACCAATGGCCTGCCAAAGGGAGAAGAACTCACTAAACTCCCCCTCACCCGAGAATGGGTAGCATAATCGAATCCAAGTGTTGTTAGTGAGCGCTTTGGCGACCGTGATGTTCTTCCTCTTTGCCTTCTTGAACAGTGAGGGCGCAATATTTCTAGGGGCTTGGCCTTGGATCCAACTAGAATTCCAGAATCCCGCTATCTTTCCATTGCCTACCGTAACAGTTGTGGATGCATTGAAGAGGTCTTCATCAATTTTGTCACACGGTAGTCTCATGGCGGTCCACGGCCTGTCTTTGCTCTTCCATCGTAGCCACAGCCATCTTAGTCTTAGCCCCCTCGCAAAACGATCAAGATCAAGAATTCCAAGACCCCCCTTGTTCTTTGGAAGGCATGTAATGGACCAATTGATGAGGCAGTGACCCCCGCTGCAAGCTAGTGGATTGCTACCTCTCCAAAGGAAGTTTCTTCGTATTGTGTCAATTGCTTGCAGCAGCCATTTTTTGGGACGAAATACCGTTAGATGGTAGATTGGCTGTGCGGATAGCACCGCTTTTACAAGTGTTTCTCTTCCAGCTTTGGACAGCAGCTTCCCTTTCCAGCCAGCTAACCTGTTATTAATTTTTTCAATAAGGGGTTGTAGGTCGGTCCTCTTCACATTCTTGTAATGAAGGGGGAGCCCAAGGTACTTCCCGGGAAGGCTAGAGGATCATCATGACCGGCTCTTAAGGATGTTCAGGACTAAAGATCAACTATGACAAAACAGAAATTTTCCCAATTCGGTACCCGGAAT
Source organism: Zea mays (assembly GCF_902167145.1). Taxonomy (NCBI): domain Eukaryota; kingdom Viridiplantae; phylum Streptophyta; class Magnoliopsida; order Poales; family Poaceae; genus Zea; species Zea mays. The sequence continues at coordinate 11,089,698 of NC_050099.1, forward strand.
CATCATGGCCGGCTCTTAAGGAGGTGTTTCCGGGCAAATTCCTAGAAGTATCTTCTACACTTTAGAGTGTTTGTGATGACTTCAGATTTTAGCTCTAGTATATAGTTGTAGTTTATAATATTAATTTAAATAGTTTTTTTTAAAAAGTAATCTAAATAATAACAAAATGACTTATATAAATGTTTTCTAAAGACTTATAAGTTTAACTCTAATTTTTGGAGCATCTACTAACCTATTTCACCAATTCCATTAAATTTTCTGGAGCTATATATATACACCACGAGGCAAGAGCGCAACAACTCGAGTGGGTGTCCTTTAGCCACGGGCAACGTGATGTGGCATATGAATGAGTATTCGCAGAGTCCACTCGTTGGATCGACACTCGCCGGCCGGTCGGCGTCAGGTCGGTGAAAAGAGGCCAGGAAATGACGTCACCAGTGAGGCGAGCACGTATCACGAGTCACTCGATCCACTAGTTCTAGTGCTAGGATTGCTCTCCTCGTATGTATGAAAACTTTTGCCTTTGATCTTTGCCTAGTTGGATCTCGTGTCAAGCTACATGTGTCACAGTCGTCTCTAGCTACCACGTACTCCACTAGTGCTACTGTATATAATGCATCTAATCTCTCAAAAATAATGCAACCGTGAGATTCCTGCCGGTCAATTAAATTAAATTAAAGCTTGAATAAATTTATAGTGAATAAATATTAATATTTATGTTTTTAAACTAAAGGCATGTTTTGAAGAACCCCGGGTTTTAAGAAACTAATCTCCAGTATCTAGAGATTGGATTATGGAAGAAAAAAACTGGGCGAGGATATTTGGATCCCGATTTCTAAGAAACCAATTTCTAGTTTTTTATACACGCTGACTAGCTTACACTTACTATTCATCGTTACTATTCATCATCATTACTATTCGTTGTTCCTATTCGTCATTACTATTCATCACCGTTACTACTCATCGACGATATTTATTGTTACTATTCGTCGTCACTATTCATCGTTGCTATTCATCGTTACTGTTCGTCGATCATCTGATCACCCCAAATTTCAACTGCTCATCCATCATGTTGTCCAATTCACCTAAGGCCTGCCACACCAATATTTCAGTCATACGAACTCCGATGACTGTGATTTTCCTTTCAGTAAGAACTTCACATCTGGTCACCCACCCTAGATTTCTTCAAGTTGAGCACGCTTAACTTTGAGATTCTTTCGAGCCAGGCTTCCAAACTCAGTTTCCAATAATTCTTGTTTCTAAATTCCTATCAAAATTATTCTCTATCCAACCATGTCATCCCTTAAGCATGGTTCATATTCGAGAAAAGTCCCAAAATACTCTTGTCACATATTCTGCCTATAATTCTTGTTTCTAAATTCCTATCAAAATTATTTCCTATCCAACCATGTCATCCCTTAAGCATGGTTCATATCCGAGAAAACTCTCAAAATACTCTTGTCCCATATTCTGCCTATAATTTCCCTGTTCAGACTAAGTCAGATGATTCACTCGTCACTATTCTCACCAACAGTGAACTCTACTGTACTACACCACATACACCCAGCTATAAATACACCCAGTTACCCTCTCCCTCTCCACACACTCAACACCCTCATCCAAGGCAAACACCTCACCCACTCAGTTACCCCGCTCTGCCGGCTACGTGCATAGTGTCGCTTCGCCTCCAATCCACCCTCCTGGTAAGCACCTCCACTCCACCACCAGTAATATCACAGCACCACATGACACAGATTCTGCACAAGACTCTACCCATCCATATATCGCCATTTTGACCACTATACTAAATATTTGTTGATATACTTGCTGGTTTGTATGTTTGCTTGTTCATGTTGCATAGTTATCGGAGCGTTCGTGCCATCTCGTGAAGGCCAGATCTGCAAGTCTACGCCAGGTGGTGGAACCAGAAGCCAGTTCCATGAGCCTCACCCTTTCGTCGGTTAAAGCACGACAAGCTCACTGGATCCCTTTGATGCATAAATTACCTATGCTTTTTTAACCACAACCCTCAGCCTGTTATTTTATGCATGATATGATTTTGAGACAAGTTATTATGGCCACCCAGCCTTGGAACTTTGACGCAATTAATCTTTATACTCCTTGACACCTTTGTTACAAATGATTTGAGAAAAGGTGTGAGTTTTCAAAAGAAAATATTTTTCAAAATGGGTATGATGAAGGGTTGTCACCCTTATCACCCTTGAGTGGGATGATCAGGGACTCCCTGGTTTAGGGGAGGGCCTATGGTGATGGCTCAGCTGGTTTAGGTGTGAGCATGAAGGATTGTCCCTCTCGCCTAAGGACCAGTTTGTCATCACTCCTTACCTATACTCTTATCAAGTACAACCACTCGAGACTGTATGGGCGGTCGCTCAATCTGAAATTGTACGGTCCGAACCCTAGGGTTATGATGACTGGGGAGCACCGGGAGGATAAGGAGAGGTAATTTTTATCCGGTTTGGGCATGGTGGTGGCCTGACTCCTTCCGGTATAATCATTAAGGTAAGGACGTGCAAGGAAAGAGAGATTCGGCATTCGGATCTCACGATGGTGAGATTGCAGAAACCGAACTAGTGGGTAAAGTGTACACCTCTGCGCAGAGTTTAAAAACCTATTCGAATAGTCCGCGTCCACGGATATGGATGAGTCATGGCATGGATTTGACAATTAGTGTTTTATTTTCGAAATGCTTTTGAAATGTGGTTTTAAAAGGTTCGGCGGTTGAGCCGTGAGCTATGGTGGATGGGAAGTCCAGTAGCTATTTTTGAAAATGAAAACCAGTGGGAAACTGCTGAGATACCTGGATGGTTTAATCCAGGGGATTTTGTTCTATATTGAAAAACTTTCTCCTCCTTTGGGAGAGGATGTGCTTTGAAAAATATAAAATGTTTTACAAAATAACCCTGCATCAAATATTGCTCTTTCTGCAAAATATCCTGAGCTCCACATACTCCATGCATTATATCTGTTTTGCAAAATATCCTAGGCTGCTGAGTACGTTAGTACTCACCCTTGCTTATTTGTTGTTTTTCAGAGAAGGTGATCGCTGATCGGGTAAGAGTTACGCCTGTTCCCAACCTTGCATGTGGCTGTTGGACCGCTAATTTGCTTCGCTGCGTATATCGGGCTGCTTCAGCCCCACTTTGATGATATGTCCCGAGTTGTGAACCAACTCTTAAAGTTGATCGCCACCTTTATAGGTTTGTCTGGTTTAAGCAGATCTAGAATCATTTGATGTATAAATGTGTTTACTAGCCTCCTAGGACTAGTAATTGTATCACATTTGAGTCCCAAAGGACTGGGGTGCTTCAGAGCACCATCGACTTTATCCTATGTAATAATAGCTCTCATATTGCCTTACCATAGAGCAAATCAAGCGTCATAATTTAGAGGTGGAAGATCATAGTTCATCGATATAGCAAAGAAATAGAAGAAAATATATTTTCCAGAATTTTGGTGTAACCCATGTAAAAAATGGTAAACCTATAACCTACTACACATGTTCAATAATAAACTTGAAAACTTTTGGTAATATGTTTGTGAATGCATGTAGAAAATAACTTTAAATCTGAATTTTCTCTATTACCAATCAACAATAGCAAGGTGAGTCAAACTTGATTGCTTCTTCGATCCATGGCTAACCTGATAGCTTCTACTAGTGGTGAAGCTAGGGGGAAAAAGAGGAGGGCGCACATGTCTTGAGAGTGCATGCGAATAATTTATAAGTGGTGCATATATAGTGAAAATCTGATCTAAACCACTACTTTTACAATTTTTTGTGGGTGCATGTGCACCCCTTAATTACTATGCAATTTTGCGCTGGCTTCTGCGGACAGAGACAACAACATTATGAGCTTTTCCTCCTCCATTTTGCAGAAGGATCAGACACCACCAAGTAGAAATCAGTGACCAAAATCAAATCTACCTACCGGCTGGAGCTTTTGTAAAAGAATTGGCATCACCACCAGCCAACGATAACACAAAATTCGACTCTGTCTTGAAGACATCGAACAATAGATCCAAATGCACGTGGCAGCACGATGAACTCTTAAATCGATTGAAATGCTAGATGTTTTAATCTCTTATCTGGCTGTGATATCACTTGTTAGTAAATAATGCAAATCTGGATCAAACACAAGACACAAAATTTTATACGAAAAACTCTTGCAAAAAAACCAAGAGCGCGAAACCGACAATTTTTACTATATGAGAAGGGTTTATTGAACGCAGGGAATACAATGAGTTGTCGCTATTTCCATGTGACTTATAAGATGTATATATAGCGAACAAACTCTAGTCCAGTATGTAAACAAATCCGCTCAAAGCTTATGATATAATTTAAATCATATTCCAACAAGAAATGAAGTCAATACGAGGAGATTTCGACGAAAATAAATAGGCCAACAAACTATTCAACCTTCTAGAGATAGATTTATTATAGACAAGTTCTTGAGTTAGGAACCTATGCAAGAACATAGGGGTATTGTGCAACTAATAATTTATTGATACTTATTTTGTATTATAATTAAGAATACCTTTTTTATATGTTTGGTCAAACATTGAATTTAAAATGCGATAATTATAATCTTCATGGAGCGAGTACGTATACAAGAACTGAATGGAATATATACCAATAGTCATCGACTTGTCGCTCTACATGCACCCTTTCCAATATGATTTCTTTTACGTCCACATTAATTTTGGGAACATGTATTTTAATGAGACTTTGTTGAAACATGATATCTTTTCTAAATTCAAAATTTGTTTTTATGAAATTTCTACTTTACAAAAGGGATCTTAGCTTCCTTGCCATTCTACTAACTCGAGAACATCCTTGGGACATCGGGGTCAATTTCATTAGATGATATAAACTTTTTTGAACTTGAATAGTATTTTCTTGAAGGATCTATAATTTTTATCGAGATCACTGACCCTAATAAAGCTCCTAAACTTGCACCTGCATTGTGAACACTCAGGTGCCGTTTGGTTCACATATTGGTAACATACACTACTGGAATCGCGTTCTTTGCTGAGTGTCTAATACACTCGGCAAAGGCTATTTTACACTCGGCAAAGGTTGCCGAGTGTAACACTCAGTAAAGAACACTCGGCAAATATTTTATCGGCAAAAGGGTTCTTTGCCGAGTACTTTTTTCGGGCACTCGGTAAATAAAAACACTCGGCAAATTAAGAATTGAAAAAAACAAAAAAACAGAAAAACATTTTTTAAATTATAGAAACAACTCTCCAACCCTACCCTATTACCCTATCATTTTAAATCAAATTTATATGTTTTGTAAACGGTGAGATTTGAACTCACAACCTCTCTCTCGCGCATACCTTTCTATACCACTACACTACTACACCAATTATGTCTATATTACGTTTTCATTCCCAATGTACTATAACAAACCGAGAGTAATTTGATTATTTAAGGCACTAAATGAGTTCATTTGAAAATGTGACCAACTATAAAGTTGCATAACGTTTTGAGATCTACAAGTTTTATTTTAATAGTTTCTACATCCGAGACCGTTTACAAAATTTGAATTTTAAATTTGAAAACTTCACACGAATTTTTCAATGATAAGATGATTTCAAATAAAAAAGTTGTCAATTACAAAGTTTCATTACATTTCAAGATCTACAACTTTTATTTTGGTGGTTTTTCCATCCGAGATAGTTTGAAAAATTCAAATTTCAAAATTCAAACATAGTTTTGCATAACAAGATGATTTCAAACCAAAACATTGTCAACTACAAAGTTTCATAGATCTTCAATACCTACAACTTTCATGTTGGTGGTGTTTTCTTTCGAGGTTGTTTTCAAAATTCAAATTTTAAATTTTTTAAATTCAGACGTAGTTTTCGTTGACAATATGACTTCAAATGAAAAAGTTGTCAACTACAAACTTCTATAACTTCTCAAGATCTACAAAATTTATTTTGGTTGTTTGGTCATTTATTTATCTCACATGATGGTTCTAACAATATTTACAAATTCTATACGTCTCTCTCGTAGTTTCATAAACTACGAGAGAGATATAGGTTTTATGAACAAATTTATTTTTATTTTGTCATATTAAGAAATGTTCAATATATAAATTATATATCATGATGAGTTATACAAATTTGTAGTTGAAAACTTTTTATTTGAATGAATTTTCTGCTTTAAAATATGATTTTTAAATTGTCTTTGCCTAGTGTTGGAAAAAAAACACTCGACAAAGAGCTCTTTGCCGAGTGTTGTATTTGTGACACTCAGCAAAGAGCCCTTTACCGAGTGTCAAAAAAAGACACTCGGCAAAGAAACTCTTTGTTGAGTGTCAAAAATAAAACACTCGGCAAAGAGCTTCTTCGCCGAGTGTTTTCTTTTACCGAGGGTTTTTTGCGTGGCACTCGGCAAAGAGCTTCTTTACCGAGTGCCCGAAAAAAAACACTCGGCAAAGAGCCAAATTCCGGTAGTGGTAATGGGTAACCGATAACATTAAATTATGTTTGTTTAAGTTCAACCGTAATCGATACCACACTACAAATGGATACCGCCTTATTCAAACTTGTTATCGTCGATATTCGAGTGTGAATCATTACCATTCTCATTTACGTTACATTTCGTGAATCAAATGGCACCTTAGGTGTGTTGGTTAGCTTCACCATCTAGGTGCATCTTTGGTGTAAATGAAACAAATACTTGAATGGTGAAAACGTACTAGAAAGTTTGGAAGTCTGTTTATAAAAAAAATTGAAACGCTTAATAAGTGGGTGTGCGTCCACATGTTCTATACATGCAAAATCTCAAGCACAAACTCATTGCAATTGAAAATAAGCCGAAAAGGATAGACGTTGAATAACAAATAGTCAAATTGCATTTGAATTTATCTTTGCATTTTTTTCAATATTTCCCTACATGCATGCATGTATACATACTCACTCCTTAATGACACGCACACACACGTACTCCACTCCTACAAATACCTTTTGCAAGAGAAAAACTGATAGAGCTCGAGATAGATGAAGTTACGGGTCTATCTGGTTCAACTTTAGATTCATGAAAAATCTAATTCTAGTGTAGTTGTAAGTTGTGAGAAAACTGCTGTGAACTGATAATTGTAAAAAACTAAAATATGTTTGGTTGAAATAACTGTTAACATGGATGACATGATCTGAGAAGTCTATGATAGTATGTGACTTAGAGGAATCTATAGATTTTCAGAAACATATTTCGCTATTATATTTGTTTGATTGAGATTCCAGTTTTTTTCCCAGCGAATCTGGTTCACGAAGCTGAACCAAATACACCCTACAACTTATTGGACAATGTCGCATATATATCTGTTATGACCGGCCGCCACTATAGGCGCCGGGCAACAGCATAAGCATACAAATAAGGATTAGAAGGTAAGCATACAGATAAGGATTAGAAGATAAGATTTGTTAGAGAGAAGATAGGGATTAGAAGATAAGATTTGTTAGAGAGAAAAGAGGAGATCTATCTCATTAGATAAGGACTAGAAGGGAGTATAAATAATTGTAAGCACCACTCTATAGATCAAGCAAAAACACATTGTTCCGGCTTCCTGTAGGGAGCCGGGAGTCCAACCCTAGCCGCCACCTTGTTTTCCTCCTCTCACGATCGCTGGCTCCTCTCCGCCGTTCAGCCTTCAAACCGCGCCCACCGATCCTCCACACGTAAAACCTCCAATCGGTGCGTGGCAGAGAACAACAGCATACCAACCTGGTATTGGCCACCTTCGATCCGATGTCGCTGCCGCTGCCCGCTGCAACCACGTCGTCGCCAGACTCCAACGTGTCCGTGCCCAACGTGTCCGTGCCGATCCCATCCGCACCGATTCCGCAAACATATCTGCCCGCGGGATCGCTGCCGCTGGCCGCCGGGGCTTCCTCCTCCGCCGCGGGCGTGATGACCAACGAGCAGCTCACCACGGCCGTCCTTGACCTCAGCAGGATGATGGCCGGCGTCCACGCCTTCCTCTTGGGACCGCAGCCAGGCGTGGCACCGCCTCACTCACAGCCGCAGCTACCGCCGACGCCCAACCCACGGCAGCAGCTGCCTTCACCCACCTCGGGCGCCGTCTACCCCTACGGGATGCCGCAGGACAGCACGACGCACACCACCGCGCCCGCACCGGCGGTGTCCCTCGGCGACGTCCCCATCCAGGAGATCCAGTTCCCCCACTCGCCGTCCCCGCTTCCGCTGTGGCTCACCGACGTCGCGCAGCCAGTCTACTCCTCTGCGCCAGCACGCCCGTCGGTCCATTCGACCCCTCACATCACAGCGGGCTTCGGCCATGGGGGCGTTCCGGCGTCGGGAACGCTCTATGGCGGCGTTGACGGCACAATTCTCCACGGCTCCACTTTCTGCTCCGCGCCGGCTGCAGCTCCAGTGATCGGCGGGGCGCCCTCGGCTACAGCTCCCGCGACGTTCGGCGCGGCGCCTTTCCAGCCTCGGACCTACAAGATCAACTTCGCGACATACGACGGCTCGGTCGACCCGCTGAATTGGCTCACACACTGTGAACAATTCTTCTGGGCCAGCGCACTCCGGTGGAGCAGCGGACGTGGATGGCCTCCTACCACCTCACCAGCGCTGCTCAGACATGGTACTACGCACTCCTGTTGGACGAGGGCATGCCGTCCTGGGAGCGCTTCAAGGAGCTTTGTCGCCTTCGCTTCGGACCGCCTATCTACGGCTCGCGGCTGGCCGAGTTGGGGCGCCTTCCTTTCCACTCCACGGTCCAGGAGTTTGCAGACCGCTTCCAGACGGTGCTGGCGCACTCAAGGGACCTCTCCACGCGCCAAAAGGCGGAGCTCTTCGTCGGTGGCCTCCTGGAACACATTCGGGTCGACGTCGCGATGCGCGCCCCGCCCGACCTCCAGACGGCCATGTTTCTCGCCCGCGCCTTCGAGACACGGGCTCTGGCCGCGGCAGCGCCTCCTCAGCAGCGCGGCGCCCGCCCTCCCCCGCGGCCAGCCTTTCCCCCACGCCAACAGGGGGCGACCGCGGCCCCGGCTGGCGCACTAGCGCTGCCTGCGCCGCCCGCAGCCGGCGTTGCAGCACCAGGCGCAGCAGCCCCGGCGGCACCCGCGCGGCCGCACCGTCGCCTCTCGCCGGCCGAGATGCAGGAACGCCGTCCTCAAGGCCTCTGCTACAACTGCGACGAGCAGTACGTGCGTGGGCACGTGTGCCCCCACTTGTTCTTCCTGGAGGTGGACGGTTTCCTCGACGCCGACGAGGAGGCGGCAGCCAACGATGCGGCCGCGGCCTCGCCCGAAGAAGCCGCCGCCGCAGCGGACGCTCACGCTCACGCTCTTGTGGTCTCTGTACATGCTCTGGCAGGCATCAGGACGTACCAAACTATGCTCCTGCCCGTGACGATCAAGGGCGAGCGCCTCCTCGCCCTCCTGGACACCGGCTCCACCCACACGTTCTTCCAGGGCGCGGCCATGCGGCGCCTTGGACTCGCTCCTCAGGGGGGCGACTAGCTTCGCGTTACGGTGGCCAACGGCGAGCGCGTGCCATGTGAAGGCCTTGCACGCAACGTGCCCATCGACATCTTCGGGGCGCCCTTCTCCATCACCTGTGTCGGCCTCGCACTCGGCTGCTTCGACTTCATATTCGGCGTCGACTTCCTGGGCACGCTGGGCCCCCTCACCTGGGACTTCGAGGGGCTCACTGTATCCTTCCTGCACGAGGGCCGCCGCGTCACGTGGCAGTGTGTGGGCGCCTCGGGCGCACCCTCCCAGCAGCTGTCGCTGCTAGCGGTAGTTCCGGACCCGCACCACCCGCTGCTGGACGAGCTCCTATGTCAGCACGAAGCCGTCTTCGACACACCATGCGGTCTTCCACCAGCCCGCCCCTACGACCACCACATACACCTGCTACCCGAGACCACGCCGGTGGCAGTGCGGCCGTACCGGTACCCTCAGTTGCAGAAGGACGAGTTCGAGCGGCAGTGCGCCGCCATGCTGGAGCAGGGCATCATCCACCCCAGTACTTCTCCATTCTCGACACCCGTGCTCCTCGTCAAGAAGGCAGATGGGTCGTGGCGCTTCTGCATCGACTACCGCGCGCTCAACGACCGTACGTCCAAGGACAAGTTCCTGATCCCGGTGGTTGACGAGCTCCACGGGGCCAAGTACTTCACCAAGCTCGACCTCTGCTCGGGGTACCACCAGGTGCGCATGCACCCGGCTGACATTGAGAAGACGGCGTTCCGCACCCACCATGGCCATTTCGAGTTCCTGGTGATGCCGTTTGGGCTCTCCAACGCCCCTGCAACATTTCAGGCGTTGATGAATGGCGTGCTCCACCCCTTCCTCTGTAGGTTCGTGCTGGTTTTCTTTGACGACATTTTGATCTACAACACGTCGTGGTCTGAGCACCTGCAGCATGTCGGCCTCGTCCTCACCGCCCTACGAGCCCACGACCTCTTTCTAAAGAGATCAAAGTGCTCCTTCGGGACCCCCTCCGTCGCCTACCTCGGCCACGTCATCTCCGCGGACGGCGTCGCCATGGACAGCGACAAAGTGGCCGCGGTCGCCTCGTGGCCGCTACCGCGCTCTCCACGCGGGGTGCTGAAAGGGAAATGTGCCTTTGGGCCATTTCTAAGTATTTTGGTGATTAAGTGCCAACACAAGTGCTTAAATATGAATCTATGCCCATGGATGAACAAAGTGCAAATCACAAGCAAAGGTATGTTTCTAAGCCTTAGTACATTGGTTTTGTGTACTAATATATTTGTCTAAGTGTTAGAAACAGAGAGAAGAAGAAAAGGAGAATGTTGGCTGTGTACAGCCAACAGGCTGTTTCGGTCTGGGGCACCGGACTGTCCGGTGGTGCACCGGACAGTGTCCGGTGCGCCAGGCTGCCTCGACCTGAAGACGCCGCTCTCGGGAATTTGCCGACGGCGTACGGCTAAAATTCACCGGACTGTCCGGTGTGCACCGGACTGTCCGGTGAGCCAACGGTCGGCCGAGCCAACGGTCAGCCGCGGAATCTGCGCGCGACACGTGGCCTGGCCAACGGTCGGGAGGGGGCACCGGACTGTCCGGTGTGCACCGGACTGTCCGGTGCGCCAGATCTGCAACGGTCGGCAACGGTCGACTGGACTGTTTAAGGAAAGAAATCGGGCACCGGACAGTGTCCGGTGTGCACCGGACTGTCCGGTGCGCCCAACGACAGAAGGCAAGGATGGCCTTCTAGATTTGTTCTCAACGGCTCCTAGCTGCCTTGGGGCTATAAAAGGGACCCCTAGGCGCATGGAGGAAGACACCAAGCATTCCTTAAGCACTCTTGATCACTCACACATCAATCTTGCACACTTGTTCGATATTCTAGTGATTTGAGCTCCGTTCTAGTGTGCTAGTCTTTTGAGCTCAAGTCTGGGTCTTGTGTGTGCGTATTCGCTGTGATCTTTGTGTTGTGTGTGAGTTGCTAATCCCTCCCTTGCTCCGTGATTCTCTGTGAACATCTTTTGTAAGGGCGAGAGGCTCCAAGTTGTGGAGATTCCTCGCAAACGGGATTGAGAAAAGAAAAGCAAGAACACCGTGGTATTCAAGTTGATCATTGGATCACTTGAGAGGAGTTGAGTGCAACTCTCGTCCGTTGGGACGCCACAACGTGGAGTAGGCAAGTTTTGTACTTGGCCGAACCACGGGATAACCACCGTGTCATCTCTGTGATTGATTCCTTGTGGTTATTGTGTTTTGACTCCTCTCTAGCCACTTGGCCATAATTGTGCTAACACTTAACAAGTTTTTGTGGCTTAAGTTTTGAAGTTTTACAGGATCACCTATTCACCCCCCCTCTAGGTGCTCTCAATTGGTATCGGAGCCGTTCTCTTCAAGAAAGGGACTAACCGCCCGAAGAGATGGATCCTAAAGGGAAGGGAATCGTGATCAACGATAAGGAGAAGGAGTCCTTCGTCAACGAGCCCAAAGATGACAAGCCTAACGACTCTGGCTCGGGTCATAGACGGAAGGAAGGAAAGAAGAAGAAGACAAGGCGCATCAAGGAGATCGTCTACTACGACGACAGTGATGAGTCTACTTCTTCCCAAAAGGACGACGACCACAACGACTACGAGCAAAGGAAACCGGTCAATTCTAACTTTTCCTTTGACTACTCTCGCATTCCGCAAAGTTCAAATTCACATTTGCTTTCCATTCCACTCGGTAAGCCCCCACACTTTGATGGGGAGGACTATGGATTTTGGAGCCACAAAATGCGTAGTCACCTATTCTCTCTCCATCCTAGTATATGGGAGATTGTAGATAGTGGAATGCACTTTAATAGTTCGGATAGTCCTATATTCATTAATGAGCAAATCCATAAGAATGCACAAGCTACTACTGTTCTTCTAGCTTCATTGTGCAGGGATGAATATAACAAGGTGAGTGGCTTGGATAACGCCAAGCAAATCTGGGATACCCTCAAGATCTCTCATGAGGGAAACGACGCTACCTTGCTCACCAAAATGGAGTTGGTGGAGGGCGAGCTTGGACGGTTCGCGATGATAAGGGGCGAGGAGCCAACTCAAACATACAACCGGCTCAAGACCCTTATCAACAAAATAAGGAGCTACGGAAGCACGCGATGGACGGACCACGACGTCGTCCGCCTAATGCTAAGGTCCTTTACCGTTCTTGATCCTCATTTGGTGAATAATATTCGTGAGAATCCCAGGTACACCAAAATGTCGCCCGAAGAAGTCTTAGGAAAATTCGTCAGCGGGCGAATGATGATCAAGGAGGCAAGGTACGTGGACGACGCCTTGAATGGACCGATCAACGAACCACAACCTTTTGCTCTCAAAGCAACAAGAAGTAAGGAGGCGCTACCTAGCAAGGTGGTACAAATTGAGGCGGTCGGACTTAATGATGAAGAGATGGCTCTCATCATCAAACACTTCAAGACGGTGCTGAAGGGTCACAAGGGGCAGCCAAGCAAGACCAAGACGAAGGGGAAGCGCTCATGCTTCAAGTGCGGTAAGATTGGTCATTTTATTGCTAACTGCCCCGATAATGATAGTGACCAGGAAAAGGGAAACAAGAGGGAAAAGAAGAAGCATTACAAGAAGGCAAAGGGCGAGGCGCATCTAGGCAAGGAGTGGGACTCGGATTGCTCCTCTTCCGACTCCGACAATGAAGGACTCGCCGCCACCGCCTTCAACAAATCAACCCTCTTCCCCAACGAGCGTCACACATGCCTTATGGCAAGGGAGAAGAAGGTATGTACTCGCAACTCTACCTATGCTTCTTCAAGTGAGGACGAATCTAGTGATGAGGATGAAGTAGATTATTCATGTTTGTTCAAGGGCTTAGATAGATCTAAGATAGACAAAATTAATGAATTAATTGATGCCTTGAATGAAAAGAATATACTTTTAGAAAAGCAAGAGGATTTGTTATATGAAGAACATGATAAGTTTGTAGAGGCTCAAAAATCCCTTGCATTAGAAATTAAGAGAAATGAAATGCTCGCTTGTGAAGTGTCAACATGCCATGATTCTATTTCTAACTTAAAGAGCATAAACGATGATTTAAATGCTAAACTAGTAGAAGCAAATAAATCCAACTCTTGTGTTGAATATGTTGAAATTTGCACTAGGTGTAAGGATATTGATATTAATGCTTGTAGCGAACACTTAGTTTCTATTTCAAAATTGAATGATGAATTAGCTAGTCTTAATGCTCAACTTAAGACTAGCAAGAGTAATTTTGATAAACTAAAATTTGCTAGGGATGCCTACACGGTTGGTAGACACCCCTCAATTAAGGATGGGCTTGGCTTCAAGAGAGAAGTCAAGAACTTGACAAGCCATAAGGCTCCTATCTCCGCCAAGGAGAAAGGGAAGGCTCCTATGGCTAGTAGCACTAAAAAGAACCATGCTTTTTTGTATCATGATAGAAGTGCTTATAGGGGTTATAATGCTTATGATGATTTTGATGCTCATAGTTCTTCCTTTATGCATGGCAGAAATATGTCTAGGAAAAATGCTATGCCTAGAAAGAATGTTATTCATGCTCCTAGGAAAGTAGTGAATGAACCTTCTACAATTTATTGTGCTTTAAATGCTTCCTTTGTTATTTGTAGAAAGGATAAGAAAATTGTTGCTAGGAAATTAGGGGCAAAATGCAAGGGAGACAAAACTTGCATTTGGGTCCCTAAGGATATTTGCACTAACCTTGTAGGACCCAACATGAGTTGGGTACCTAAGTCCCAAGTCTAAATTTGCCTTGCAGGTTTATGCATCCGGGGGTTCAAGCTGGATTATCGACAGCGGATGCACAAACCATATGACGGGGGAGAAGAAGATGTTCACCTCCTACGTCAAGAATAAGGATTCCCAAGATTCAATCATATTCGGTGATGGGAATCAAGGCAAGGTAAAAGGGTTAGGTAAAATTGCAATCTCTAATGAGCACTCAATTTCTAATGTGTTTTTAGTTGAGTCTTTGGGATATAATTTATTATCTGTAAGTCAATTATGCAATATGGGATATAATTGTCTTTTTACAAATGTAGATGTGTCTGTCTTTAGAAGAAGTGATGGTTCACTAGCTTTTAAGGGTGTATTAGACGGCAAACTTTATTTAGTTGATTTTGCAAAAGAAGAGGCCGGTCTAGATGCATGCTTAATAGCTAAGACTAGCATGGGCTGGCTGTGGCATCGCCGCTTAGCACATGTAGGGATGAAGAACCTTCACAAGCTTCTAAAGGGAGAACATGTGATAGGTTTGACTAACGTGCATTTCGAAAAAGATAGACCTTGTGCAGCTTGTCAAGCAGGTAAACAAGTGGGAGGAGCGCATCACAGCAAGAATGTGATGACCACTTCAAGACCCCTGGAGTTGCTGCATATGGATCTCTTCGGACCCGTCGCCTATCTGAGCATAGGAGGGAGTAAGTATGGTCTAGTTATTGTTGATGACTTTTCCCGCTTCACTTGGGTGTTCTTTTTGCAGGATAAGTCTGAAACCCAAGGGACCCTCAAGCGCTTCCTCAGGAGAGCTCAAAATGAGTTTGAGCTCAAGGTGAAGAAGATAAGGAGCGACAACGGGTCCGAATTCAAGAACCTTCAAGTGGAGGAGTTCCTTGAAGAGGAAGGGATCAAGCACGAGTTCTCCGCTCCCTACACACCACAGCAAAATGGTGTGGTAGAGAGGAAGAACAGGACGCTCATCGACATGGCGAGGACGATGCTAGGAGAGTTCAAGACCCCCGAGTACTTTTGGACGGAAGCCGTAAACACGGCTTGCCACGCCATCAACAGGGTCTACCTTCATCGTCTCCTCAAGAAGACGTCGTATGAGCTACTAACCGGTAACAAACCCAATGTATCCTACTTTCGTGTATTTGGGAGCAAGTGCTACATTCTAGTGAAGAAGGGTAGAAATTCTAAATTTGCTCCCAAAGCTGTAGAAGGGTTTTTGTTAGGTTATGACTCAAATACCAAGGCGTATAGAGTCTTCAACAAATCATCAGGTTTGGTTGAAGTCTCTAGCGACGTTGTATTTGATGAGACTAATGGCTCTCCAAGAGAGCAAGTTGTTGATTGTGATGATGTAGATGAAGAAGATGTTCCAACGACCGCGATACGAACCATGGCGATTGGAGACGTTCGGCCACAGGAACAAGATGAACGAGATCAACCTTCTTCCTCAACTATGGTGCATCCCCCAACTCAAGACATTGAACAGGTTCATCAACAGGAGGCGTGTGATCAAGGGGGAGCACAAGATGATCATGTGATGGAGGAAGAAGCGCAACCGGCACCTCCAACCCAAGTTCGAGCGGTGATTCAAAGGGATCATCCCGTCGACCAAATTCTGGGTGACATTAGCAAGGGAGTAACTACTCGGTCTCGATTAGTCAATTTTTGTGAACATTACTCCTTTGTCTCTTCTATTGAGCCTTTCAGGGTAGAAGAGGCCTTGCTAGATCCGGACTGGGTGTTGGCCATGCAAGAGGAGCTCAATAACTTCAAGAGGAATGAAGTTTGGACGCTGGTGCCTCGTCCTAAGCAAAATATTGTGGGAACCAAGTGGGTGTTCCGCAACAAACAAGACGAGCACGGAGTGGTGACGAGGAACAAGGCTCGACTTGTGGCAAAAGGTTATGCCCAAGTCGCAGGTTTGGACTTTGAGGAGACTTTTGCTCCTGTGGCTAGGCTAGAGTCAATTCGTATCTTGCTAGCATATGCCGCTCACCATTCTTTCAGGTTGTATCAAATGGATGTGAAGAGCGCTTTCCTCAACGGGCCAATCAAGGAGGAGGTGTACGTGGAGCAACCCCCTGGCTTCGAGGATGAACGGTACCCCGACCATGTGTGTAAGCTCTCTAAGGCGCTCTATGGACTTAAGCAAGCCCCAAGAGCATGGTATGAATGCCTTAGAGACTTTTTAATTGCTAATGCTTTCAAGGTTGGGAAAGCCGATCCAACTCTTTTTACAAAGACATGTGACGGTGATTTGTTTGTATGCCAAATTTATGTCGATGACATAATATTTGGTTCTACTAACCAAAAGTCTTGTGAAGAGTTTAGCAGGGTGATGACGCAGAAATTCGAGATGTCGATGATGGGCGAGTTGAACTACTTCCTTGGGTTCCAAGTGAAACAACTCAAAGACGGCACTTTCATCTCCCAAACGAAGTACACGCAAGACTTGCTAAAGAGGTTTGGGATGAAGGACGCCAAGCCCGCAAAGACGCCGATGGGAACCGACGGACACACAGACCTCAACAAAGGAGGTAAGTCCGTTGATCAAAAAGCATACCGGTCAATGATAGGGTCTTTACTTTATTTATGTGCTAGTAGACCGGACATTATGCTTAGCGTATGCATGTGTGCTAGATTTCAATCCGATCCTAAGGAATGTCACTTAGTGGCGGTGAAGCGAATTCTTAGATATTTAGTTGCTACGCCTCGCTTCGGACTCTGGTATCCAAAAGGGTCTACCTTTGACTTGGTTGGATACTCAGACTCCGACTATGCTGGATGTAAAGTCGATAGGAAGAGTACATCAGGGACGTGCCAATTCTTAGGAAGGTCCCTGGTGTCATGGAACTCTAAGAAACAAACCTCCGTTGCCCTATCCACCGCTGAGGCTGAGTACGTTGCCGCAGGTCAGTGTTGCGCGCAATTACTTTGGATGAGGCAAACCCTCTGGGACTTTGGCTACAATCTGAGCAAAGTCCCACTCCTATGTGATAATGAGAGTGCTATCCGCATGGCGGAAAATCCTGTTGAACACAGCCGCACAAAGCACATAGACATCCGGCATCACTTTTTGAGAGACCACCAGCAAAAGGGAGATATCGAAGTGTTTCATGTTAGCACCGAGAACCAGCTAGCCGATATCTTCACTAAGCCTCTAGATGAGAAGATCTTTTGCAGGTTGCGTAGTGAGCTAAATGTCTTAGATTCGCGGAACTTGGATTGAATTGTAGCATACATGTGTTTATGCATTTGATCATGTTCATTCTGCATTTTGTTGCTTATTGTGGTGCTCAAGTTGTACAAACACTCCCTGGACCTCACAAGTCCGTTGCAAAGTGATGCACATGTTTAGGGGGAGATGTGTTACAACTTGACCCTTTGAGACTAACCATTTGCTTGAGTTTGCTTGATTTAGTCTCGAAGGTGAATTGAAAGGGAAAGGTGAACTTGGACCATGCAAGACTTCCACTGTACTCCGATGAGAGGGTAACTTATTCCAAGTTCATCTCTAAGATCTTATTGCCTTTGTACTCTTAATTGAAGACTTTGGTGAGGCAATGGGGTTAAAGGGCCAAGATTGATCCCGTTTTGGTGCTTGATGCCAAAGGGGGAGAAAATAAAGGCCAAAGCAATAAATGGATCAGCTACCACTTGAGAAATTTTGAAAATAGTTAAATAGAGCTTTTTGAAGCAATAAATGGATCAGCTACCACTTGAGAAATTTTGAAAATAGTTAAATAGAGCTTTTTGTTGTCAAAACTCTCTTATTGTCTCTTTTGTCAAGAATTGGTTTCGTGTGGGGAGAAGTAATGACTATGGGAAATAGGGGGAGTTTTTGAAATCCTTGATCAATCTCATTTGGAATGACTCTCTTTATGCTTCAACATGTATGTTTGACTTAGAGATAGAGATTTGAGTTTGATTTGCAAAAACAAACCAAGTGGTGGCAAAGGATGATCCATATATGCCAAAATTGAATAGAACTCAAAATTATTCTATTTGAAGTGATTTTGCACTTGTTCTAGTTGCTTTATGTTGTGTTGGCATAAATCACCAAAAAGGGGGAGATTGAAAGGGAAATGTGCCTTTAGGCCATTTCTAAGTATTTTGGTGATTAAGTGCCAACACAAGTGCTTAAATATGAATCTATGCCCATGGATGAACAAAGTGCAAATCACAAGCAAAGGTATGTTTCTAAGCCTTAGTACATTCGTTTTGTGTACTAATATATTTGTCTAAGTGTTAGAAACAGAGAGAAGAAGAAAAGGAGAATGTTGGCTGTGTACAGCCAACAGGCTGTTTCGGTCTGGGGCACCGGACTGTCCGGTGGTGCACCGGACAGTGTCCGGTGCGCCAGGCTGCCTCGACCTGAAGACGCCGCTCTCGGGAATTTGCCGACGGCGTACGGCTAAAATTCACCGGACTGTCCGGTGTGCACCGGACTGTCCGGTGAGCCAACGGTCGGCCGAGCCAACGGTCGGCCGCGGAATCTGCGCGCGACACGTGGCCTGGCCAACGGTCGGGAGGGGGCACCGGACTGTCCGGTGTGCACCGGACTGTCCGGTGCGCCAGATCTGCAACGGTCGGCAACGGTCGACTGGACTGTTTAAGGAAAGAAATCGGGCACCGGACAGTGTCCGGTGTGCACCGGACTGTCCGGTGCGCCCGACGACAGAAGGCAAGGATGGCCTTCTAGATTTGTTCTCAACGGCTCCTAGCTGCCTTGGGGCTATAAAAGGGACCCCTAGGCGCATGGAGGAAGACACCAAGCATTCCTTAAGCACTCTTGATCACTCACACATCAATCTTGCACACTTGTTCGATATTCTAGTGATTTGAGCTCCGTTCTAGTGTGCTAGTCTTTTGAGCTCAAGTCTGGGTCTTGTGTGTGCGTATTCGCTGTGATCTTTGTGTTGTGTGTGAGTTGCTAATCCCTCCCTTGCTCCGTGATTCTCTGTGAACATCTTTTGTAAGGGCGAGAGGCTCCAAGTTGTGGAGATTCCTCGCAAACGGGATTGAGAAAAGAAAAGCAAGAACACCGTGGTATTCAAGTTGATCATTGGATCACTTGAGAGGAGTTGAGTGCAACTCTCGTCCGTTGGGACGCCACAACGTGGAGTAGGCAAGTTTTGTACTTGGCCGAACCACGGGATAACCACCGTGTCATCTCTGTGATTGATTTCTTGTGGTTATTGTGTTTTGACTCCTCTCTAGCCACTTGGCCATAATTGTGCTAACACTTAACAAGTTTTTGTGGCTTAAGTTTTGAAGTTTTACAGGATCACCTATTCACCCCCCCCCTCTAGGTGCTCTCAGGTGCGTGGCTTCCTGGGCCTCGCTGGCTACTACAGGAAGTTCATCCGCGACTTCGGCTCCATCACGGCGCCACTCACACGTCTCCTGCGGAAGGAGGCATTCGTCTGGACGGCGGAGGCGGACGAGGCTTTCGCTGCCCTGAAGCGGGCGCTCTCGTCGGCGCCGGTTCTACAGATGCCTGACTTCGCGCGCCAGTTCGTGGTCGACTGCGACGCGTCCGGCACCAGCTTTGGCGGCGTTCTACACTAGGGGGGCGGACCCCTGGCCTTCTTCAGTCGACCGTTCGCCGCTCGCCATGTCAACTGGCGACCTACAAGCGCGAGCTCATCGGGCTGGTGCAAGCCATCCGGCACTGGTGCCCGTACTTGTGGGGTGCCGGTTCCTCGTCCGCACCGACCACTACAGCCTAAAGTTCCTCCTGGACCAACGGCTGTCCACCGTGCCTCAACACCAGTGGCTCAGCAAGCTGTTCGAGTTTGACTTCACCGTCGACTACCGCCCTGGGCGGCTCAACTCGGCGGCCGATGCACTGTCTCGCCGCGACGAGGAGACTGCGGCGCTCTGTGCCCTCTCTGGGCCCTCCTTTGACCTCTACGCTGACATTCGCCGCGCCACCGTGGCCGACCCGGTCACGCGCGACCTGCTGCAGCAGCTGCAGGCTGCATCTCTGGGCACGTCGTGGGCAGCCGACAACGTCTTCCTCCTCCACGGCAAGCGCATCTACGTGCCTGCCACCGACGACTTGCGCCACCAGGTGGTGACCCTGGCTCACTTGGCGGGACACGAGGGGGTCCAGAAAACCCTTGTGCGCCTCCGCGTGGACTTCTACATCCCCGGCGACCGCCAGCTGGTGCTCGACTTCGTCCGCTCCTGTGACGTGTGCCAGCGGAACAAGACACCGACCACACAGCCGGCCGGCCTACTTCAGCCCTTGGACGTTCCGTCGCAGGTGTGGGCAGATATCTCCATGGACTTCATCGAGGGGCTGCCGAAGGTGCACGGCAAGTCTGTCGTCCTAACGGTGGTGGACCGCTTCTCGAAGTACACCCACTTCATCGCGCTCAGCCACCCCTACACCGCCGCCTCCGTCGCCCGTGCCTTCTTCGACGGGATCGTGCGCCTACACGGTTTCCCCAGCTCCATTGTCAGCGATCGCGACCCAGTCTTCACCAGCAATCTCTAGCGCGATCTCTTTAAATGTGCAGGTGTCAAGCAGCGGCTCAGTACGGCCTTTCATCCCCAGACGGATGGCCAGTCCGAGGTCGTCAACAAGGTCATCGCGATGTATTTGCGATGTGCGATAGGTGATCGGCCTCGCTCGTGGGTCGACTGGCTCTCCTGGGCGGAGTACTGCTACAATACCTCGTACCACACGGCACTCCGAGCGTCGCCATTCGAGGTTGTGTACGGCCGACCCCACCACCCCTCCTGCCACACCATGCCGGGGCGGCCCAGACAGAAGCGGTGGACGCCATGCTGCGGGACCGCGACGCGTTCCTGGAGGAGGTTCGCGAGCGTCTTCTTCAGGCCCAGCAGTACGCCAAGCACCACTACGATGAGCACCATCGCGTGGTGGAGTTCGACAAGGGCGCATGGGTGCTGTTCCGACTTCTCCACCGACCCACCCATGCGCTCGCTTCACCGTCCAAGGGCAAGCTGCGCCCACGCTACGCGGGGCCGTTCCAGATCGTCGAGCGCATCGGGCAGGTGGCTTATCGTCTCCGACTCCCCGCGGACACGCGCCTGCATGACGTCTTCCATGTGGGGCTGTTAAAGCCGTACAACTCCGCCGGCTCGCCACCATCAACACCGGTCGTGCTGCCACCGATTCAGGACGGGCAACTGCTACCAGCCCCTGCGCAGGTCCTGCGCGCACAGCTCCGTCGCGGCGCGTGGCACATCCTCGTCAAGTGGCCAGGCCTTCCAGAGGACGACGCCACCTGGGAGCCCCTGGACGACTTCAAGACTCTCTACCCGGATGTGCAGCTCGAGGACGAGCTGTTTGCGCAGGCAGGGAGAGATGTTATGACCGGCCGCCACTATAGGCGCCGGGCAACAGCATAAGCATGCAAATAAGGATTAGAAGATAAGCATGCAGATAAGAATTAGAAGATAAGATTTGTTAGAGAGAAGATAGGGATTAGAAGATAAGATTTGTTAGAGAGAAGATAGGGAGTAAAAGATAAGATTTGTTAGAGAGAAAAGAGGAGATCTATCTCATTAGATAAGGACTAGAAGGGAGTATAAATAATTGTAAGCACCACTCTATAGATCAAGCAGAAACACATTGTTTCCGGCTTCCTGTATGGAGCCGGGAGTCCAACCCTAGCCGCCACCTTGTTTTCCTCCTCTCACGATCGCTGGCTCCTCTCCGCCGTTCAGCCTTCAAACCGCCTCCATCGATCCTCCACACGTACAACTTCCGATCGGTGCGTGGCAGAGAACAACAACATACCAATATCACTGAAATAATAGTAGCGCTATTGAATCCTGAAATTAATTTAGAAAAACACAAACATCCAAATCTGAATAATAGGATGATTATATATACACGATTCCAAAATCGTTGCAAGTGTTATAGTAAATAAAAAAAATAACTTAAGGAGTCATATTTAGTTCCAAGAAATTGTGATAGAATACATAGCCACACTGTACGTACGAACTCCTTCCACATCAAAATTGAACGGAGCAACAAGCGATCGAGGACGCGACTGGTACTGTGACGCATCAACCACAATAATAATCTGTCGCACTGCAATCGATCACAACGTTTCTTAATTAATTTTGGAAAGCACCGCGGTATGATTATGGGCAGTACTCAGGCATGATTTGGCATTGGAGGGCTCGATCAACATCAGCCATACGTAGCAGGACGGCGGCCGCGCGCGCGGGCTCCCGTGACGATCGGTCGTTCGCATGCAACAGGTAGGCAGGCAGGCAGGCCAGGCCGGCCACAAGCAGCAGCTAGCGCCTCAGACTTGCGCAACACGCGACGCGACTCGCATCCATAAATAAATAAAATATAATCATGCAAGTGCTCCATGTGTAGCGTACATACAGGCCGCGGCTCTCGATCTCAACTGGCTGAAGCGCCAATTCCCTGCCCGTACGTGCGTGTGTGGTATGATTTTCTTAGTTTTTTTTTTAAAATTTTTCAAATTTCATGTTTACATCTGTAATAGATACGGCTGAAGAAAGGAGCTTTGGAACAAAGACAAACATCAGTATCGGTTCTCACTACATTTTCTTATAAAGACAATACAGTACAGATTGGCATCTATAACCAGTACTACTAATATCACGGCTTCATGAGTGTTGATTAGAGCATGCGAACACATATTAATCTCTCAAGCACCAATTAGTATCTGTTGGTGGCTTCAATAGTACTAAATAATACACTTTAGTACGGCTGAAAACATCAATCGATAAATTTGGAAGAGCCTTTTGTGACGCATATACTGGCGGAAACCAGTATTAAAAAACACCTTTTTTTACGATTTTTTACCAACCAGCGATACTCAAGACTCTTTCTAAAGTTAAAATAAAAGGAAAGCAATTCCTTCCTAGTCACAAACAGCTCTGAGAGTGGTAAGGAGAGAATTAACAATACTATAGCCGATTCTCAACAGGTACTGAAGGCTATAGCCGGTTCTCAACAGGTACTTAAGGCTTGGATCTTGTGGGTCGGTACCATGACATATGGATCTGAGGTTACAAACTCCGACAGTCAAAAAGAAGCGACAATTTTACTCAACGCAATAAACAAATTTGACAAAACTAAAAGCAAAGCCTAGTAACCTTTTTGCATCAGTTTGCCATATTTGATATTATTTTGGCTCTAGTGGGAATTTTAGAACCAATGGGGAGCCTAAATTTCCATTTTTCAAAATTTAAGCCCGAGATGTCATCCTACTAGAACCACGCGAATGACTAGCTCATTTAAAAAGAATCACACCTAACTCAAGACAATCTCGGTATAAGAATGAATGGCAACCACAAAGTACAATACTTGGCTTACTCTTAGCATATGCACATTCAAACCATTATTCAATCATACCACTCATTCATGTCAATATTAGCATAATCATAGAGCAACTATTCATCGTCTTCAAGGATAAGTTAATCCCTTGAACAAAGCATTTATTATCGGAAGGTTTATTATACTAAACTACTACACTAACATTAATTCTACTTTTTATTTTTTTATTATTGCTCACTAGTATTATCTCTCTCTCATTCTCTCTCCCCATGGTGAGGCCCATCCAAGGGAAACACATGAATGATAACAACCAGGAATAATAAGGAGGAGCCGGCACATGTACCCATAAATAGAAGGTCCCGCCATGCATGGACCAAGCTGCTGGTGGGGGTAAAAACATTGCCGGGTGTGGTATTGATGGGTGCGCTCGCAGATAATATTCGTTAGTTCTCTGCTTTCCCAAAGAAATGTCATAGTCTTGGTCCACCTGACGCTAGATTTCTGTTGTGCGTTTGTTGAGCCCATGGATCTCATCCCTCCTTGTTGTGGTATGGTGATCATAGAGATACATCCCCTCCATCATGGAGTCAAGGCATCTCATGACACAACTATTCAAAGTGTAGCACACAGAGGTGGACGGTCCTACGACTACATAGTACTCATAATTCTCCTCGGATGATGCGTTGGGTATGAGGTGTTGTCTTGGTCGGTCCTCTAGGATGAGTGACTGGACTCGGACGACCACATGTCATGTTGAGTGGGAGTCCTACTTGAATGGCACCCATAGTGACTTTCTCCAGGGTCACGTCATGGAGGGAACCATGCCTCATATCGTTTCTCATGGTTCTACTACTTGAGTTACCATCACTGTTGTCAAGTCATGACACTACAAACATTGTGCCTTGCAGCTTTTGTCTAGAAAGGCAGGGTGAGTCGGTGAGCTTGGTACAACTTATATTCTGTTGCAGGCAGTGGAAGCTTGAAGTTGTAACCAGTGTATGTCATGACAAGTTCAATATTTGGGGTTGCCCTCAAAAAGTGACGTAGGATAAAGTGTTGCTTAGTGACCAAATATGTCAGATCATTAGGGAGGAACCCAATCCTAGTGTTCCTCAACACGCCAATGGCATGAGCTATTTTAATTACCAAGGATGTGATCGTGATATTGTGGTAGCTATGGACCAGGTCACAACAATGATAAACCATATTTGTCATAGGAGTGTAGCATATTTTCTTAACCATGGCGTAGAGGGCTTTGAGGCCCTCTGCAGTGACATATCTTGTATCTTCTCGAGGATACAAAATATGTGTGACCTAGTGAGCAAGAAACCATAGAGTTGGGTTGTGCATTTTTGATACTATGTTTTTCCCTCCCATCAGTTCTAGTGATCTCCTGCCAAAACTTTCTAGCATTGAAGCCAGTTGGGTCGTCGCTCAAGGAGCAATGCCTAGAGAATTGCAATATCTTACTGAGGTCTCATGGCTTGAGCAAGTACTTATTACTAAAGAGTCAAAATGAGGCCTCTGAATCCATCATGACGTGAAGATTTATTAGAAACTCTTTGGTTAGGAGGGCACATCCCTCCTCCTCAATCTCCAAGAATTCTCCCCACCCAATGGTGTGTAAACAGGTATGAACTCCTCCAGCATACCAGAGCATGCGAGGAGAAATGGTTCAAAATCCTTGGACCTACCATAAACCTTGGTGTTTAGGAGGTTCAAGGATTCCATCTAGATCTCCCCTCGTGGCACGATATCGTTGAGGGCCATGGGGGTAGGGTGGACTAGCTCTGATGAGGTTTCCGTCTTGAGTTGGTGTCACTAATGGACATCATGTATGAGATTCTGCTCTACGATCGAGAGCATAACCTTTTGCTCACAACCTTATTGGCCCTCCATTGATAAGGTGCCTACACGAGTATTCTTTGAAACACAAAGACTCTTCAAGGTGAGGCATTCTTATGTGGAGCAGTGGTACATAGTCTTGTGTGAGAAGGCCAACTACAACTGGAGTGTTTGTGCATGAAAGCAAAAGAATATGTGGAAGTTCAAGATCACAAAATTCATTAGTCCACACACGTGTATGGAAGAAAACATGGAAGCATGGTGATGATCTTTGCATATTTGTTATGTGGAAGCTCAAATATGATCTTTTTCACAATGTCTAGATCACATAGCTTTGTCAATCCTATAGAATGAGCTCATTGATAATTATATTTAATCGAGTATACATATATCTAACAAGCTCATGTTCTTTCATTTGAAAGGAATCATAACTTTGTTTAGCTAGGCAATGTGTTTGCTCCTGTATATTGCTTGTTTGTCATAAAGCTCATGTAACTTTAACCATCATTTTCTTTTGATAAGGTGAACACTTAAAGATTTCCATGCTAAAATATTCAAGAAAACACTTTTTTGGCTCTAACATTTAGATGAATTTCCTGTTCATCACATGTGGTTGGTTTCTCGGGGTCTTTAAGGGGATTCATTCCTTTGTGAACAAGTCTCCAAACAGCTACATCAATGACTTCTAGGTAGCAATCCATTCTAGGACTTCAATAAGGAAAATTACTTTTGTTAAAGTGAGGTGGCCTAGAGGTATCCATCTTTTCCTCTCTAACTAGCGTCGGTCCAATGATGATCGAGCCAAAAAGGTCCAATTTGAGCCACTAACTCTAATACCACTTGTTAGATCACTTTTATGCCTAAGGGGTGAATTAGGCAATCTATTTTTCACAAAACTAAAGCTCTCTATTTTTTCCTAGCCAAAACATATCTAATAAGTAAACTAGCTTATGTGCATCTAAACATTTTAGTAGGAGTGTTGCTATCTCTACTATAAAAGAGTTATGCAACCTAGATTTTAATCCTATCCATAGCCTAACAACTAATCTAAAAAGGTAAGGCACATAATCAAGGTATACAGATAAATGCGTAAGCTCAAACATGATAAAGATACAAACTCCTGTCGATGAATGATATTTTTATCGATGTATCGAGAAGTGCACAGGCTTCCTCCTAGTTTTCGTTGGAGCCCCTCACAAGGATGCTCACGTGAGGCCAAGCTCCAAATCAAGTAACGCCATGGATTGCCCTAGGCCTTTCCCACATGCAAGTGGGTTTCCAGTGCATCCTCTCCTAGATGCTCTCTTATGTTACTAGTATCAAGTTTCTAGCCAAAATGATGCGGGTCTTATTTCCTACAATACATAGTGATGGCCACACTATAAATGCAGGTGATGTGCTCTCAGAAGACTACAAGCTCTTTCGATACAACTACTATAATAATGCATGCAAGCACCGATCAATAAGAGGTGTTCTAACCTCACTCAAACATTATGTCTAAACCTAAAGCAAGTGCTATAAGAAGCGGTCTAACTAATTTAAGAACTTCACAAAGCATCTATACTAATAATCGAGTGATCTTTGAGCACTTGGGGGTATAAAGCTACTAGAAATGAGCTTCAACTTTCATTGTGATGTTCCTCAGCTCCCATCCCTCTCAAATGTTCGATTGGGGTCCTATTTATAGCTTCCATAGAGTGATATAGTTGTTACACCCTGAACGACTATCTCTGTGCACCATTGGACCATTATGACAGGGTCTAACGCCTTTCAATAGCTACAATGTTAGTACTGTGTCAGTACTAGTCGTTGCTAACCGATAGGACCATGCTCTATGGCGCGTACTTCAATACCTATTGTCAGACTAGCTCAATGTCCTATTTTCCTCTCTTGAACTTCTCTAGCGACTGTTGGAATGGTCTAATGACCTTTGAATAGAACTAGTTCGACACTCCTGTGAGCTTGAATAGTGGGACTGTATGGTCCGACGCCCTTGGAACTATAGGTCCTACACCTTGGTCTAACGCTCTTGTTCACTGTTGACTAGGGTTAGCTCGACCGAATGGTCTGATGCCCAATAGGCAAGCCTAACGCCTTGGTTTGACACATGTTGAAAACCCTTCTTTACTTCATTTCTTCATGATCTTTATGACCGTCTTGGTCCCATCTTGTATCTCGAACTCTTGCATGTGCTTGAATGTCTTCAATTCTATTTTTTAATATCTTGCTTGAAGTGTTAAACACCAATATCATATATTTTGTCTTCGTCTAAGTCCACTCTATATTTTTTAAACTATATGTAAAACACAATCACAAATAATGTTAGCTCAAATGGTTATATTGATCATTAAATGATAAAATATGATTATCAATTGGCCTT
This sequence comes from Zea mays, assembly GCF_902167145.1. NCBI lineage: Eukaryota > Viridiplantae > Streptophyta > Magnoliopsida > Poales > Poaceae > Zea > Zea mays. The sequence continues at coordinate 11,117,482 of NC_050099.1, forward strand.
AGTTCATTTTCATTCCATTTTCGTCATGGAAATTTAAAATTTTGAAATTTCAAGCTATCTTGAATGGAGACACACTTTTTTTTAAATCGTATAACTTTATAATTTAAAACCTTTATCATTTAAAATCACTTAGGACTAAAATATTACTATTGAAAAAATAGCGTTATATGTCTTCTGTTATCACAAAAAAGACTATATGTGCAGTTACAGGGAGGAGAGCTTCAAAGTGCTTATTTTTTTTATCTACCAACACTAGTACAAAGAAGCTCTATAGAGACGGTCCTAACCTATTTTGCACTTGCGTTTTTCAGAACTGGCAGTGTTAGGACCAGTAGAATACTTATTTTTACAATCGGTTAATTGAGAACCGCTAGTGGAAATCGATTTCTACTAGCGGTTGAGCTAAGAAAACCGTCAGTGGTAATCCTTTCCAAGAAGCATAAACCGAGTTTTAAAAATAGCAAAAAAAATTTTAATTAGGGGAAGCATAAATTGGCAGTTTTCGTGTAAAATTCGCGCACTACGCATCTAATGGAAATCAAACCCGCGACCTCACTCTCACACGTACCGTCTACCACTCACACTAATCACTTACTTCATGTCTAGATTGCAGTTTTATTGTCCACATACTATAATCAATTGAGTGTAAATTAATTGTTTAAGGTCGTAAACGAATTCAAACAAAAAATTTGTCAACTATAAAGTTGAATAACTTTTGAAGTTCTACAACTTTTATTTTCTACCTTTTAGATCCACAGTCGTTTGCAAAATTTGCATTTTAATTTGACAAATTCATTTGCAATTTTTGGAGCCGAAATGATTTCAAAAAAAAATTTATCAGCTACAAAATTTAATTACTTTTAGAGATCTACAACATTTATTTTGGTGGTTTTTCCATATAAGGTCATTTGAAAAACTCAAAAAATTCAGAAAAATGATTTCCACTGGCGGTTTCTTAAGTAAACTACCTGTAGAATCGATTTCTACAAACAGTTTCTTAAGAAAACCGTATGTAGAAATCATGGATTTGTATTGACGGTTTTATTAAGAAACCATCAATACAATTATGATTTTTACTGGCGGTTTTCTTAACAACCCATCATCAATAGAAATATCATTAGTACTTGATAACTGAAACCACCTCTAAAAATTAGACCTCACCGTAGATATGAGTGGCTTAGACAAGGGGGACTTGTGGGGCCATGCCCCCTCCCCCTGACAAAAAGAAATAAATTCTGGTAGTTTTATATCTATAGCTAAAATATAATAGTTATTTTTAATAAGTTAAAATTTATTATGTACTTAGCGCATATATGTAATAATTGTTATGGCTAGTGTCGGCGTTCCGAGACCGGGGGGTCCCTGAGCCGACGAGTGAATGTCGCCGCGTGCCCCAGCCCAGATGGGTCGAGCGCGAGGGCGAGCGCGAAGGGGGGAGAGCGAGGTGGCCGGAGACTGGCGTGATAGAGGTGGGAATCCCGCGGCCTTCGTGTTCGTCCCGCGCCCAGGTCGGGTGCGCTTGCAGTAGGGGGTTACAAGCGTCCACGCGGGAGAGGGAGCGAGCGGCCTCAAGCGAGCGCGTGTCTCGTCCTCGTCCCCGCGCGGCCAACCCTCTCTAAGAGGGCCCTGGTCCTTCCTTTTATAGGCGTAAGGAGAGGATCCAGGTGTACAACGGGGGGTATAGCAGAGTGCTACGTGTCTAGCGGAGGAGAGCTAGCGCCCTAAGTACATGCCGTCGTGGCAGCCGGAGAGATTTTGGCACCCTGCTGGTGTGATGTCGTGGCCGTCGGAGGAGTGCTGGAGCCTGACGGAGGGACAGCTGTCGGAGCGGTTGAGTCCTTGCTGACGTCCTCTTACTTCCGTAAGGGGGCTGAGAGTCGCCGTCGTCACAGAGTATGCGGGGCGCCATCATTGCCTATCTGGCGGAGCGAGCCAGATGGGATGCCGGTCTTGTTCCCTGCGGCCCGAGTCAGCTCGGAGTAGGGTGATGATGGCGCCTCCTGTTGACGTGGCTGGTCTGCGCCCTAGGTTGGGCGATGTGGAAGCTCCTCCGAAGCCGAGGTCGAGTCTGTCTCCCGTGGCCGAGGTCGAGTCCGAGCCCCCGGGTCGGGCGAGGCGGAGACCGTCGGCTGAGGTCGGGGCTTAGTCCGAGCCCTGGGGTCGGGCGGAGCGGAGTTCGTCGTCTTCTGGGGCTGAGCCCAAGTCCGAGCCCTAGGTCGGGCGGAGCGGAGTTCGCCATCTTCCGGGACTTTAGCCCGAGTCCGAGCCCTGGGTCGGGCGGAGCGGAGTTCACCGTCTTCCGGGACTTTAGCCCGAGTCCGAGCCCTGGGTCGGGCGGAGTTCATTGTCTTCCGGGACTTAGCCCGAGTCCGAGCCCTGAGTCGGGCGGAGCGGAGTTCGCCGTCTTCCGGGACTTTAGCCCGAGTCCGAGCCCTGGGTCGGGCGGAGTTTGTCGTCTTCCGGGACTTAGCCCGAGTCCGAGCCCTGGGTCGGGCGGAGCGGAGCTTCCGATGGCGCCTTTGGCCGGGCCTGACTGCCTGTCAGTCTCCCTCTGTCAAGTAGCACTGCAGTCGGAGTCGCGCAGGCGGCGCTGTCCTTCTGTCAGGCCAGTCAGTGGAGCGGCGAAGTGACGGCGGTCACTTCGGCTCAGTCGGTTGGGGGGCGCGCGTCAGGATAAGGGTGTCGGACCACCTTTGCATTAAATGCTCCTGCAACTTGGTCGGTCGGTGCGGCGATTTGGTCGGGGTTGCTTCTTGGCGAAGACAGGGCCTCGGGTGAGCCGGGAACACATTCGCCACTGGAGGGGGCCTCGGGCGAGACGGAGATCCTCCGGGGTCGGCTGCCCTTGTCCGAGGCTAGGCTCGGGCGAGGCGTGATTGAGTCCCTCGAATGGACTGATCCCTGACTTAATCGCACCCATCAGGCCTTTGCAGCTTTGTGCTGATGGGGGTTACCAGCTGAGAATTAGGAGCCTTGAGGGTACCCCTAATTATGGTCCCCGACAGTAGCCCCCGAGCCTCGAAGGGAGTGTTAGCACTCGCTTGGAGGCTTTCGTCGCACTTTTTTGCAAGGGGACCAGCCTTTCTCGGTTGCGTTTTGTTCCGGTGGGTGCGCGCGAGCGCACCCGCCGGGTGTAGCCCCCGAGGCCTCGGAGGAGTGGTTTCACTCCTTCGAGGTCTTAATGCCTCGTGTAATGCTTCGGCTGGTCTGGTCGTTCCCTCATGCGAGCTGGCCGTAGCCCGGGTGTACGGTCGGGTCCCAAGTTCTTGGGCTGGTATGTTGACGCTGTCAACGGTTCGCCCGGAGCCAGGTTTGCGAGAGCAGCCCCCGAGCCTCTGCACAGGGCGAGAGGGCGATCAGGGACAGGCTCGGCTTTTTTACATACGCCCCTGCGTCGCCTTTCCGCAAGGAGGAGGGGGGAAAGCGCCATGTTGCCCTCGATGGGCGCCGAACATGGTGTCTCCGGTGAGCTGCAAGCGGGTAATCCGAGTGGACGTCCGTGCCCCGTTCGTTAGGGGTCGGCTAGGGGCCCAGAGGCACGCCCAAAAGTACCTGCGGGTGATCTGCCGGACCCGGTCCCCTGGCGACGGGGTCCGAGGGCTCGATGCCTCCCTCTGATGGGATTCCGTTACAAGATCGTTCCCGCTGGTCTCGGAAATGTCCTAGGGTACCTCGGGAGCGCAGCCCGAGCCTTGGTTATGTATCGAACGTACCCATGGTCATCCCTCGCTCGGCGTCTGAGGCGGCTGTGAACCCTTCGGGGGCCAGCCTTCGAACCCCTGATCAGTAGTGTGTGCAGAGCCCGAGTAGCCTGAGGAGGCCGTTGAACCCTTCCGAGGGGCCGGCCTTCGAACCTCTGACCAGTAGTGGGTGTAGAGCCCACGTGATCTGAGGCGGCTGTCGAACCCTTCCGAGGGGCCAGCCTTCGAACCTCTGATCAGTAGGGGGGGCTCGGAGCCTGGTTCCTTCTCGAGGAAGGATCCTTTTCGGGGTATCCCCCTTTCCCGGTCCCTGTTGCAAGAGAGAGAAAGAGGAAAAAAGGAAAAGGATACGAAATCGAACGACGCGGCGTACCTTTTTTGACGCGGTCATTATGGCAAAGGCGAAGTGTCGCCCGCTTCTCCTGCCAGAGGCGCCGCCTGTCCCACCGCGGAGTTAATGCGACGGGGCGAGTGGTTGGCGGGGTGGCCGTTGTGCGTGCGTGAGCCGTTCGGGGAATGGCTGTTTTGCTTTGCGTTTTTGAATCCCGCGTCCGGTCCAGGCGGAACGTTTGGACCGGTCTCGCCTTGGTCTTTATATACTCGGGAGAGGGTCCGGCGATGGTTCTTTGCTCCGCTTCCTGCCTCCCTCTCAGGTCTTCGCAACCCGAGAGACTTAGCCAGAGAAGAGGAAACCGCCCTTCTTGTCCCTTGCGCCGCCACCCCTTCCGCTCGGTGATGGCTGACCGGGTGACCATCATCTCGCCGCGCGACCCATGGCCTTTTTCCACGGTGACGGCGAGTGATCTGGAGGATCTTGTTGGCGAGGGTTTACTCCGCCCTCTCATCGATGAGCAGCGGCCAGAATGAATTCCCCCCGTGGGCGGAGCCGCTCCGTCCCCACCGCCGGGGTACATCGTAAGCTTCGTCTCCTTCCACGAGCGGGGATTTGGTGTGCCGGCGAGCCGATTCATGCGGGTAATCCTGCACCACTACGGGGTGGAGTTGCACAACCTCAGCCCCAACTCTATCTCGCAGGCCGCCATCTTCGTAGCGGTGTGCGAGGGGTACTTGGGGATCGCCCCCCATTGGGATTTGTGGACCCATCTCTTTTTTGCGGAGCTTTTTGCTTCGCCGACAGGGGAGAGGAAGGTCCGCGCAGCGGTGCGGGCCGGTGGCTGCACCCTCCTGTTGAGGCAGTCGCGGGCGTCACTGTATATTCCCGCCATCCTTGCGTCCTCGAACAAGGGGTGGCAGCGCCGGTGGTTCTACCTCCGGAATGACGGCGAGTTGCTCCCGCCGTTCTCCCAGCGAGTAGTCACCACCGCCGCCGATGCTTGGCGCCACGGGACCCCGCACGAAAGACAGAAGAACCTTGAACCTCTTCTCAAGGCCTTGGAGGCGCTGCGAAAGGGGGGACTCACCGCTGCGGGAGTGATTGCCGCCATCCACCGCCGGAGGGTGCTTCCCTTGGCGGAGCGACGGCTGCCGCTTTGGGAGATGACACCGGAGGCTGACTTGGAGGGCTCGCGGATGTCCTCTGATCCTCTTCCCTTCAATGTCCTCCACGGGCGGGTGTCCGTTGCGTTGGGGAAGCCGGACCCCGGCGCCTTCTCCCAGCCTTTGATGCGCCCTGACCAAGGGTGTGTGACTCTGGTGAGTGTCCCCTCCCTCTTTCTTCTTGCGTCGGATTGCCCTTGGTTTTTACGGTCGGGATTTCCATCCGTCTTTAGGAGGTAGGGTGGCACAAGCCTTCCTTGCCACGGGTCCCGCAGGATGCGGCGGACCGAGCAGCGCGGTGGGTTGCCGCGGAGGAGAAGAAGAAAAAGAAGGACGCGGAGAAGGCCCGGGCCCGCGAGCGGAGGTGGGCTCGAGACGCCTTGGAAAAGCTTCGTCGCCGGCAGGAGAGGGAGGGGCTCCCGAGGGAGCCATCGCCGGAAACGCCCGACGAAGACGACGATGATGAAGATGATGACGAGGAAGACGACATGGGTGCCCGCCTCGGCTTCAGCCCTGGCTTGGGGTTAGGCCAGGAGCCGTCAAGCCAGCCCCCGAGCGGGCTGATGCCGTCAGTCCCTAGAGTCGGGACGCCGGGGTCCCGGCCCGAGGGGCGGGGGCAATCCGAGAGGGTACTTGACCCCTCGGCTGGAGGAGTTGAGGCGACCCCGGGGAGCCAGGCCGAGGCGTCTGCTCCCCGAGAGCCGCCGCCCACGCCGGCAGCGCAGGGGAGTGACCCTCAGGTCGCCGTGGCAGTGCCTGGGCAGTCCACCCCCCGGGCGTCCAAGGCGCCCAAAGCAAGGGTGGTGCCGAAGCTGCCGGCGAAGCGGACCTCGGCGGCGGCTCTGGGGGTCGAGATCCGAGAGACCTCCCCCAGGCTTGGTTGATCATGGCCCGGAGCGGGTAAGTATTTTGGAATGTCTTCGTCCTGGCTTTTCATTCGTATGTCCCGGCCGTGATTTTTCTTTCTTCCCTCAGCAAGCGAAGCCATGGCCTGACTGACCTGGCACCCCGGAAGGCCCTTAAGACGGCGCCGGCTTACGCGGCCAGCGCCGCTCCGGGCCTTGCGTTCAGCTGACCTTCTCGCAAGGTGCTCGACAGCAGGGGGCTCAGGCGGCACCAGCCGCCATGGAGCGGGTTCCCGAGGCTGGCTCTTCTGCTGAGGCGGTCATTGTGATAGGGGAGGCGGCTGACGCGGACGTGGCCCCGGGCCCACCGGACGTGTCGGCGATGTCGGCACCTGTCGCTACTGAAGTCGCCGCCGTCCCGGTCGGGGAGCGGCCGGTCGCTGCCGACGTCGAGACGGCTGAGGCGTCGGCGCTCGGTGCCTCGGAAGAGGGGGGCGTGGAGACGCGATCCGTCCCGCCGGGCGGCAGCCTCGTCGCTGTACGGCGGAGCTCCGAGGGCCGCGCAAGCTGCTCCGGTTCCGGACCCGTGAGGGCTCGGATCCCGTCTTCGTTCTCGACGATGAATGGGAGGACCAGTCCTGGGACGAGCTCCGCGAGTGTGCCGAAGCAACGGTGGGGTCGCTCCGGTCGTCGCTGGAGGTTTTCTGCAGGGACGTCCCCAAAATCCTCCAGGTAATGGTTTCAGGCATACTTTTTCTCTTTTGTGACCAAGGCGGCTCTCGTGACGCCCCGCTTCCTTCCCTCAGGATCTGACGGATCTGAGCGCCGCCAAGTCGTCGTTCATCCGCCGCGAGGTCGACGTCTGGGGCTCGCTGCGATCCCTGAGGACCTCGCTCGCCGGGGCTACTACGCGCCTCTCTCAGCAGGGTGCGGAGGTGGCGGACCTTCGGTTGCTCTGCACCGATCTGAGAGCCGAGGCGGCAGCGGCGCGCGCGGAGGCGGCCGCGGTGCGCGCAGAAGCGCAACGACAGCAATCGGAGTTCGACCGGGTCGTCAAGGAGCGGGACCAATCTCGGGGTCGGGCTGCCGAGGCCGAAAGCCGGGCCGAAACCGTTGCAGCCGACCTAGCCGTAGCCCAGGTCGCAGCCTCGGAGCAGCGTGCCCGAGCCGGAGGTACACCTTGGCCATCTTCGGTTTTCGTTTCTGCTTGTTTCCTCTGCTTGTGCTTGAGATCTTTCTTCTGGCTGTTCGCAGAGCTCGAGTCCGCCCTTGATGAGTTCGCCAAGGCGCTTGCCGAGGCGCTTGCCGGGGCGGCCGAGCAGAGGGAGGCCGACCACGCGGCCATGTCCGAGGCCGTCTCGGATTTTTGCCGGGTCCTTGGCTCTGGCGACGTCCCCTCAGGAAGCTCCCCTCAAAGTCGCCTTCAAGTCTTGGGCGATCATGTGCGCGGCAGACTCCGCGAGGCGCTACACCACGGCGTCAGGCGGGCCTTCGCCGTGCTCGCTTCCCACTACGTTGTGGACCTGGAGCGGGTCAGCGAGGGGTATTGCCTTCCCGACGAAGATGAAGTCGCCCTGGCAGAAGTCCAGAGGCTCGATGCGGCCGCCGCGGGGCCGAGCGCAGTGCTGGCGACCACCTTTGAGGCAGAGATCCTCCCACCTGCGCCGTCGTCGGAAGTCGGGATGGACTTTGCCGAAGGTGGGGACGAAGCCGAAGTCGCGGCTCCTTCCCGAGGCAACGCCTAACTCTGTTGGAACAGTTTCTGTGGGATGCACGTGTGTCTTTCTGCGGCCGCTGAGGCCCGAACACCTTGTTACCGTTGCATGAAGTCGTACTCCTTTCCCTTTCATTTTGCGTGTCTGGCTTCGCCTGTTAGTAACAGGGTGGCTTCCCCAAGTAGGGGTCACTTTTCGTGGCGGGTGACGAGTGAGGTGTCCGTAACCCGGAGGCATAGGAGTCCCTCGGCTCAGTCGGCCTTGCCACTTACATGCACCCGCATTCGCTCCTTGGGGTCCTGCTTCCGACATAGCCGGGGGAACGCCAAAGCCTTTCTGATTGAAAATTTTGAACGCAGAGGGGTTCCCCAATCTTGACGCAGAGGGGTTCCCCCTTTTTAGCCCCCGAGGGAGGGTCGGGCTCTGCCGAGGCAAGGCTGACCCTTCCTTGACGACTAAAACTCGCGTGGGAGCGAGGTATACGAACAACTTGAAAACATCTTAAGGGTAGAAGCGACGTAGCTGTTGGATGTTCCAAGCGTTGCCGTAAACCTCGCCTTGGCTGTTGGCCAGCTTGTACGTTCCGGGCTTCAGAACTTTGGCGATGACAAGCGGCCCTCCCCAGGGGTGCGTGTAGCCCCCGGGTGTCCCCAACAAGGGCTCGGGGTGCTGCGCGATGGTCGTGATCTTCTCCGGGTTGGCTTCGATGCCCCACTTGGAGACGACGAACCCCAAGAGCATGCCCCGGGGCACCCCGAAGACAAACTTTTCGGGATTGAGCTCGACGCCTTTTGCCTCTTTGATGAACCCCGCCGCCATTAGCTTGTGGATCTCCTCGCCTATGGCTCTGTGCTCCTCCTCGTCGAATCGACGCAGAGACTGCTTGACGGGTCGGGCTCCGGCTCGGACGTCCAGCGAGTGCTCGGCGACATCCCTCAGTATGGCGGGCATGTCCGAGGGACTCCACGCGAAGGCGTCGGCGTTCGCGCGGAGAAAGTCGACGAGCACTGCTTCCTATTTGGGATTGAGCCTGGAGCCGATCCGGATCTGCTTGGAGGCGTCGCCGCTGGGGTCGAGGGGGACGGACTTAACCGTCTCCGCTGGCTCAAAGTTGCCGGCATGACGCTTCACGTCTGGCACCTCCTTCGAGAGGCTCTCCAGGTCGGCGATGAGGGCCTCGGACTCGGCGAGGGCCTCGGCGTACTCCACGCACTCCACGTCGCATTCGAACGCGTGTTTGTACGTGGGGCCGACGGTGATGACCCCATTGGGGCCTGGCATCTTGAGCTTCAAGTAGGTGTAGTTGGGGACGGCCATGAACTTCGTGTAGCATGGTCTTCCCAGTACCGCGTGGTAGGTTCCTCGGAAACCGACCACCTCGAACGTCAGGGTCTCCCTTCGGAAGTTGGAGGGTGTTCCGAAGCAGACGGGAAGGTCGAGTTGTCCGAGGGGCTGGACGCGCTTCCCGGGAATGATCCCATGGAAGGGCGCAGCGCCTGCTCGGACGGAGGACAGATCGACACACAGGAGCCCAAGGGTCTCGGCGTAGATGATGTTGAGGCTGCTGTCTCCGTTCATGAGGACCTTGGTGAGCCTGACGTCACTGATGACGGGGTCGACGACGAGCGGGTATTTCCCCGGGCTCGGCACATGGTCGGGGTGATCGTCTCGGTCGAAGGTGATGGGCTTGTCGGACCAGTCCAGATAGACTGGCGCTGCCACCTTCACCGAGCAGACCTCCCGGCGCTCGTGCTTGCGGTGCCGAGCCGAGGCGTTCGCCGCTTGCCCACCATAGATCATGAAGCTGTCGCGGACCTCAGGGAACTCTCCTGCCTGTTGATCTTCCTTCTTGTCGTCGTCGCGGGCCTTGCCACCCTCCGCGGGTGGCCCGGCCCTGTGGAAGTGGCGCCGAAGCATGACGCACTCCTCAAGGGTGTGCTTGACGGGCCCCTGGTGATAGGGGCACGGCTCCTTGAGCATCTTGTCGAAGAGGTTGGCACCTCCGGGGGGCTTCCGAGGGTTCTTGTACTCGGCGGCGGCGACAAGGTCCGCGTCGGCGGCGTCGCGTTTTGCTTGCGACTTCTTCTTGCCCTTCTTCTTGGCGCCGCGCTGAGTTGACGCCTCGGGAGTATCTTCCGAAGGGCGGCCCTGGGGCTGCTTGTCCTTCCGGAAGATAGCCTCGACCGCCTCCTGGCCGGAGGCGAACTTGGTGGCGATGTCCATCAGCTCGCTCGCCCTGGTGGGGGTCTTGTGGCCCAGCTTGCTCACTAGGTCGCGGCAGGTGGTGCCAGCGAGGAACGCGCCGATGACATCCGAGTCGGTGAAGTTGGGCAGCTCGGTGCGCTGCTTCGAGAATCGCCGGATGTAGTCCCGGAGAGACTCTCCCGGCTGCTGTCGGTAGCTTCGGAGGTCCCAGGAATTCCCGGGGCGCACGTACGTGCCCTGGAAATTGCCGGCGAAATCTTGGACTAGGTCGTCCCAGTTGGAGATCTGCCCCGGAGGCAAGTGCTCCAACCAGGCGCGAGCGGTGTCGGAGAGGAACAGGGGAGGTTGCGGATGATGAGGTTGTCATTGTCCGTTCCACCCAGTTGGCAGGCCAGACGGTAGTCCGCGAGCCACAGTTCCGGTCTCGTCTCCCCCGAGTACTTTGTGATAGTAGTCGGGGGTCGGAACCGGGTCGGGAACGGCGCCCGTCGGATGGCCCGGCTGAAGGCCTGCGGACCGGGTGGTTCGGGCGAGGGACTCCGATCCTCCCCGCTGTCGTAGCGTCCCCCACGCCTGGGGTGGTAGCCTCGGCGCACCCTCTCGTCGAGGTGGGCCCGACGGTCGCGGTGATGGTGCTCGTTGCCGAGGCGACCCGGGGCCGCAGGCGCGGTGTTGCGCGTGCGCCCGGTGTAGACCGAGCTTCCCGCATGAATCGGGAAGTCACGGCATGAGGTTCCGAGGGGTACCCCTGCCCTCGGGAGGCAGAGCTCTCGGCCCGTCGGACCGCGGCGCCTTCCAAGAGATTCTTGAGCTCTCCCTGGATTCGCCGCCCCTAGGTGGTTGATGGCTCCGGCATCGCGCGGAGAAGCATCGCTGCTGCGGCCAGGTTCTGGCCTACCCCACTAGATGCGGGTGGTGGCCTGACCCTGACGTCGTCGGCGATGCGGTGCTGGAAGCCCTAGGGTAGATGACGTATTTCTCCTGCCGGGGGTTGGCCCGCCCGTGCCTGCCCGACGTCCCGGCGGATCGGCTCAAGCGCTCCTGCTCCCTTGTCGAGCCTGGCCTGCACCCCGCGGATTTGCTCGAGCTGTGGGTCATGGCCCCCCGCCTGAACGGGGACCACAGCTAGCTCCCGTGGGATGTCAACGCGAGGCACCGGCCTAGGGAGATCACCGTCCTCCAGCATGCCGAGATGGTTGCCTTCGGAGGGACCCCCTAGATCGACGTGGAAGCACTCGCGACTTGGGCCGCAGTCCTCGTCGCCGAGGCTACGGCTACCGTCGGAACAGTCGGAGAGGCAGTAGTCACATGCGGTCATGAAGTCCCGCATGGCACTGGGGTTGCCAAGTCCAGAGAAATCCCAACAGATGCTGGGCTCGTCGTCTTCCTCGGACCCAAAGGGCCCGTAGGTCGAGACATCCGTCAGCCGGTCCCAAGGTGACCGCATACGAAACCCCAGTGGGTTTGGACTCGCCTCTACGAGAGCGCCCGCCAAAGCGGGGTCGCTAGGCGGGTTGAGGCTGAATCCAAATGACGTGGGATGAGAATCGATCGGTACCTTTTGGTCGACGGGCGGCGATGAGGTCACGTCGGGGACTGACTGCGCCGTCGTCTCAGGTACAAGGGTGACGTCCAGCAAGCTTTTCGTGAGCGTGCTGGCGTCGTCCGCTTGCTCGGGATTGGCGTGTCGCGGGGAGACGGTGCTCGCCTTCGTCTCAAACGCGAGGTCGACGCCCGGTGCGCCCCCCGTTGGGGCGCTGGGGCCGTCGACTCGCTCGACAGCCGACGAGGCACTGCCTCCTGCTTGGCCTTGGTTGCCCTGCCTCCTCCTCCGTCGGCGGGGGAGAGGACGGGGTGAGCTCGAAGGTTGTTCTTCCACCATGCGGGGAAGACGTCGTCGATTCTGCCGCCGGCGGGTGGGTTGTCGGCCGCCATTGTCGTTGTCGCGTGACGGTGGAAGGAGTATCATGTCGTAGCTGCCGTCGAGGGACACGAACTCAAGACTCCCGAAACGGAGCACCGTCCCGGGTTGGAGAGGTTGCTGGAGACTGCCCATCTAGAGCTTGACGGGAAGCTGTTCGTCAACACGCAGCAGGCCCCTACCTGGCGCGCCAACTGTCGGCGTTCCAAGACCGGGGGGTCCCTGAGCCGACGAGTGAATGTCGCCGCGTGCCCCAGCCCAGATGGGTCGAGCGCGAGGGCGAGCGCGAAGGGGGGAGAGCGAGGCGGCCGGAGACCGGCGTGAGAGAGGTGGGAATCCCGCGGCCTTCGTGTTCGTCCCGCGCCCAGGTCGGGTGCGCTTGCAGTAGGGGGTTACAAGCGTCCACGCGGGAGAGGGAGCGAGCGGCCTCAAGCGAGCGCGTGTCTCGTCCTCGTCCCCGCGCGGCCAACCCTCTCTAAGAGGGCCCTGGTCCTTCCTTTTATAGGCGTAAGGAGAGGATCCAGGTGTACAACGGGGGGTATAGCAGAGTGCTACGTGTCTAGCGGAGGAGAGCTAGCGCCCTAAGTACATGCCGTCGTGGCAGCCGAAGAGATTTTGGCACCCTGCTGGTGTGATGTCGTGGCCGTCGGAGGAGTGCTGGAGCCTGACGGAGGGACAGCTGTCAGAGCGGTTGAGTCCTTGCTGACGTCCTCTTGCTTCCGTAAGGGGGCTGAGAGTCGCCGTCGTCACAGAGTATGCGGGGCGCCATCATTGCCTATCTGGCGGAGCGAGCCAGATGGGATGCCGGTCTTGTTCCCTGCGGCCCGAGTCAGCTCGGAGTAAGGTGGTGATGGCGCCTCCTGTTGACGTGGCTGGTCTGCGCCCTAGGTTGGGCGATGTGGAAGCTACTCCGAAGCCGAGGTCGAGTCTGTCTCCCGTGGCCGAGGTCGAGTCCGAGCCCCCGGGTCGGGCGAGGCGGAGACCGTCGGCTGAGGTCGGGGCGTAGTCCGAGCCCTGGGGTCGGGCGGAGCGGAGTTCGTCGTCTTCTGGGGCTGAGCCCAAGTCCGAGCCCTGGGTCGGGCGGAGCGGAGTTCGCCGTCTTCCAGGACTTTAGCCCGAGTCCGAGCCCTGGGTCGGGCGGAGCGGAGTTCGCCGTCTTCCGGGACTTTAGCCCGAGTCCGAGCCCTGGGTCGGGCGGAGTTCGTCGTCTTCCGGGACTTAGCCCGAGTCCGAGCCCTGGGTCGGGCGGAGCGGAGTTCGCCGTCTTCCGGGACTTTAGCCCGAGTCCGAGCCCTGGGTCGGGCGGAGTTCGTCGTCTTCCGGGACTTAGCCCGAGTCCGAGCCCTGGGTCGGGCGGAGCGGAGCTTCCGATGGCGCCTTTGGCTGGGCCTGACTGCCTGTCAGTCTCCCTCTGTCAAGTAGCACTGCAGTCGGAGTGGCGCAGGCGGCGCTGTCCTTCTGTCAGGCCGGTCAGTGGAGCGGCGAAGTGACGGCGGTCACTTCGGCTCTGTCGGTTGGGGGGCGCGCGTCAGGATAAGGGTGTCGGACCACCTTTGCATTAAATGCTCCTGCAACTTGGTCGGTCGGTGCGGCGATTTGGTCGGGGTTGCTTCTTGGCGAAGATAGGGCCTCGGGCGAGCCGGGAACACATTCGCCGCTAGAGGGGGGCCTCGGGCGAGATGGAGATCCTCCGGGGTCGGCTGCCCTTGTCCGAGGCTAGGCTGGAGTGAGGCGTGATCGAGTCCTTCGAATGGACTGATCCCTGACTTAATCGCACCCATTAGGCCTTTGCAGCTTTGTGCTGATGGGGGTTACCAGCTGAGAATTAGGAGCCTTGAGGGTACCCCTAATTATGGTCCCCGACAACTAGTGACTATTGCATATTGTACATATACATATATTCTTTTTATTAACATTATAACTATAGTTTTATATGTGTTGGTCCCCTAAGGTCTTGTTCGTTTAGGTCGGATTGCACCCGGAATCGTTCCAGCTAATCAAAGTTTATATAAATTAGAGAAGCAATCCGACTAAGAATCGTTCCGACCCACCAATCCGACACAAACGAACAAGGCCTAAGGAAAAATGCTGGTACACCTCTAGTAGACGTAAAGCTGTTTTCTACTCGTGCAAACCAAGGACCCGTTCGTTTCTTCAGGATTGAACCGGGATTCGTTCCATCTCATCAAAATGTATATAAATTAGAGAAGTAATCCGGTTAGGAACCATTCCAGAGCTTTAATCCGTGGAAACCGAATAAGGCCCAAATTAATCGGTAGCGGATTGGATCCGGACGTGTCCACTCCCTCCCGTCCACTATGCATTGCTAAGAAATTAAGTACGCAGTGTGTTTAGGACAACTTGTAACCGGATTATAGATGAAAATAATCGAGAATCCCACCGAAATGTACATGATTGTTTCAAGATTGTCTAGCATTCGAGCGGTCAAAAGTCAAAACAATCACAGTTTTTGGTTCCGTCGACTAAAGTTTAGTTTGTATCATATATTTAAATATCAAATATGAGTATTAAATGTTTATTTGTGTAATTAGTTTTATTATTAAAATATATTTAATATTCTTAATTATCATTTAAATATTGGATGTGACATAGACTGAGTGAACCAAACACCTTTAGTCATGGCGTTTCAGTACCCATACGGTCTCTGTCGGGCATGCAATGCTTTTGTCCCCTCCTCTAGAGATCCACCTTATGGGTACGTTTCATTCAGCTTTTTTCTTGTCAGCTTTTCTGAGAATTTAGTTGTGGAGAGAATCTGGTTATAATAAGAATCTAAGTATTATTTACAAAGTGGTTCAAACGGTTTAAGAATTTAGAATGCGACAGACCCTCCTCTCTTTCTCGATCGAAAAGTGTTGAGAGAGATGCGATGAAGAAGGCGTGTGGGAGTTGTGAGCTGAATCTCTCTAGCGGCAGAAGATGGTCGTGTAGGAGGGTAATCAAGGGTGATCTAAGGAAGCAGAGGAACGCACAACAGAAAAATGGTAAACATTCGACGACTAGGATATCTTTGACGGCTTCTATGGGAGCCATCGAAGCCGTCGGAGATAAGCTTATGTCCAACGGCTTCCTACAGCCGTCGGACATAAGGTCGTACGTCCAACGGCTGAGTTGAGAATCGTCGGACATAAGCTTATGTCCGACGGTTTCCAACTCAACCATCGGACTTAAGGGATTTTAATCCCACGTCGCCGAAGCGCGCCGTTTCATTCCGAGATAGCCCACGCAGCAGCCGCCGCCGCCGGTCGTGACCCCAGCCCCGACCACCCCGTCGCGCCCCTACTGGCGGCGCCCCGCCCACGCCCCAGCCGCCCTGTCCCACCCACCGCTGCCGGCCGCAGCCCCGCCCACGTCGGACCTGCCCCCGCCCCGCCCTCATCGCCCGCTAAGTGAGCATTTTTTTAGTATTATTTTGTATATGTTAATATTGTTTTGTAGTTGCCATTTTTGAGTATTAAATAATTAGTATGTTAAATATTGTTTAGCTTGTTATGTCCGACGACCAGAATTTGATTATGTAGTTAATTTAGTTTGTTTTAGTTTACTTAGTGGTGCTTAGATAAATTAAACTTTTAATTTCCGAGGGTAATTATTATGCTCTCGAAAATAAGGTCCTTTTATATGATTTGTGAACCGTGACAATGTTATTTCGTATATAATATTGTATTAGTGGTTTATTAGTTGAACTCTATAATAATGTACGATGGTTCTAGTTTTTCGTAGTGGATCTATCCTTTCCTATAGATGTAGGGGCGTAATTTACTTAACTAATCAATTTAACGTCTCGTATCTAGCATGAAGAAGGATTGTCGATGGATATATGAATGTTGGAAGAAAAGAGGTGCTCTATCAAGTGGGTGCGTTGCTAAGACTGACGCGTATAGATGTAGGACGTCGAACATACGAGCACGTTTAATGTACAAACTGAAATGTTAGAAGAATTTTTATTAGACGATTAATATGATGTAGAGGTTACTGAAAAAAGAAAACGAGTGTCGAGAAAGAAAAAAGCTACTTGGTGTTCATTGAATTAACAAAGATGGCCGTGTAAGAGGGTAATCAAGGGTGATCTAAGGAAGTAGAGGAACACGCATACCTTATTACATTCCAGATTGTAGTACGAGGCACTCCCGATTTGCTATACGAAAGAGAGTTTATACCGCGGCTTACGAAAAATCATAATTATATGTCATTCGATTTCTATATAAGCAGGACCAGAGTCTTTTGTCAGGCTTTCATGTAGCTAGTAGCTTCCATATTCCACTGTTGACCTGTAGCTAGTAGACCTTTGAGCTGCCAGCCGTTCCCCGTGAAGCCAAATGGCCATGCCATATAGCCATCAATCCATCAACATATATGGCTCCTCTGTTGGAAGGTGACACACTCCACTACACATGCATATATATGCTCGAATAAGGTTGTCTCAAGCGATATCTTTTATATAATTTCTCTATATTGTGTTTTACAAACTTTTCTATCGTATTGCTTCCTAACAATTAATGTCTTCTATATCTTGTCCTCTACATGTCAGAGACACTCATATCAAGAACATATTTTGCTTTAGATCTCTTTATACGTTTTTCATACCTTGAATGTCATGTATATATTTTAGTTTTGCTTAACATTTTAAAATATAAAAATAGGTAGAGTAAAGAAAAGAAAGGTTAGAGGACGTAGTTGAAAGCTATAGAGGAAACTAACTTCTCTATATTTAAATTAAAGGGGCATATGTAGAGTTTTCATATAAGTCCAACGAACGAGTTGGCATGGCACTCTGAACTGGGGCCAAAGGTCGGCAAGCAAACGAGCTAACCAACAAAATAGATGTATATATATTTATTCGATCGAATAACAACACCAATCAATTGGTCCATTCTGACAGATTTTTCTTTGCAATTTTAATTATCCAACGAAATAGTTTTTATGTAAGTGTTTTGGATGAACAAGGGATCACGACATGATTAGAGGATCGCAATGGACATGTCAATTGCCCAACTGGAGACGATTCGAATACGTTGTTATGCAGATGGCTTGATTAGCAGCTGACGTTTCGGCCGGCATTATTTTATTCTTAGGAAATGAGTGTTTCCGGAGGTTTACTGCTGATTTGGACTGCTTAGGGTGTTACTTTAGTCTACTGACTAAAGTTTAGTTGGGAGACTAATAGGATGTTTAGTTTGATGAATGAGCTAGCATATCATCTTCTCATTCCTCACTTTTTGTTTGGTTTGTGGAAAAAATGAGTTGATCCATCTACCACCTCACTTCTCATAGTTACTTAGTACTAATATGAGAAATAAGATCATCCCAACAAATTTGAGGAATAGAGTCATGATGCACCACTTCATTTTGGATAGAGTGATTACTCAAATCAAACACGCCCTAAATCTAGTCCCTAACATGTTTGGTTCTAGTGACTAAAAGTATTCTAAAAACATTAAATGAATCATAAGAAGACCAAAATAATATAAGGGTATTCTATTGTCATTAGAGAAACTGAAATAAAGAATGCGCAAAACATGAAATTAATATGGTTTAGTCCCTTTTAGTCACTCTTTAAGGGACTAGAGGCTAAAATAGTTTAGTCCTTGTTTTAATTCTACCGTTTGGCAATTTAGGGCCTAAATGAGACTAAAATAGATAGATTAATCTTTAGTCCTTTAAACAAAACAAGGCCTTAATTTTGGAGGGAATATGATTACCGCAGGTGTTCTAGAGAGGGGAACGGCACCGAATGAATGAATGAATCATGTCCTTATGGAAGTGATGGTTTGTAAGCGCATGGAGTGCTGACAGCTTATCTACCACGTACCTAGCCACATGCCTAGATCATCTAAAATCACGAGCTATATAGTAGACCATAGATCCTAGCTAAGACAATATGTGCTGTTCTTTTTTTCCTTAATAAGCATTGAAAATATTTTTATTTTGTAGATGGAGAATGTGACCTTGATCAAATCATTGGGATTGAGGACTGTTTGCTTCAACTGGTGATTCTGAATATAGATGTCCAAACGGACCGGGTTTGCCGGACGTTCCGAAATCCGGCACGACACGTAGTGAATCGGGCCCGTGCCTGGGCCGAAGGCGTGGCACGACGGACTTGGTCCAACACGGCCCGATTTTATTTTTTTCTATTTTTTCATATAAATACATATATTATACTTGAATATAGAGTATAAAACACAAGAAACATGTGTTTTTGTTGGTTATGTGGGTGTAAATAAATGTTTAGAGCTAATAAATATGGTTTAAACCCTAAAAAATACATACTTTTAGGATGTTTTATCATTTAAACGTCATATATTATTATAGGCCGTTAGGCCCGTCGGGCCGTGGGCCGGCCCGGCACGATTATTAAACTAGCGGGCTGTGCTTAGTCTCGCTTGAGGTCCGTGGGCCAGCACGGCACGACCCGCTAGATACTCCGGGCCGAGCCGGGCCGGCACGGCCCGCCCATCTGGACATCTATAATTCTGAAAATCAGCCAGTAGTTATGCCTCCAACAATTCTTCATGTCCTGAAAACTTTGCTTCAGTCGAGATGGGACATTTAATTAAGATTGATATGGATTTCGTAAATGGGCCACCTGCTCCAAATTATCTCTCTTGGTCCACATCAAATTGTCTAGTTTGGGTTCTATCCTCTCTAATTCCCTCGGTTTTGTGGATTTTAAACTAGCCCTAAAATGTAGTGGCCGGCGCATAACGGAGCGGTTAAAACTACGATAAGAAGAGCGATGATTACCAGTGACCATTGATGAATCCCTGTCAATTTTTGAATGATGAGTAGGCGGCAACACCCCCTTAGGGCTTGTTCGGTTAGCTATCAATCCATATGGATTGAGTGGAATTGGATGAGTTTAAATCTCAAGCAAGTCAATCTTCTTCTTAATTTTTTCCAATCCCATCCAATCCATGGGTAATGGGATTAACCGAACAAGCCCTTATGTGGTTTACCAAAATCTTTCCACGATACTTTTGGAATTGTGTTCATGGACCAAAACATGATGCACGTCTTTTCTGGAAATAAAATAAGCTCATGAATGAATTACAGCTTGAGTGCTAAGGTTCTAATCACAATTCACACCGATGTATCTGTACAGTCTACAGAGTGTTGTGATGCGTGACTGAATCTAGCAATTAATGAGAAGCGTTGAAAAATGTGTAACTCCTCTGTCCATCAAATTTGCTGCTTTTTAGAGCAGGGCTAATGGTAGAGCCGGCTGTACATCCATACCAGTATACCACTTTTTTTATCAATATAGATCTTCATGTGGTATCTCATTAGTGGGGTGGTTTTCACGAAAGATAATTTTGCTAAACGTAGTTGATAAGGAAGTCAAAACTGTGTGTTTTATGACTCGAATGAATCTATACAACACCTGTTTGTAAATGTCATTATGCTAGATTTTTTGGAGATTTTTATATTATATTGTTGTTTTGACTTAAGTACCCCAAGATCAATTAAACATATTTTTGGATCTTGGTTGCATGGGGGTGCATCCCAAAGCTAAAAATCTGATTATCACAGGTGTTGTAGCGTTATGTTGGGCTATCTGGATAAGTCGGAATAACTTAGTGTTTAATAATTACTCGATGGTTACTTTTTTGCATATTCTTTTTCGGGCAACCCATTGGTTTAGGTTCTGGAGACTTTTGCAGAGGATGAGGACAAGGAGATAATCATGGAGACATGTCGACGGATCGAAGCAGCATCTATACAAATTTTCTCTCGTTTTGGTTGGAGTATTATGAACACTAGAAAAGAAAGCGCCCTATCGGGCGCTGTATGGAACATGTATACATAGAAATTGTACACTAAATAAATTGGTCCCTTGCAAAATACACATGTTGTTTAGACCTGGGATTAGACTGTTCTATCTCTAGCTAGACGATGAATATGTTCATATCATATCAAAAGTTGAAGCCTCTTGTACAACATCATGTTGCAAACACAAAAAATTCATATACCCTTCTGAAGGAAGCACATCTTCTGTCGATGATTGCATGATTGCAGTATTGAAGTTCAGCAAAGTTTTCAACCAAATGACCTGACATCATATGTCAATCAAGAAATTGGCGATGATAAGATAACCAATGATAATTGTGTACCTACATATTCCCATGAGAAAGAGCATGTGAACGATAATCTTGTTCATGTGCCTGCAGATGAAGACATTTCAGAGAGTTGGTGAAGATGGCTGCACAGAAGATGACAACACGACCAACTATGTGCATGACAATGAAAACATTGCTGAGAAAGTTCATATGCTTGAAGAACTAATGGCACTCAGGAAATGGAAGAGGGTTTTAAGGAGGACATCAACCTGACCAACTGTATTCATGTCAGGGATATTCTTGTATTTGCAGATGAAGACATTGCTGAGAGCGCTCATGGAAATGAAGAGACAGCTAGTCTGTACTGTTGTTTTGGGTGTAATGAAATCTAGCAGATCTACTATATATATTATGCTGGTAAAAAATAATTTGCAGTATCTCCTGTGACTCTGAGTAGCCGCAGTGTCCAGCATGTAATAGGCATGGTAGGACAATTAATTAGTTATTCACATTCCGATTCAGAGTGATTCGACAGAACTGCTTGGTCTAGACTTTTGCTCCTGTCTTTACATTCAGATATCCTGGGCACAACGTTTTCTAGGGGCTTTGTCCAGTTGCTCATACTGAAGCTGGGTTATTATCGTTGTATGATTTGCAACTCTGTATGAACAAGTTCTCAATGACAAACCTCAAGTAGCTAATATGAAATGTGTTTTGTCCTTTCACATGAATTGTTCATAAACCAAAAGAGGAACAGGTAGGAGAGGAGATGAGCATAGCATACCTTTCAATAACCAACTTCACGTTGTAATGTGCAGTTTGCAGGCCTGAGAGTAGTCATTTCTCAAATGCAACATCCTGTAAAATTCAAGTATTAGATCGCAAGCTCATACTATCTAGGTGTAGAAACATAGTTTACGACACTGAAGTGGTACACACCTAGAGACCAAATATCGGATTTAGTACCATATGGTATATCATCAAGAAGTTCTAGTCATATATAACTTGGTGTTACTACCACCTTTGTTGGAGAAAATACGGTAACAAGAAACACCAGCAAATAAATAGAAGACTAAAAAATTTCAAGTATACTTAAAGAAGACGCAAGATCATCTGATGTCAATATATTTGCAAGACCAAAATCACCTGCATTTGCACATATTCAGAATGAATATCATTGGGATTTCTGAATTCATACATAAAGTATTGTACTTTTCCTAAGCTAAGTCACTGACCAAGGCATATGCTTTTATGTCTGACAATAAATATATTGGAACACTGAAATAAACTAAGAAGTTTCAATTGGGGCTAACTACATGCCTTAGGACGGAGGGGAAATACCATGTACTGTAAATCAATCAAGCACTGCTATTGACCTTCATGTCTCGATGAAGAATGTGATTTTCATGCAGATAATCAAGAGCCATGAGGAGTCGCACACTCACAAGCCGCTTGCAAAGTTTCTAGATATGAAAACACTGTCCAACAGATACATACATGTCTCTTCCCTCACAATTTCCAATAACAACGCAAATGTAGAAACCGTGAAATTTTGTAAGTGCATGAGGTGCATAACAAGGAAAGGCTTTCACCTAATTATTTAAAGCAGCATCATTTAATACACTTTATTTTGGTCCTTTGCCTATCTTTTCCACGTAGGAATCTTTGTACTCCATAATGAATGGATTCTGGACTATCGCGATGAGCTGCATCTCCATCAAAATGAAAACTAACAGTACAGACAAATGCCCTAAACCTCCATACACATCAAGGGGAATTAAGAGCATAATGCAATGCGGTACAAAATAAAATAGATCAAACCCGAATCGACCTGGAAGAGATGCCCTCTGTATGTCAAAGAAGATGAGTGTCTCCTCCATCCTTGTGTGCTCCAACATCAACTACATTACGTCCCGTGCCACTTGTCGAGACTCCTGTCCTTAGCAACCTCCCATATTGCTCCTCCCCTTCCTGGATTTCTTCATCTCCTTGACCATATCTGCCACCTTCATCGCCACGCCCTTGAGGAGCCGCTTCCGCGTTGCCCTATTGCAGCTACAAACATGTTTATATTCTAAAAGGTTATGAACAACATAGAATGATAGAACCAAATTCACAACAAAAGACGACCTATCCAAAATCACATGATCCAATGATATGGAGAGTTGAAAATAATGTGTAAAAAACTAAAAACAACAAACGTCATCCAGAATACCCAAATCAAGTCTCATGAGAGAACATGACATATCACATATGCCACCTCAAGATATTCCTGCATAGTTGCATTGTTAAATCAGACATATCAACACTGACGCAATGATTCTGAAAAATTTAAAAAGTAATTTTCATCAAACGGGGAATGATAATGGATGCATTATTAGTTCGTTACCTTCGTATAGTGTGTTTCCAGGTCCACAAGGGCTCTTTCCTCTGGAGTTTTTGCCCTTAAGAAACAGAATGCAAGAGATAATATCTGCCCATCTACCTACAGAAAGCAGGGGAGGAAGACTAAACTCGTGCCACAAATAGTTGAAAATCATAATTGGTGCCTCTTGTAGCACTTCCTTTGCATTTCGCAATATTGAGCATATTCAATCCACAAATATGTATGCAAACACACAAAATCCAGTATCTTTGAGAAGCACTAAGCATATTCATGTATCAAATCACTGTTGATGCTAGTAAAACGTCCAGTACGGAACCACTGGTAAGTACACAGCAAGAAAAGAGTATCACATGATGACGATGGCGGCGCTGAGAACTCGAACCCATTGCTCAGGCTGCCGGCGCGGACGGCCGAAGTGCTGGCAAGGCGAAGCGCACGCGCTAGGGAGCGACCACTCACCGTGGGACGCCTACAGCGGCGCGCGCGTTGAGGGCGAGGACGGGGCTGCCGTCGGCGAGAGCGAGGAAGAGAGAGACGGTCGCCGAGGAGAGGGGCTCGGTAGGCAGTAGGCACCACACAACTTTGGTCACCAGGTCGGGGGCGACCGGGTGAGGCGGCCAGGGCTCGGAGCTGAATCTGATGAATGTTTGGGGTCCCCGGCGGAGCCTCCTGGTGCAAGGAAATGGTAGGAAAGCACCCAAACCGAGCAGATCTACCTTGCTCTGGCTTGAGCAGCACATCTCTTCCATGAATCGAACAGGCAAAAGGAGTTAAGAGTATAGATCCGGACCTGACTTCAAGGTTGTCGGTGATGTTCCGGAAGAGCTAAAATATACAGATGGTAACGACAACGCCCATCGTCACGAACAGCAGGTATACCTGCGCAGCACTAATCAAACCACCATCACACAGATGAGTTAGTGAGTGAGTGAGTGAGAGAAACTCGCCTTGGGTCGGAGCCAGTGGTTGGCCATCAGACTGAGACGCGACCGCGACAGCGAAGGATGGGGAGAGTGGAGAGGCGATGTCGGAGGAGGGGAGCCGCTGCCGCTGTTGCCGCTGCCTCGCGCACCGTCGTCGGCCGCCGATTCGCCGCCACCGAGGTTAGGGTCCTGGCCTCCTGGGTCGCAATGGACGCGATGAGGCGGGGCCGGAGGGGAAGAGGTTGACAGAGGGAGCAGCTCGCGGCGGCTATCAGACGCGGCCACGACGGTGAAGGATGGGGAGAGTGGAGAAGCGACGTCGGAGGAGGGGGAGCCGCTGCCGCCGTAGCCACCGCCTCGCGCACCATCGCCGGTCCGCCGTCACCGAGGTCAGGGTCCTGGGTCGCGATGGGCACGATCAGGCTGGACGGAAGAGGGAGATAGGGGCGAGAAACTCGCAGCGGCGGCGCTCGGGAGGCCGAGAGGGACGGCGTGGGATAGTCCGAGCGAGAAGTTCGAGGGGAGAGGAGTGTGGATGGTGTGGCTGTGGCTGGAGGTTTTACATCCGCTGAAACCGAAGTTTCGCGTCCGCGTGCGTTGGCTAACGCACACGCGTCACGTGACAACTGGGGCGTAGACCGCGGAACGCGGACAGGCGTCTAAAATGAGTCAGGTTTTAATAACTTAGATGATTATATTTTGATGTTTCCGACCTTTCTATTGGGTATCCGTTTTGGTGTGGGACTGGACTCTATGTTAAGAATGCTGGTCGTTTATTGTCAGTTTGTATTCCTAGCTATACCCTCCTTTTGGTGGAGAAAGCCGGAACTTGGTTTCCATTATCTAAAAAATACAATTGTATAATAAGCAAGCTTTTAAGCTGGTTCAATATTTAAGGTAATTTTCGCATTTCACGAGAGTTTCATTCTCTATAAATGACATGCCACATAAATGGCATGATATACAATTTAATAAAGAGATATGAGAGAGTTTTATGGGAGAGGCAAGAGTTTCATAAGGATAAAACTAGATATAGATTGTTTCCTAGATAAATATTGATATGACATCTTGGAAAAAGTGCTTTGAAACCATGCTTTGGGAATGGTCTAAGTATTCAATGCATGCACGTGGATGTCATCTCTTGGGAGGGAAATAATACGTGGTTGTATACCGATGGTTCTCCCTTGTACGATGTGATATAGCCAGGTGACTCGTGAGTAGTTCTTTCTCTCTCATGCATTCTCTCTCCTCCAGCTTATTAGATTTTGATAATGGGAATCATGTTGCAACCTATTGACTAGGCTCCATTATACTTGCTTTTAGCCATCTTTCTCAGTTGCTGTTTAATGGACTTTCTTTGCCTACAGTTTTATTTAGTATTTCTATATATTAATTACCTAGAAATATTTGTAAGTACAGATGCACTCGAACGAATCGCTGAATATCTAAACTTGAGTCCCCGTGGATTGAACATTGATATATTAGATAAGGAACAACTCCTCACAATGATGTACATATATAGGAGTCGATTATGAGTTGTAGATAAATACAATATAGATCTAAACTAGGTTCTAGTCTATCTTAGAACGGAAACATCCTCCCTTTACCTTAACATTCTCTAGGTTTAGATTATGCTTAAAATTAGTGGTGGATGTAGACATTCGAATCGTTAGGACAAATTTGATATTTTAAAATTAATATGTATGGAATTTGGTGATATTTTTTATGTTGTCAACCTTATTATTACAAAAAGAATAAAATTTTGCATAATTTTTTATGCATTATTTGATCTCTACAATGAAAAAAATAAAAAACATCCAAATCTAAATTTGTATCCAAATTTTATATCCATCATTTGAGAAGATATATGATAAATTTGAGGTTTATTTTTATGAATCTTTACAAGCTCAATGCCAAAACAAGATTATGAATTTACATAACAGATTATATATATCCTATTTGTTCACATTCAATGAAAAGGACAAAAAACATTAACATCCAAATAAATATCTATTTTCATTGCGACTTACAATTCTCTAATAATCATATAGATAAATATTTATTAAATCTGTCAGCCATCTGATCCTTTGAAGAAACAAAATCAATCTCAACCATTCTTCTAAGAACTCTTTCTTGAACAAAATCATAATAAACTTCTATACATTTTATTCTAGCATTGAACACAAAATTCGATGACAAAGACTTTCCTCCTATATTGTTACACCATAGTCTTGCTATCTTGGAAGTAGGAATATTAACATCTTTTAGGAAAAATTTGTGCCTACATTTTGTTGTAGCATTTGCTATGGATTCATACCCAACTTTAGTATTTGACTTTCATACAATATCTTGCTTACATGCACTCCATGATATTCATTAGTACCTATAGATCTTCTTTAATCTATATTATAGAAAGCGTTGACAAGAGTAGAATTTAACTTATTAATTTTTAGTTCTAAACTACTAGTTTGCTTGATATATCTCAATATCCTCTTGACTCTTCTCCAATAAATACTAGTAGGAGCATGCAAAAACTAACATACCATATTTATTGAGAACACAATATCAAGTATAGTCAAAGTTATGTATTGTAAAGTGTCTACTACACTTCTATAGCTTGTAGCATCATTTTTCCATAGAGGAGATCCTTTATAAAGTGGTAACTTTTCACTTACTGAAAATGGCATGGCAACATATATGTTTGGAATCTACTATCCCAACTCATTTAAGAAAAGCATACACATTTTTTGAATAAATGCAAATCCATTTGAAGTTCTTGTTACTTCTACACCAAGAAAATAGTGAAGATCCCCGAAGTCCTTGAGGGGAAATAACTTTCATAAGTATTGCAACAAAATAGTGGTGTTCTCTGATGAACTAGCAACAATAATGCCATCTGCATATATAAGCATAAAGATCATTATATTCTTTTGTTATAAAATAATAATGATATATTTGCCTTTGATGCATAGAAACTAAGGGAGATTAGTTTATTGTTTAGCCAAGTGTACAAGGCTCTAGGGGCTCATTTTAATCCACATGTTGTTTTATCAAGTTTGCAAACATATCTAAATTTTAACACATCTTCATAGCTAGGGGTTGCTCCATGTATACCATTTATTCTAGATGACCATACAAGTATGTATTTTATACATCAATATGGGATGGCTCCCTTAGCTCGAAGGGTCTCAGGTTCCTCCGTTGCGTCACTCAAGCGTCGTCTACATGAGCACAAGAAGCTCATCAACAATGGTGAAGATCAAGACCCAGAGTGCCCCTTCTTATTGGTGGAGGATCATATTCAATTCCTTATGGATTTTTCCTTTGGTTTTCGCTTCCAAAAGGACATTTGCAAGCGATTTGCTTCAATGGTAAATCATCCTTCTCTTTCTCCTATTCGATCTTTCTTCTTACTAGCCACATTTCGTTGCTTTCTTTTCTAACTCAATAAAGAATCTAAGTCTGGCTCTTCAATCCTGTCTTGGGGATCAACCCCTAGTTATTATGGTATATTATTACCTTATGGTTTCATATATCTACAATTTGGTAGCTTCATTTATCTATGGTTTGGTGGAGGGTAGGATGGTTTTTCTCCCTGGCATTTTTTCTATATTATATTATTATGGATTATAAAAATTGGAACAATTTATTCTGAAATATTAGAGGTATTAATAGCAACACCAAATGGGACTCCTTAAGGCACAAAACTTTTTCTTGCAATATTTACTGCATCTAGGAAACCAAAAGAGATAATTTTGATATTCGGTATATTAGACATTTTGTTTCTATAACGTTTGATGCCTTTGAATTTGTTCCCTCTGTCGGGGCCAAGGGGGGAATTCTAATTATTTGGAACTTGACTTTATTCAAGGGAGTGTTGGCGGAAAACCTTCCTTATGCTATTTCTGTTACTTTCAGTTCCACACATAATCTGAAGACCTAGAATTTGAATTCAGTCGGTGGCCCCTGTGTTGAGACCATGTGTTCTGAGTTTCTTAATTGGTTCAAATTCTTGGATATTAATTATCTTTGTGACTGGCTAATACTTGGTGATTTCAACTTCTATAGATCTCTTTCCAATACAAAACAAACCTGGTGAAAATCACCTGACGCGTTCAAATTTAACGATGCTATGAGAGAAAATAGCCTGATCGAGATTTCTTTGTAAGGACTTGGATACACATGGAGCAACATGCAAGAAGATCCCCTGCTGGAATAATTAGATTGGGTTTTCTCCTCTCAACATTGGACAATCTCTTTCCCCAATTTTTCGGTTTCCCCTCTTTCACGACCTACTTTGGATCATGTGTCGTGCTTGATTTATATCTGCACCTCAATACTAAAGGCAAATAATTTTAGATTCGAGAATTTCTGGATGGATCAGCATGATTTTATTGATGTTGTTAAAAGATATTGGAATAAAAACCCTAGGCTGAAATCCAACTCAGCTTGTTTTCTGGTGGCTAAGCTCAAAATCTTAAGATATAACCTTAAAAAGTGGAGTAGGAATCATTCGAGGATTAAAAGGAAAACTTCCCTTTGTGAAAAGGTCATCAGTTTCCTCAATGCTCTTGTTGAATACAAGAATCTTTTTAACCCTAAATGGAATCTCAAGAATATCATAAAAAGCATATTATCAAACTCATGAATTATCGTTCCATATATTCGAAGAAAAATACATTATAAAAAAGAATCAAATTTTGTGATGAGTGCACTAAATTTGTTTACTCAATGTCCACTATTTCATATAGAATGAATTATATCTCGCACCTTAAGAATGAGGATGGTCCGTTGTCTAGTGACCATAATAGTAAAGTTGCAATTCTTTGGACTGACTTCAAGAACATAATGGGTTGTTCTCAAACACCAGTTATGTTTTTCAATCTCTACAGTTTGATTCCTAGTAGAGATTGTTTTCATGGAATGGAAGATCCTTTCTCTATCGAGGAAATTGAGTCTATCATGACGATGCTACATCTAGAAAAGCACCTGCCTCGGATGGTTTTGACGAGTTGTTTATAAAAATGTTGGACAATTATTAAGGGTGATTTTCTGAAGCTGTTAGTTCTCAGAAGAGGCTCTTTTGGGAAGTCAGCCTCATTGCTCTTTGCAAAATCTTGAGATTCAAAACAGGAAATTTTTTGATAATATGGACGCTTCTACAAATTCCTTGTGTTGGTCTTTCAACAATGAAGCTCGCCAGCCGAGCATTTATTTTAGGAACATGGACTCCCAACAACACCTTCGTTGGCTAGTGTTGGATACTTTATTTCAACCCCCTAGAGATATGGAAAATCAAGGCAACACAGTAAGATTCAGCTTCACCTTTGTCCTCTTTATTAACTATCCTCGAGAGAAGGTAAGAAGAAATGACAAAGGTAAAACTTAAAATAAATAAACGAGATAATAATATGCAGGTAATGGTAATGTACAACGAGAAGGTTTATGATTTAAACATGGGAGAAGTCCTGCCACTGCCCATTTTTAAATTACTGTTATTAGACAAAAGTTCGTACATGTACCTTGTCCTTCATAAATTTACAATGGGAGAAAAAGAGGGAGATTACAACTTCGTACAGAGAATGGTGAAACTTGCATCCACCATAAGTTCAAACAACACATGGCAATGTTCACCTATTTATAGACACGGTATACAACCTTGGTGAGATTACAATTGTGTCCTTAAGCCTATACGTTTGGTCTATTATACATACCAAGGGTGAAGTTATCATTTCCTTCTTATGACCTGCTAACTAAACTTTGTAGGTTTCTTATGGTTCTCCTTTGCTTCATCGTACATGACCACATGGTAACTATTCGAAGGTTCCACCTTCGGGAATGTGTTTATCGACAGTTTCGGAAGACCTTCAACATTAGTTTTGCAACATGTGAAATGAGATAAAAAATTGTTATTGGGTAAGCGGTGTGAAAACCTTTGGAGGAAGAAGGCCCCCAATAGCTAGATTCCTTGTAATTTTTAAATTTCACCTAACCTGTACCTTCTATAATAGTTTCTATAGTTTTTTTGGTCTGTCTTCGTTGTTATGGTGGTTGGACTAGAGTGGGTTCTTGGTTGTAAGTATTTCCTTCCCTTCCCCTCTGTCTCCTCCTTTTATCTTAATATATGTTTTCTCTTGCGTTGTGGGGATCTCCCCCCATAATCTTTTTCATTCATAAAAAGTTAATGCAAACTTTAACATCTAAAGATAGCAACATATAGAACAATACGAAGAGTAGCCATTTTAATAGCCATATTAAATGTTTCATCATAATCAATACCATATTTCTATTAAAAATCTAACTACCAATCTAGCTTTATATCAATCTAGACTGCATCTTACTTCCATTTAGTTTTATAAACACTACTTGCATCCTACAACTTTATGATCTTTCAAAGTGGGGACTAAATGTCATGTCTTATTTTGAACAAAAGCATCAAATTCCATATCCACTACAACTTTCCAATTAGGATCACTAACTATTGTTAAAATAGTAATAGGATTGTACTGTATGGTGCCATCTTTGTAGATCCTAGATTGTACAATATTACATTGGGCCCTTGTAATAGGATGTTGAGCATTATCATCATGATTTTGACACTATATGTCGCAGAATCTAAAGGCGCAGAAGACATGCGGCTTTCTGGTGTATGATATCTCATTGTCTGTGTTATGGTTGGTCAATAGCCACACTACAATTTTTAGAGGGTTTTGCCCCCATCGCACGCACATGCAACAAAGGTAGGCTGTGTGCATTCATGTTGTCCGTGCCTGCCGTGAGTCCCAAAGATGTTGCATATGTGGGTTGCATGTGGGAGTCTTTGGTGTTAGTACGAGAGGTGGGAACTAGAGTTGGTACACACATCAATCCTGATGTTATTAGCATTGGATTGGCTACCAAATCCTTGTTAGCTCAGTGCAATTTCACTTTGGACAAGTGCTTCTTTCTGAACTATTGTAGCTCCATGTTACACTTGGAGTTCTTCCCGATTTACGTGTTCAGAAACAAGATTAGTAAGTTTAGGTGAATAATCAGTATACTGACCTACTCCAAAATCTTCTCCATAGCCTATATATAAATTTATCAAAGTAGAATGAAGGAGCTAAATTTCTGAGTGAAGGCCCGACCTACTCTAGAATCTTCTCCATAACCTATATACAAATTTATCAAAGTAGGATGAAGAAGCCGAATTTCTGAGGTGAAGGCAAGCTCCTACATTTTGATTTAATTTCAAAACAGAAAAATCTATTCATCAAATATAATATCACGAGATGTATAAACATATTTAGTAGAAATATCAAGACCTTGTGTCCTTTATTAAGATCACTATAATCCAAGAAAATACTTTGTTTTGATCTAAACTGAAGTTCTCTACCATTATAAGGGCAATGATTTGGTAGCAATGAGAAGTAATTTGGTTTTCGACTATACAGATGCTTCAAGGGAGTAGAATATAGGATTACTTTGCTAGAAAGGCAATTAATCAAATATACAATAGCAAAAAAGCTTCATACCAATACTTCTATGAAGTGCTTCGTCCCAATACTTAAGAAGCATAAATGCATGTGTCGGGGACCATAATTAGGGGTACCCTCAAGACTCCTAATTCTCAGCTGGTAACCCCCATCAGCATCAAGCTGCTAAGGCCTGATGGGTGCGATTAAGTCAGGAATCAGTCCATTCGAGCGACTCGATCACGCCTCGCCCGAGCCTAGCCTCGGACAAGGGTAGCCGACCCCGGAGGATTTCCGCCTCGCCCGAGGCCCCCCTCCGACGGCGAACATATCTCCGGTTCGCCCGAGGCCCTGCCTTCGCTAAGAAGCAACCCTGACTAAATCGTCGCACCAACCGACCAAGTCGCAGGAGCATTTAATGCAAAGGTAGCTTGACACCTTTATCCTGACGCACCCCCCCTCCCCCCGGCAGAGCCGAAGTGACCGCCGTCACTTCGCCGCTCCACTGACCGGCCTGACAGAAGGACAGCGCCGCCTGCGCCACTCCGACTACAGTACCACTTGACAGAGTGAGACTGACAGGCAGTCAGGCCCTGCCAAAGGCACCATAGGAAGCTCCGCTCCGCCCGACCCAGGGCTCGGACTCGAGCTAAGTCCCGGAAGACGGCGAACTCCGCTTCGCCCGACCCAGGGCTCGGACTCGGGCTAAGTCCCGGAAGACGGCGAACTCCGCTCCGCCCGACCCAGGGCTCGGACTCGGGCTAAGTCCCGGAAGACGGCGAACTCCGCTCCACCCGACCCAGGGCTCGGACTCGGGCTCAGCCCCAGAAGACGACAAACTCCGCTCCGCCCGACCCCAGGGCTCGGGCTCCGCCCTGGCCTCTGCAGACGACCTCCGCCTCGCCTGACCCAGGGGCTTGGACTCGGCCTCGGCCATGGAAGACAGACTCCACCTCGGCTTCGGAGGAGCCTCCACATCGCCCAACCTAGGGCGCAGGCCAGCCACGTCAACAGGAGGCGCCATCATCACCCTACCCCGAGCTGACTCGGGCCGCAGGGAACAAGGCCGGTGTCCCATCTGGCTAGCTCCGCCAGATAGGCAATGATGGCGCCCCGCATACTCTGTGACGACGGCGGCTCTCCGCCCCCTTACGGAAGCAAGAGGACGTCAGCAGGGACCCAATCGCACCGACAGCTGTCCCTCCGCCAGGCTCCATCGCTCCTCCGACGGCCACGACATCACACCAGCTGGGTGCCAAAATCTCTCCGGCTGCCACATCGGCATGTACTTAGGGCGCTAGCTCTCCCCCGCTAGACACGTAGCACTCTGCTACACCCCCCATTGTACACCTGGATCCTCTCCTTACGCCTATAAAAGGAAGGACCAGGGCCCTCTTAGAGGAGGTTGGCCGCGCGGGGACGAGGACGAGACAGGCGCTCTCCTAGGGCCGCTCGCTTCCCTCTCCCGCGTGGACGCTTGTAACCCCCTACTGCAAGCGCACCCGACCTGGGCGCGGGATTCCCACCTCTCTCACGCCGGTCTCCGGCCGCCTCGCTTCTCCCCCCTTCGCGCTCGCCCTCGCGCTCGACCCATCTGGGCTGGGGCACATGGCGACACTCACTCGTCGGCCCAAGGGACCCCCGGTCTCGGAACGCCGACAGTTGGCGCGCCAGGTAGGGGCCTGCTGCGTGTTGACGAACAGCTTCCCGTCAAGCTCCAGATGGGCAGTCTCCAGCAACCTCTCCAACCCGGGACGGTGCTCCGTTTCGGGAGTCTTGAGTTCATGTCCTTCGACGGCAGCTACGACATGATACTCCTTCCACCGCCGTACGACAACGACAATGGCGGCCGACAGCCCGCCCGCCGGCGGCGGAATCGACGACGTCTTCCCCGCGTGGCGGAAGAGCAATCTTCGAGCTCGTCCCGCCTTCTTCCCTGTCGGCGGAGGGGAAGGCAGGGCAACCAAGGCCAAGCAGGAGGCAGCGCCTCGTCGGCTGTCGAGCGAGTCGACAGCGCCGGCACCCCAACGAGGGGCGCACCGGGTATCGACTTCGCGCCTGAGACGAAGACGAGCGCCGTCTCCCCGCGACACGCCAAACCCGAGCAAGTGGACGACGCCAGCGTGCTTGCGAAAAGCTTGCAGGACGTCGCCCTCGTACCTGAGACGACGGTGCAGTCAGTCCCCGACGTGACTTCATCGCCGCTCATCGACCGAAAGGTACCGACCGATTCCCATCCTGCGTCATTTGGATTCAGCCTCAACCCGCCTAGCGGCCTCGCTTTGGCGGACGCTCTCGTAGAGGCGAGTCCAAACACTCTGGGGTTCCGCGTGCGGTCTCCTTGGGACCGGCTGACGGACGTCTCGACCTACGGGCCCTCTGGGTCCGAGGAAGACGACGACCCCCGCGTCTGTTGGGATTTCTCTGGACTTGGCAACCCCAGTGCCATGCGGGACTTCATGACCGCATGTGACTACTGCCTCTCCGACTGTTCCGACGGTAGCTGCAGCCTCGACGACGAGGACTGCGGCCCAATCCGCGAATGTTTCCACGTCGATCTAGGGGGTCCCTCCGAAGGCAATCATCTCGGCATGCCAGAGGACGGTGATCTCCCTAGGCCGGTGCCTCGCGCTGACATCCCACGGGAGCTAGCTGTGGTCCCCGTTCTGGCGGGGGGTCACGACCCACAGCTCGAGCAAGTCCACGGGGCGCAGGCCAGGTTCGACGAGGGAGCAGGGGCGCTTGAGCCAATCCGCCGGGACGTCGGGCAGGCATGGGCGGGCCAACCTCTGGCCGGAGAAATACGTCATCCACCCCAGGGCCTCCAGCACCGCGTGGCCGACGACGACCGGTTCAGGCCGCCACCCGCATCTAGTGGGGTCGGCCAGAACCTGGCTGCAGCGGCGATGCTTCTCCGCGCGATGCCGGAGCCATCAACCACCGAGGGTCGGCGAATCCAGGGGGAGCTCAAGAATCTCCTGGAGGGCGCTGCGGTTCGACGGGCCGAGAGCTCCGCCTCCCGAAGGCAGGGGTACCCCTCAGAACCTCATGCCGCGACTTCCCGATTCATGCGGGAAGCCTCGGTCTACACCGGGCGCACGCGCAACACCGCGCCTGCGGCCCCGTGCCGCCTCGGCAACGAGCACCATCATCGCGACCGTCGGGCCCACCTCGACGAGAGGGTGCACCGAGGCTACCACCCCAGGCGTGGGGAACGCTACGACAGCGGGGAGGATCGAAGTCCCTCGCCCGAACCGCCCGGTCCGCAGGCCTTCAGCCGGGCCATCCGACGGGCACCGTTCCCGACCCGGTTCCGACCCCCGACTACTATCACAAAGTACTCGGGGGAGACGAGACCGGAACTGTGGCTCGCGGACTACCGTCTGGCCTGCCAACTGGGTGGAACGGACGACGACAACCTCATCATCCGCAACCTCCCCCTGTTACTCTCCGACACCGCTCGCGCCTGGTTGGAGCACCTGCCTCCGGGGCAGATCTCCAACTGGGACGACCTAGTCTAGGCTTTCGCCGACAATTTCCAGGGCACGTACGTGCGCCCCGGGAATTCCTGGGACCTCCGAAGCTGCCGACAGCAGCCGGGAGAGTCTCTCCGGGACTACATCCGGCGATTCTCGAAGCAGCGCACCGAGCTGCCCAACATCACCGACTCGGATGTCATCGGCGCGTTCCTCGCCGGCACCACCTGCCGCGACCTGGTGAGCAAGCTGGGTCGCAAGACCCCCACCAGGGCGAGCGAGCTGATGGACATCGCCACCAAGTTCGCCTCCGGCCAGGAGGCAGTCGAGGCTATCTTCCGAAAGGACAAGCAGCCCCAGGGCCGCCCGTCGGAAGATGCCCCCGAGGCGTCAACTCAGCGCGGCGTCAAGAAGAAAGGCAAGAAGAAGTCGCAAGCGAAACACGACGCCGCCGACGCGGACCTTGTCGCCGCCGCCGAGTACAAGAACCCTCAGAAACCCCCCGGAGGTGCCAACCTCTTCGACAAGATGCTCAAGGAGCCGTGCCCTTATCACCAGGGGCCCGTCAAGCACACCCTTGAGGAGTGCGTCATGCTTCGGCGCCACTTCCACAGGGTCGGGCCACCCGCGGAAGGTGGCAGAGCCCGCGATGACGACAAGAAGGAAGATCACCAAGCAGGAGAGTTCCCCGAGGTCCGCGACTGCTTCATGATCTACGGTGGGCAAGCGGCGAATGCCTCGGCTCGGCACCGCAAGCAAGAGCGCCGGGAGGTCTGCTCGGTGAAGGTGGCGGCGCCAGTCTACCTAGACTGGTCCGACAAGCCCATCACCTTCGACCAAACTGACCACCCCGACCACGTGCCGAGCCCGGGGAAATACCCGCTCGTCGTCGACCCCGTCATCGGCGACGTCAGGCTCACCAAGGTCCTTATGGACGGAGGCAGCAGCCTCAACATCATCTACGCAGAGACCCTCAGGCTCCTGCGTGTTGATCTGTCCTCCGTCCGAGCAGGCGCTGCGCCCTTCCATGGGATCATTCCCGGGAAGCGCGTCCAGCCCCTCGGACGACTCGACCTTCCCGTCTGCTTCGGAACACCCTCCAACTTCCGAAGGGTGACCCTGACGTTCGAGGTGGTCGGGTTCCGAGGAACCTACCATGCGGTACTGGGAAGGCCATGCTACGCGAAGTTCATGGCCGTCCCCAACTACACCTACCTGAAGCTCAAGATGCCGGGCCCCAACGGGGTCATCACCGTCGGCCCCACGTACAAACACGCGCTCGAATGCGACGTGGAGTGCGTGGAGTACGCCGAGGCCCTCGCCGAATCCGAGGCCCTCATCGCCGACCTGGAAAGCCTCTCTAAGGAGGTGCCAGACGTGAAGCGTCATGCCGGCAACTTCGAGCCAGTGGAGACGGTTAAGGCCGTCCCACTCGACCCCAGCGGCGACGCCTCCAAGCAAGTCCGGATCGGCTCCGGGCTCAACCCCAAATAGGAAGCAGTGCTCGTCGACTTTCTCCGCGCGAACACCGACGTCTTCGCGTGGAGTCCCTCAGACATGCCCGGCATACCGAGGGATGTCGCCGAGCACTCGCTGGACATTCGAACCGGAGCCTGACCCGTCAAGCAGCCTCTGTGCCGATTCGACGAAGAGAAGCGCAGAGCCATAGGCGAGGAGATCCACAAGCTAATGGCGGCAGGGTTCATCAAAGAGGTATTCCATCCTGAATGGCTTGCCAACCCTGTGCTTGTGAGAAAGAAAGGGGGGAAATGGCGGATGTGTGTAGACTACACTAGTCTCAACAAAGCATGTCCGAAGGTTCCCTACCCTCTGCCTCGCATCGATCAAATCGTGGATTCCACTGCTGGGTGCGAAACCCTGTCTTTCCTCGACGCCTACTCAGGGTATCATCAAATCAGGATGAAAGAGTCCGACCAGCTCGCGACTTCTTTCATCACGCCCTTCGGCATGTACTGCTATGTCACCATGCCGTTCGGCTTGAGGAATGCGGGCGCGACGTACCAGCGGTGCATGAACCATGTGTTCGGCGAACACATTGGCCGCACGGTCGAGGCCTACGTTGATGACATCGTAGTCAAGACGAGGAAAGCCTCCGACCTCCTTTCCGACCTTGAAGTGACATTCCGATGTCTCAAGGCGAAAGGCGTCAAGCTCAATCCCGAGAAGTGTGTCTTCGGGGAGCCCCGAGGCATGCTCTTGGGGTTCATCATCTCCGAGCGGGGCATCGAAGCCAACCCGGAGAAGATCGCAGCCATCACCAGCATGGGGCCCATCAAGGACTTAAAAGGCGTACAGAGGGTCATGGGATGTCTCGCGGCTCTGAGCCGCTTCATCTCACGCCTCGGCGAAAGAGGTCTGCCTCTGTACCGCCTCTTAAGGAAGGCCGAGTGCTTCACTTGGACCCCTGAGGCCGAGGAAGCTCTCGGGAACCTGAAGGCGCTCCTCACAAAGGCGCCTATCTTGGTGCCTCCAGCTGCCGGAGAAGCCCTCTTGGTCTACGTCGCCGCGACCACTCAGGTGGTTAGCGCCGCGATTGTGGTCGAGAGGCAAGAAGAGGGGCATGCATTGCCCGTTCAGAGGCCAGTTTACTTCGTCAGCGAGGTACTGTCCGAAACCAAGATCCGCTACCCACAAGTTCAGAAGCTGCTGTATGCAGTGATCCTGACGCGGCGGAAGTTGCGACACTACTTCGAGTCTCATCCGGTAACTGTGGTGTCATCCTTCCCCCTGGGGGAGATCATCCAGTGCCGAGAGGCCTCGGGCAGGATCGCAAAGTGGGCGATGGAAATCATGGGTGAGACAATCTCGTTCGCCCTTCGGAAGGCCATCAAGTCCCAGGTCTTGGCGGACTTCGTAGCCGAATGGGTCGACACCCAGCTACCGGCGGCTCCGATCCAACCGGAGCTCTGGACCATGTTTTTCGACGGGTCGCTGATGAAGACGGGAGCCGGCGCAGGCCTACTCTTCATCTCGCCCCTCGGGAAACACCTACGCTATGTGCTACGCCTCCATTTCCCGGCGTCCAACAATGTGGCTGAGTACGAGGCTCTGGTCAGCGGGTTGCGGATCGCCATCGAGCTAGGGGTCCGGCGCCTCGACGCCCGCGGTGACTCGCAGCTCGTCATCGACCAAGTCATGAAGAACTCCCACTGCCGCGACCCGAAAATGGAGGCCTACTGCGATGAGGTTCGGCGCCTGGAAGACAAGTTCTACGGGCTCGAGCTTAACCACATCGCTCGGCGCTACAACAAGACTGCGGACGAGCTGGCTAAAATAGCCTCGGGGCGAACAACGGTTCCCCCGGACGTCTTCTCCCGGGATCTGCATCAACCCTCCGTCAAGATCGATGACACGCCCGAGTCCGAGTGTAATATCCCAAAAAAATGTTGACTAAAAGTTAACCTTTGGTGCGTGGATGAGGTAAAGGGTTGTGGGCCATTGGATGCAAAGATAGAAGTCATCTGAGGCGTCGTTTCTTTCTCCCACAAAAAACCCTAGGTGGCCACCCCTTTTTTTCCCTTCACCCCCCCTCTTGGCCGCCACCCCCTTTCTCCCCCTTGGCTGGCCGCCCCCTCCCCCTATGGCAGCCATCCTCCATTGCTTCCTCCCCCAAGATCTCCCCCTACGCAGCAAGGATCGAGAAGAGGAGGAGCACGTTGAATTGAAGAGGAAGAGAGGATCAAGGAGGTGTTCTTCCCCATCTCTTCTTGCATATTTTCTTGGGGAAACCCTAGGTATGATGGGATCCTTGTTCCTCCCTGTAATTATGTGCTTTTGGAGGTGGTGGATCATGGGGATTAAAGGATTAGAGGTTGTATTAGACGTGGGGTTAGGTTTTGATCTCGAATTTAGTTTTCTGCAGCATGGCAGATTCGACAGTTTTTGTTCATACCAGTTTTCCGTGATCTTAGTGGCCTCAAAAAACTAAAAAGTCTATATATGAGTCGTAGATAATTTGTAGATCTTTCCGTGGCCGCGAAGAACACCTCAATCGGACATCAGAACAGAAAGTTATGACAGTTTGATTATAGCAGTTTTTCAATCTCATAATTCTGTGCAGAATCTGTTCTCTTAATAGTTAGACAATTTTATCAACAGAATTAAACTGTGGGTTGGTAAAAGAAGTTGTAGATAATTTCATAAGCTTTCCAGATTGTTAAAGAGTGCATTCATATGATTTGTGAAACTCCAGTTATGTTTGTTTTACTGTGGCTGTTCCTGTTTGCCTGACAAAAATGAGTGGGTCTGTTCACTGGTGGGTTTCATCTAGTAAATGGCCGAATTGGCTCTTCCAACTATGGAGACTTTTGTAGAGGGATAAAAGTTCTTACTTCCAGCAGAATTTCATAATTTTTGGTTTAGTAGTTTGGGAGATATCAAATTTTAAAGTGAACCATACTGCTGTCTAAAACAGATTCAGTCAGTTATCTTGTGATATGTTTTAGAACTTGTAGATGGCAGAATTTAATCATCCATTGAATACTGAAGTTGTAGAGTATTTTGTGTCGATACTCCTAGAGTATTTGTTTGATATCACCGCTGTTTTAATTTTAAAGATGCAAAATTAACAAACAGCGCTGCTGCTGTATGGCATGTGGTTCAGGGTGGGAGTCTTTCCACTGGGTCTTGGTTTCAAGTGTAGGAGTGTTTTATTGATTGATGGCAAATGTTTGTGAAATATTTGTACTAAGTTTTATGCCCGCTAGTAGGGATGAAAACGGTAATCCGAACTGTTAGAACAAATTTAATATTTTAAAATAGATATGCATAAAATTTAATGTTGATCTTTTCTTATGTTATCAAGCACATTAGTACACATATGAATAAAATATTACATAAATTGTTTTATGTATTATTTTCTCCCTACAACACGAAACGTTGAAAAAATTACCGAATTTATTTCCGAATCCATACCGAAGTTTATATCTATTATTTGAGAAAATATAGGATGAATTTGAGGTTTACCTTTTATGAATCTTTACAAGCTAGATGTTAAAAACAAGAATACAAATTTGTATTGTAGATTATATATCCTATTTATTCGCAATCAAAGAAAAACGACTAAAAAACTGATTACCGAATAAATACCGTTTCCGACCGTT
This sequence comes from Zea mays, assembly GCF_902167145.1. Classification (NCBI taxonomy): domain Eukaryota; kingdom Viridiplantae; phylum Streptophyta; class Magnoliopsida; order Poales; family Poaceae; genus Zea; species Zea mays. Next base: position 11,156,809 of record NC_050099.1, read on the forward strand.
TTCATCCCTACCCGCTAGCAGGTGGCTACACTCCAGATTATGTCTAGTACATTTCTTCTTCTTCGATGAAGGCAAGTGAATATAGCGGTGGTTGCTTCCGTTCTGACCTGTTATTTCTATTGCCTACACTCTAATATTCAGAAGTATTGGATTCTTTCATAATTGGACTCTATGGTGATGCTTTACTTGCTTGCATTATACTGATGCTCAATCATATATTGATGATGATTATGATTCGAGTATGATTCATGAGATTAATTCACACCCCTGAAGGTAAATGAAGTATTATTTGAGGTTGGTATTGTATCTGAAGGTAAATGAAGTATTATTTGAGGTTGGTATTGTATCTGAAGGTAAATGAAGTATTATTTGAGGTTGGTATTGTATCTGAAGGTAAATAAAGTATTATTTGAGGTTTGTATTGTATCTGAAGGAAGTGAAGGTTATTGATAAATGCAGCATGCCATATACATTGCATGACTCATTTGCATCTGAAGTTTTGTCGTGACCTATGGTCCGACCGTACCGGTACAATTTAGCATCGTACGTTGCCCGAGGAGGGGTACGATGCGGCTTCATACCCTTAGAGGTATGAAGGCAGAGGACATATGCATTGCATTCATATGCATTCATTGAAGTGATATTTGCAGATGATGTGGTTTTATACTCTCAGAGGTATGAAGATAGAGTACCTACACATTGCATTCCTATGCATACATTGAAGTGATATTTGCAGGTATTGTTGACGCGGGGAAGTGTTATAGAACCTATTGTGGTTGTTCGAGGAAATGAGATGATATTGGTTATATTGGGACTACTAAGTTCTATATCTACAAGTATTTCTGATCTTGATTGTGATTCTTTTAAAATGTTGATTAATTCAATTTGTGGTTTAAATATCTCGTCAGAACAATTAGCTTGCTGAGATGTTTCATCTCACTCTTGCATTACTCAATGCAGATGCTTGTTGCTCATCAAGGGGAGTGGGAAGTAGCAGCACATCCACCTTCACTCTCATAATAATGCTGCCCAGACACAGTCATGATTTAATTAGAAACTTCTGGTCAAAGGATGTTTGTTTTTAACTAGTCGTGCGCACTGATTAATTCAGTTCATGTTGTTATGGTTGTCTTCCCATTGCTAGCAGATTATTAATGTCTTTTATGTTTTCTTATCATGATATATATTTATACTTTGTTGCATCCCCGTTTATGCAATTTTCAAAGGAGATGATGTCGAAATTTTATATATGAATGTTAGATGTGTAGTTTAGTAGCATTCTGGGGTGTTTGTGGATCCCGGGGTGTTACAGTTGGTATCAAAGCATAGGCTTTAGATTCTTGGCAATTTGAAGATAAATTTGACACACTTGCACATATAGGAAGGGTATGGGTTCAAATATCTTTGATATATATTGATGTCTTTGGAGTGCAGATGACAATAATTTCACCCCTCCCTATTCCTTTACGGTGATGTGGTAAGTCGTTTATGACTTAATGCCTAATAATTTATCTCTAAATCTTTATATTGTTTTATTAATGCGATTGATATCGCTGGTCTTTTGAGAGATTGAAGTTGTTATTATGCTTGTGATATACAAGTATGTCTATGTTGTTTACACCATGTTTTTCAAGGTTGAGTTTTATTACAATAATATTGTTATATATGCTTGATTGAGGATGTTTCTAAGAGGAGTGTGAATTGCGTGTTTTGGGTTACAAGGTAACCATCAATTTGAATTTAAGTTGTTGAGCGGTTGGTGGATAGTTCCAACTATCTTTGCAAAGAATGAGTGTTTATGTCGAGAAACCAGTTCTGAAAGAAATGAATGTTGGTACTTTTATATGAATTTTGGGGGAAGTCTTTACCTAGCTAGAATGGCTTACATGTCTCTCTTCTATTGTGTGTTTTAGTAGCCACAAAGCCTAGATGTGGTTTAAAGTGGTTGCATGTTAGTCATGCTAGTTGTAGAATAAACCTTTGATTTTCTGGATCCATTGATTATGTATTAATATATGGAGGATCAGATGGTTCTCTCTCCGATGCATGCTTGTGGAGCCATTGCTGGACCACCTATCTATTGGTTTGAATGAAGCCAGTGCCTAGCCTAGAGTTTGTTGTGTGTGGTTAGTCACCTATTCGTAAATGATGTGGTTTTTACATCAGCTTGAGATGTTTGTCAAATGTGTGAAGGATTACGGGGTTATTATTGACCTTGTATGTTATGTACTTTGAGTGCATCGTATGATAGAATGAAATGTAAGTTTATGAACTACAGTAGATGAAGACTTATATTATGTGTAGGTTAACCTTACTAGTTCGGATATTTTTCTTAGTTGAGTTGTTGGATGAAGTATAGTGACATTGGTTACCAAGTATTGTGTTGTTGTGCTGTCAGTGCTCTTTGTGGAGCTTTTGGCATTTCTTCGATGAAATGTGCCGCGCAGAATATTATTGGCTTCTTGTTGGCTTTATTGCTCCATTAGTTCTGTGGATTTTCTCCCTTTTGTGGGGTGCAAAGAATGTTAGATTACATGATTATCTTTTCATGATGGCAAGAATAAGGTTTAGGAAGATTAGGATTTTTGTTTCAATAGAACTACTTGTTTCATGGTGCTTTAAGGTGAGGTGTTTGATCTTCTTATACATTCATCGGGTGTAGATGTTTCACCATTTAATTAAAATTAATTGTTGAAGTTGGTAAGGGTTGTGCTTGGTGCATATTACCCCTTCATAAAAGAGTGTTGTCTTAAGACATTGATGTTGATGTATAGCTGCATCCAAATTTGATGGTGTGAAATTGTAGTGTTGATTGCAACTATGAATTGCTTTGAGCTTCATTGCATGTTGTTTCATGCTTGATGTCAGGTCGTGTAGTTTCCTTAGACAATTAGTCCAAGGTAGAAGTTCTTCTGGTAATTAAGACCAATAATGGACCCATGTTTTGAATGGTGGTGCTATATGGGGTACCTTGGGTGTTTTGCTTGGAGTGGCCGAATTCGAGGTCGAATTCTTTTTAAGGGGGGTAGAGTGTAATATCCCAAAAAAAATGTTGACTAAAAGTTAACCTTTGGTGCGTGGATGAGGTAAAGGGTTGTGGGCCATTGGATGCAAAGATAGAAGTCATCTGAGGCGTCGTTTCTTTCTCCCACAAAAAACCCTAGGTGGCCACCCCTTTTTTTCCCTTCACCCCCCCTCTTGGCCGCCACCCCCTTTCTCCCCCTTGGCTGGCCGCCCCCTCCCCCTATGGCAGCCATCCTCCATTGCTTCCTCCCCCAAGATCTCCCCCTACGCAGCAAGGATCGAGAAGAGGAGGAGCACGTTGAATTGAAGAGGAAGAGAGGATCAAGGAGGTGTTCTTCCCCATCTCTTCTTGCATATTTTCTTGGGGAAACCCTAGGTATGATGGGATCCTTGTTCCTCCCTGTAATTATGTGCTTTTGGAGGTGGTGGATCATGGGGATTAAAGGATTAGAGGTTGTATTAGACGTGGGGTTAGGTTTTGATCTCGAATTTAGTTTTCTGCAGCATGGCAGATTCGACAGTTTTTGTTCATACCAGTTTTCCGTGATCTTAGTGGCCTCAAAAAAACTAAAAAGTCTATATATGAGTCGTAGATAATTTGTAGATCTTTCCGTGGCCGCGAAGAACACCTCAATCGGACATCAGAACAGAAAGTTATGACAGTTTGATTATAGCAGTTTTTCAATCTCATAATTCTGTGCAGAATCTGTTCTCTTAATAGTTAGACAATTTTATCAACAGAATTAAACTGTGGGTTGGTAAAAGAAGTTGTAGATAATTTCATAAGCTTTCCAGATTGTTAAAGAGTGCATTCATATGATTTGTGAAACTCCAGTTATGTTTGTTTTACTGTGGCTGTTCCTGTTTGCCTGACAAAAATGAGTGGGTCTGTTCACTGGTGGGTTTCATCTAGTAAATGGCCGAATTGGCTCTTCCAACTATGGAGACTTTTGTAGAGGGATAAAAGTTCTTACTTCCAGCAGAATTTCATAATTTTTGGTTTAGTAGTTTGGGAGATATCAAATTTTAAAGTGAACCATACTGCTGTCTAAAACAGATTCAGTCAGTTATCTTGTGATATGTTTTAGAACTTGTAGATGGCAGAATTTAATCATCCATTGAATACTGAAGTTGTAGAGTATTTTGTGTCGATACTCCTAGAGTATTTGTTTGATATCACCGCTGTTTTAATTTTAAAGATGCAAAATTAACAAACAGCGCTGCTGTTGTATGGCATGTGGTTCAGGGTGGGAGTCTTTCCACTGGGTCTTGGTTTCAAGTGTAGGAGTGTTTTATTGATTGATGGCAAATGTTTGTGAAATATTTGTACTAAGTTTTATGCCCGCTAGCAGGTGGCTACACTCCAGATTATGTCTAGTACATTTCTTCTTCTTCGATGAAGGCAAGTGAATATAGCGGTGGTTGCTTCCGTTCTGACCTGTTATTTCTATTGCCTACACTCTAATATTCAGAAGTATTGGATTCTTTCATAATTGGACTCTATGGTGATGCTTTACTTGCTTGCATTATACTGATGCTCAATCATATATTGATGATGATTATGATTCGAGTATGATTCATGAGATTAATTCACACCCCTGAAGGTAAATGAAGTATTATTTGAGGTTGGTATTGTATCTGAAGGTAAATGAAGTATTATTTGAGGTTGGTATTGTATCTGAAGGTAAATGAAGTATTATTTGAGGTTGGTATTGTATCTGAAGGTAAATAAAGTATTATTTGAGGTTTGTATTGTATCTGAAGGAAGTGAAGGTTATTGATAAATGCAGCATGCCATATACATTGCATGACTCATTTGCATCTGAAGTTTTGTCGTGACCTATGGTCCGACCGTACCGGTACAATTTAGCATCGTACGTTGCCCGAGGAGGGGTACGATGCGGCTTCATACCCTTAGAGGTATGAAGGCAGAGGACATATGCATTGCATTCATATGCATTCATTGAAGTGATATTTGCAGATGATGTGGTTTTATACTCTCAGAGGTATGAAGATAGAGTACCTACACATTGCATTCCTATGCATACATTGAAGTGATATTTGCAGGTATTGTTGACGCGGGGAAGTGTTATAGAACCTATTGTGGTTGTTCGAGGAAATGACATGATATTGGTTATATTGGGACTACTAAGTTCTATATCTACAAGTATTTCTGATCTTGATTGTGATTCTTTTAAAATGTTGATTAATTCAATTTGTGGTTTAAATATCTCGTCAGAACAATTAGCTTGCTGAGATGTTTCATCTCACTCTTGCATTACTCAATGCAGATGCTTGTTGCTCATCAAGGGGAGTGGGAAGTAGCAGCACATCCACCTTCACTCTCATAATAATGCTGCCCAGACACAGTCATGATTTAATTAGAAACTTCTGGTCAAAGGATGTTTGTTTTTAACTAGTCGTGCGCACTGATTAATTCAGTTCATGTTGTTATGGTTGTCTTCCCATTGCTAGCAGATTATTAATGTCTTTTATGTTTTCTTATCATGATATCTATTTATACTTTGTTGCATCCCCGTTTATGCAATTTTCAAAGGAGATGATGTCGAAATTTTATATATGAATGTTAGATGTGTAGTTTAGTAGCATTCTGGGGTGTTTGTGGATCCCGGGGTGTTACACCGAGGTACCCTCGGCCCATCCCGAGGTACCCTCGGCACAGCCCGAGGCACCCTCAGCTCGGCCCGAGGCGGCCTCGGTTCAGCCCGAGGTACCCTCGGCCTCCGAGGGTGAGGCACTGCGCATCGAGGAGGAGCAAAGCGGGGCCACGCCTGATCGAAACTAGCGGACCCCGTACCTGCAATATCTCCACCAAGGAGAGCTACCCCTCGACCGAGCCGAGGCTCGGCGGGTGGCGCGGCGCGCCAAGTCGTTCGTCTTGCTGGGCGATGAGAAGGAGCTCTACCACCGCAGCCCCTCAGGCATCCTCCAGCGATGCATCTCCGTCGCTGAAGGTCAGGAACTCCTGCGGGAGATACACTCGGGGGCTTGCGGTCATCACGCAGCGCCTCGAGCCCTTGTCGGGAATGCCTTCCGACAAGGCTTCTACTGGCCGACGGCGGTGGCCGACGCCACTAGAATTGTCCGCACCTGCGAAGGGTGTCAATTCTATGCGAAGCAGACCCACCTGCCCGCTCAGGATCTGCAGACGATACCCATCACCTGGCCCTTTGCTGTGTGGGTTCTGGACCTCGTCGGCCCCTTGCAGAAGGCACCCGGGGGCTACACGCACCTGCTGGTCGCCATCGACAAATTCTCCAAGTGGATCGAGGTCCGACCTCTGAATAGCATCAGGTCCGAGCAGGCGGTGGCGTTCTTCACCAACATCATCCATCGCTTCGGGGTCCCAAACTCCATCATCACCGACAACGGCACCCAGTTCACCGGCAGAAAGTTTTTGGACTTCTGCGAGGATCACCACATTCGGGTGGACTGGGCCGCCGTGGCTCATCCCATGTCAAATGGGCAAGTAGAGCGTGCCAACGGCATGATTCTACAAGGGCTCAAGCCTCGGATCTACAACGACCTCAACAAGTTCGGCAAACGATGGATGAAGGAACTCCCCTCGGTGGTCTGGAGCCTGAGGACAACGCCGAGCCGAGCAACGGGTTTCACGCCGTTCTTCCTAGTCTACGGGGCCGAGGCCGTCTTGCCCACAGACCTGGAATACGGCTCCCCGAGGACGAGGGCCTACAACGATCAAAGCAACCAAGCTAGCCGAGAAGACTCGCTGGACCAGCTGGAAGAGGCTCGGGACAAGGCCTTACTACACTCGGCGCGGTACCAATAGTCCCTGCGACGCTACCACGCCCGAGGTGTCCGGTCCCGAGACCTCCAGGTGGGCGACCTGGTGCTTCAGCTGCGACAAGACGCCCGAGGGAGGCACAAGCTCACGCCCCCCTGGGAGGGACCGTTCGTCATCGCCAAAGTTCTGAAGCCCGGAACGTACAAGCTGGCCAACAATCAAGGCGAGATCTACGACAACGCTTGGAACATCCAACAGCTACGTCGCTTCTACCCTTAAGATGTTTTCAAGTTGTTCATATACCTCGCACCCACGCAAAGTTTGGTCATCAAGGAAGGGTCGGCCTCGCCTCGGCAAAGCCCGACCCTCCCTCGGGGGCTAAAAGGGGGGAACCCCCTCTGCGTCGAAATTTTCCTCGAAAAAAGATCTCTTCTGCCAGAACGTCTTTCGTGCTTTTTGACTACTTCGAAAAGTGGATCCTGAAAACGACGGAGTACACGTAAGCAGCCAAGGCTGACCGAGCCGAGGGACTCCTACGCCTCCGAGATACGGATACCTCACTCATCACCTTCTGCGATAAGTAACTCACGTTTGGATAAGTGATTCCGCGGACTGAACAAGTCTCCACGTTCGGAAGTTCTTCTGCCGAAGCGATCCTTCGAGCCTCCTCGACTGAGCCGGTGACAGAGCCTCATGGACGGGTAAAAGTACGCGTAAGCGGCAAGGCCGACCGAGCCGAGGGACTCCTACGCCTCTGGGATACGGATACCTCACTCATCACCTTCCGCGAGAAGCAACTCTCGCCCGCACAAACATCCCTGTTACCGGCAAAAAAGTCCAGATACTCGAAACAAGAGGAAAAGAGACACAGCTTTACAACACAGCGAGGTGTGTGTTCTAGCCTCAGCGGCCGCAGGAGACACACGCTACAAGACAATCTGATCTTACAGGCTCGGGTCTTGACGATGGAAGGGGGCAGCAGCACCCTTGGCATCGACGACACCATCGGCGAGGTCCGACCTAGCCTCGGACGGCGACGCGGTCCGAAGATCTCCACTCCGAGGGACGACGTCATCGCCACGCCCGGGCCATCGCTGTCAGGGTCTCCTCTGGGAACCCGGCCCGAGCAGGCGGCTCGGCCGGTCACCCCGGGGCCTCGGCCAGCCGTCCTCAGAGGGCGCCAGCCCGACCCGAGGCTTCGGCTGGTCAACTCCAGTGTCGCTCCCACCAACGGACGACCCGGCTAGGCTCCGGCCAACCAGGTTTCATTTTTGAGCCAACTCTGCCCCTGTTCATGCTGATATCGCTACCCCTGACCTCGGCTCATCCAAGAGCAGCCGAGGGGTCCCTTTAACTAAGCTAGAGGAGCCCCGGACAACAAGGCCAACCGAGCCGAGGGACTCCTACGCCTCCGGGATACGGATACCTCACTCGTCACCTTGACACGGGGCGACTCACGCTTGGTGAAGCGGTTCAGGCAACCAACATGCGAGTCTTAGTGCTCGAAAATGAGGAAAAAACATGGCTCCGTGCCAAAATTACATACATGTTCAGGCCTCGACAGCCACAATGAACAAAAACACTGGCATTCAAAGTGCCATTACAAACGGAACTCCGGTTCCCCCTCCGCAGGTACGAACAAACCCACTCGATGGGGGAGGGCCTGCGGAGCAACAGAAGACTGACGGGCGGCTCGCCGCCGCCCGTTCTGACTGCGACGACAACGACCCCCGCTCCGGGTGGCCGAACTGCAGCAGCGCAGGCCTCAGGATGGGTGCTGCTGCAATCTTGCCCTCGCCCACGCCGACGCTCGAGGGGCGAGGACAAGTACAAAGAGCCGGAGGCCCGAAGCGCGGATGGTGGCGGTGATCCCGTCGGCGACGGGGACTTCTCGAGCCGCCTCCACCTTGGCACCGACGGCGGGGGCCATCAGCCCCCCGGCAGATCCCCACTCAAATCCTCCCGGACGAGTGGGGCACCGACCTCCGCGTGGAGGCGCCATACCGGTGCAAAGGCAGGACCACCCCAGAACACGAACGCCGCCCTAGCAGCGCGCGACACCTTGGGCGGTCCTCCCGTGCACACGGCGCGGCAGCCGCCTTCCGGCAGGAGGGGCCACCGGGAGCCAAGCCGACGAGCTCGACATGCTGGGGGTGACGACGCCCGCCGTCGACCAGCCCCACGTTGTCGAAGTCCGGGCCGCCCGCAGGGCCAGTGAGCGCCCTCTCCCTCGAACGCCGCAGGAGAGGGCGACCCACGAACCCGCGCGGGAGGTAGAGCTCCGGCTCAGCCCGGCCTCCACCCCAGCAAGGATGATGAACATCCTTGAAGCTGAGGGTGGGACCAAGATCGCAGCCCGACTTGCTTCTCCCCACCCAGGGGCTGGTGGTCACCATCTTGGGTGACCGCCGGCGGGGGGAACAGCCGGGCTGACTGATGAAAATCCTTGAAGCCAAACGATGGCTGAAAGATACCAACTCCCACGGAGTTGCGTCCCTCCAACGATGAGGCGAAAAGACGGCGGGTATCCCCCATCCGGGGGCTTGGAAGGTAGAAAGACACGATGCATAAGGGAGCGCGAAGACATGGTCGCCTTCCGAAGGGGGTCACCCTCCTTTTAGAGGCAACTCTCCCTACTTGCACCCCCAGCCGTCACGGGCTGAGTCTTCTCCAACACGCTCCGAGGCCCTCCCCTGCGGCGCGGGGGCTGGGTCCCGCATGTCATGCAAGCCGGCTCAGAGCAGAAGAAGCCAAACCGCCGCGCGCGGTGCACACGACCGCCCAGCGGTTACAAGTGACCCTCCACTTTTGCCCAGACCAACGGGCAAAAGGGGCAGGCAGCCATGCAGGCGGCATGCAACCGCGCCAAGTGGGCGCGCTTCTTCGACTCCCAACGCGCCTAGCCTGGAGGCCCAGGCCCACGCGTCATGCAACCGGCGCGCCGACTGCTTCGTGCATGCAACTGCATCGCCACTTGCGCCACCACCGCGCCTCCTCGATTGCGGAACCAATACCGCGACTCGAGGCGACCCAGCGCACGACCCAGCAGCGCCAGCCTGGCGCGGCGGTCAGTGCAGCCAAAAATGAGCCGGCAGTAATGACGGTGGCAGGCGGGCGAGAGCAGCGGTCACGTCGTCAGCCAAGCTCACGTCCCATCCGGGGGCAGCGAGAGAACCCCCTCTCACGGCGTGAAGACAACGCGCCCGTGACCCGTTCCTCGAACGGCTCGCGCACGCGCAACGGCCGCCCCGCCAACCACTCGCCCCGTCGCATTAACTCCGCGGCGGGACAGGCGGCGTTTCTGGCAGGAGAAGCGGGCGATGCTTCGCCTTCGCCGTAATAACCACGCCAAAAAAGGTACGCCGCGTCGTTCGATTCCATATCCTTTTCCTTTTTTCCTCTTTCTCTCTCTCTCTCTCTTGCAACAGGGACCGGGAAAGGGGGATACCCCGAAAAGGATCCTTCCCCGTGAAGGAACCAGGCTCCGAGCCTCCCTACTGATCAGAGGTTCGAAGGCTGGCCCCCCGAAGGGTTCGACAGCCGCCTCAGATCGCGTGGGCCCTACACCCACTACTGGTCAGAGGTTCGAAGGCCGGCCCCCCGAAGGGTTCCACGGCCGCCTCAGGCTACTCGGGCTCCGCGCCCATTACTGATCAGGGGTTCGAAGGCTGGCCCCCGAAGGGTTCACAGCCGCCTCAGACGCCGAGCGAGGGATGACCATGGGTACGTTCGATACATAACCAAGGCTCGGGCTGCGCTCCCGAGGTACCCTAGGACATTTCCGAGACCAGCGGGAGCGATCATGTAACAAAATCCCATCAGAGGGAGGCATCGAGCCCTCGGACCCCGTCGCCAGGGGACCGGGTCCGGCAGATCACCCGCAGGTACTTTTGGGCGTGCCTCTGGGCCCCTAGCCGACCCCTAACGAACGGGGCACGGACGTCCACTCGGATTACCCGCTTGCAGCTCACCGGAGACACCATGTTCGGCGCCCATCGAGGGCAACATGGCGCTTTCCCCCCCTCCTCCTTGCGGAAAGGCGACGCAGGGGCGTATGTAAAAAAGCCGAGTCTGTCCCTGATCGCCCTCTCGCCCTGTGCAGAGGCTCGGGGGCTGCTCTCGCAAACCCGGCTCCGGCCGAACCGTTGACAGCGTCAACATACCAGCCCGAGAGATTGGGACCCGACCGTACACCCGGGCTACGGCCAGCTCGCATGAGGGAACGACCAGACCAGCCGAAGCATTACGCGAGGCATTAAGACCTCGAAGGAGTGAAACCACTCCTCCGAGGCCTCGGGGGCTACACCCGGCGGGTGCGCTCGCGCGCACCACCGGAACAAAATGCAACCGAGAAAGGCTGGTCCCCTTGCAAAAAAGTGCGACGAAAGCCTCCAAGCGAGTGCTAACACTCCCTTCGAGGCTCAGGGGCTACTATCGGGGACCATAATTAGGGGTACCCTCATGACTCCTAATTCTCAGCTGGTAACCCCCATCAGCATCAAGCTGCTAAGGCCTGATGGGTGCGATTAAGTCAGGAATCAGTCCATTCGAGCGACTCGATCACGCCTCGCCCGAGCCTAGCCTCGGACAAGGGTAGCCGACCCCGGAGGATTTCCGCCTCGCCCGAGGCCCCCCTCCGACGGCGAACATATCTCCGGTTCGCCCGAGGCCCTGCCTTCGCTAAGAAGCAACCCTGACTAAATCGCCGCACCAACCGACCAAGTCGCAGGAGCATTTAATGCAAAGGTAGCCTGACACCTTTATCCTGACGCGCGCCCCCCGGCAGAGCTGAAGTGACCGTCGTCACTTCGCCGCTCCACTGACCGGCCTGACAGAAGGACAGCGCCGCCTGCGCCACTCCGACTACAGTACCACTTGACAGAGTGAGACTGACAGGCAGTCAGGCCCTGCCAAATGCACCATAGGAAGCTCCGCTCCGCCCGACCCAGGGCTCGGACTCGGGCTAAGTCCCGGAAGACGGCGAACTCCGCTCCGCCCGACCCAGGGCTTGGACTCAGGCTAAGTCCCGGAAGACGGCGAACTCCGCTCCGCCCGACCCAGGGCTCGGACTCGGGCTAAGTCCCGGAAGACGGCGAACTCCGCTCCACCCGACCTAGGGCTCGGACTCGGGCTCAGCTCCAGAAGACGACGAACTCCGCTCCGCCCGACCCCAGGGCTCGGGCTCCGCCCTGGCCTCTGCAGACGACCTCCGCCTCGCTCGACCCAGGGGCTCGGACTCGGCCTCGGCCATGGAAGACAGACTCGACCTCGGCTTCGGAGGAGCCTCCACATCGCCCAACCTAGGGCGCAGGCCAGCCACGTCAACAGGAGGCGCCATCATCACCCTACCCCGAGCTGACTCGGGCCGCAGGGAACAAGACCGGTGTCTCATCTGGCTAGCTCCGCCAGATAGGCAATGATGGCGCCCCGCATACTATGTGACGACGGCGGCTCTCTGCCCCCTTACGGAAGCAAGAGGACGTCAGCAGGGACCCAATCGCACCGACAGCTGTCCCTCCGCCAGGCTCCATCGCTCTTCCGACGGCCACGACATCACACCAGCTGGGTGCCAAAATCTCTCCGGCTGCCACATCGGCATGTACTTAGGGCGCTAGCTCTCCCCCGCTAGACACGTAGCACTCTGCTACACCCCCATTGTACACCTGGATCCTCTCCTTACGCCTATAAAAGGAAGGACCAGGGCCCTCTTAAAGGAGGTTGGCCGCGCGGGGACGAGGACGAGACAGGCGCTCTCCTGGGGCCGCTCGCTTCCCTCTCCCGCGTGGACGCTTGTAACCCCCTACTGCAAGCGCACCCGACCTGGGCGCGGGACGAACACGAAGGCCGTGGGATTCCCACCTCTCTCACGCCGGTCTCCGGCCGCCTCGCTTCTCCCCCCTTCGCGCTCGCCCTCGCGCTCGACCCATCTGGGCTGGGGCACACGGCGACACTCACTCGTCGGCCCAAGGGACCCCCCGGTCTCGGAACGCCGACAGCATGAGAGAGAAGGGCCAAAACAACTACAACTATGTGATGATGTTTGTGTTCCACAACATCGCTTTGTTGGTGTGGATGAGAGCATGACATATGATGGGATATGACAAGCTTAGTAAAGAATGAGCTAAGCTTGTGTTATTTGCCTCCGTAGTCTGATGGTACGATAAGAATATTGCAACTAAACTGTTGCTCTATAAGAGTTTAAACCTCTTGAAATTTCTAAAAAACATTTTGACTTACGCTTTATTGGATGTACCTAAGTAAATTACTATAATCATTAACGAACCATACATGAAACTTTTTCGACCTACTAATTCTGGTCTTGAGCTAAATACATTGGTATGCACAAGCTGCAACAAAAACTTTAGTCACACTAGTAGACTTGGGATATGGCAACTAGTGACTTTTTGATTGTTGGCAAGCATTGTAAACCTACCTACTCATAGAGTCTTTTGAGCATAACAAATTGTTATTGCTAACAACTTGCTCGACAATAATAAAAGACGGATGACCAAGACAATTATGCCACATGTTTATTGATTATCTTCTAGCACTGCAAACTTTCTTTATTGTTGATATTGGAAGCAAATATACTAATATAGCCCTTTTATGCATCTCCCTCTAAGTAGAATTGTTTATGTTTTCTAATCCTTAATGAGAACAGTCGGATGTAGTTCGATAAAGATTGAATTATCAGTTATAAGTTGAAGAATAGAGATAAGATTTTTCTTTGCTTTAGCAATGTATAGAGCATATTTTAGTATAACTACAACAATAGGTAGTTAATGAAGTATGACTAGTATAACTGATATTTATACCTAATCCACTCACAATGTGGATTTGATCTCCTCCTTGATACTTATTTCTAATAGCGAGCTTTTCTAGCTTATTAGTGTTGTGATTGGTGGCACTAGAACCTATATACCAGCTTGGATTAGTCTGATAAGGACCTATGGCAGAGGCAACATGTTTTTGATCTAGGACAAAATGTTCATCAAACTTGTACTAGTACTGAACAATTATGTATGTTCATCAAAGTTGCTCCTTTGATCTAATAAGGTTCTAGTCAGAGCTGCTAGGGTCACATCCCCATCCACCACATCCAACTAGGCATGCACGGATCCCACCTCATCCTCGAGTAGCGGCATGCCCTCGGCTCATGGTGTTGATAGATTTGCTATCAGAGGCAAGGGTGTTATAGGTGCTGAAATTCAGAAGTTGACCGAACAACTCATTGATTGTGATTGACTCCTTCCTAGTGCAGACAACAGAGGCTTAGTGGAAGGTAGTCATCACCAAGGCCTGTGAGAATATAATCCACCAATTCTTCATCTCCTAATCTAGGGATTTCTGCTTTTCAAAGTATTCAAAAAGAGATATATTTCCAGTTTTGATATTTTCTAGGGTCCATCGTACATTAATGGTTATTGCTCTTGTTTGCGATACAAAGGCGACTTAAATCTCTATCTATATTGCAACTACGGTTTTGACCGAAGAAACATGAATTGACATGTCTTTTTAAAAGCGACGAGTGGAGATAGCTTACGACTTGTTGATCTCTAGCTTCCCGATTTTCATACTCTGGATTATACACCTTGATCTCTTTGTCGCCATTGCCCTTCTAGGACATTTTGGTTGATGGCACCATGTTCTCACTGGTCAGAAAGCTGAGTAGCTTTGTGTCGCAGATAGCTGTCTAACTTGAGCATGCCATAGCATATGGTTGGACTTCATTAGCTTCTCGAAGATGGGTAAGCCAAGGAGAGGATTAGTGGAGGTAGATGACGATGAACTCGTTATGGCTCTGATTACCACGTAAAAGTATTGAGGCACTTGAAAGAATCGTCAACAACCTAACCTCGGGGCTGTGTCCATGTGTGCGTTGTGTGTTTATATGTTGGATGAAGAACGACCCTCCACAATGGCCCTCCACAATGACGTGTATTTATAAGATCTGATTCCAAGAGTCTTAGATAAAAACAATATGGATTTAAATTAGCTTCTAGTTTATCTTAGAACTATCCTATTACAAATTTTCGTTCTATACAATATCTATTAACAATATTACTGAAGCATTGTGATATTTAAGTGAACAAAGGACACTACCATGAATAAATTGCCAGGTTTATTCTAAAACTCATCAATGCAAGCAAGATGCTATGCAGAGAGTTAATGCTCAAAATTCCAGAATAAATCCACTGAATTATTATACAGTTATGTTGGCCAGATAAAACACAGTTGGCGCATCGCCGCGCTGTAGATGCTGACCGTTATCAGGTAACCACTATGTTACCATAGTAGTTTGACTGAGCACATCACTGTCAGATTAAGAGCGCTCCAAGTTCTTTTGTATTGACATAAAAAATTGGTCCGTCCAAAAGACGAGTTGTCTCATCACATTTTTCTTTCTATTAATGCCTCGTCCATAAACATTTTTAGCTACGGAATATATGAAAATTCGACCGAGATTATTTAATTCGTTAAGCTTGTCATCAGTCGACAGGTCATTTTCAAAGGAGATAGCGACATAATGCAAATTTTCCACGAGAACAGTTTTACGAGACGAAACGCCAGAGTTTTATTTCGTAAAAGAACACCAGAACAGTTTTAGTAGGCCATATAAAACCCCATTTAATACTCCATATTTCGAAGGTGTTAAATAAAAAAGATAGAAAAAACAGTTTCTTCGTCTCTCCATAACATGTTATACATATTATTTCTTAACTATAACTATATTTATGATATGATATGTATGCTCTTAACTGTCTTCCATAAAACTGATCAAGAGATTCAGATGAAACCATCCTGAATGTTCCAGATGACGCGCAACACTCGGAGAAAGTGAAACTATGTGATTACACTTGGTGCCACCTGGTTGTTCATGAGTACAGGATCCAGGAGGATAGCTACATGTCAGCGGAGCCCAAAGAAGCACCACACAGGTGTAACATTTCCAAGCGAGAAGCCATATCCATCTGAACCTTGGGAAGGTCACGTCCCTGTCAAGGATCACTTTAATTGCTTGATTTTAGTGTGGCCAGACCTACATCCTACATTGCTTTAATTTACACTGATGAAAGTTGAGGATAAAAAGAATACATGTTTCGGCCAAATGCACGCGTGAATGATGTACCCGCACGAAATCTAAATAGACCACTGTCAATGATATCACCAAGATTAACAGATGGCCACAAGTTCTTAGAACAAAAGACACAAGAGAGGGACCAAATAAATGAAAAAAGATAAGAACACGGTGGTAGTAGCGGAGAAGCTGAGGTTGGCTTTCTTGGTTTCTTCAAGTGGCCGCATGTTGGTAGTAGCGGATGGTTGGTTCGCTGGGATTGTGAGGTCATCCCCTGACGATGTGCCGGCGTTCGTCGTTGGTTACTGTGGTGCTATCGAGGGTCCGGCGGTGATGGCTGTCTAGATGGTCACTCGATAGCATTCTGTCGCTCCTTGGAAGTCAGCCCTAACGGTAACGATGCCTTGAGGTCCGGACAACTTGAGTATCATGTAGGGGTAGTGAGGGATGGCCATGAACTTGGCCAGTCCCAGCCTCCCAATGATAGCAATATATCAACACTCGATGAAGTGACCAAAATATACTATACCCTAGACTAGTGACCAAAATAGTGTCCTATTTTATAAATTTTTATTAAATAATTATAGAGCACTCCATGAAGTGACCAAAATATACTATACCCTAAACTAGTGCCCTATCTTTATTTTCCACATCATTCTCAATATTTTATTTCCTAATATGTAATTCACTTCCAAAAATACATGTTTTAGGGTTTAACTATTGGAGCGTAAATTATTTTTAGTGCCCTAAACACTTAGAATGATGTAAAATTTTTAATTTTAGAGGCACTAATTTGAGTCACCTTATTGAAGATGCTGTCAGTGGGTCAGTTAGAAAATTTTAAGTATAATCTCTACTTGGGAAGTTGTGATTGAGAGAGACTATTGAGATATGTGTCTAGGTTAATCGCTTTTTTATATGACAGGTTTTCTAGTAGGTTGAGCAATAGATCAATTTTATAACAATTTGTATTAACTTGGAAATACTAGTTGTATACCCGATCATGTAAAGAGATGGACTCTGTATATAAATATAGAGAGACACTGTCTATGAAAAAGGCAACTCTTTTAGACACCTCTACGTTTTGTCATGAGGTGTGACAGATGACAAGATAAAAAAAAATTAATCAGAAGCGGGTTCATCTGAAGATACACACCCGAGATCTTAGGCTTTTCCGCACGATAATTGTCCATAGTAATCCACTAGGTAAAGGTTACTTAGTGGAAATTTCATTTGTTTCGTCTAGTCCTGTTGTTACAAAAAATGGACTAGCATACAAAAGCCGCAAAAGGGGAAAAATGAGTAAAAGAAACTGCCCCTAATTTGGGCCAATGCAGGGCCTATATTCTTGAAGTGTACAAATGAAACTTATGGGTTGGAACCTCGAATCTTTCAGAGTAGAGCATGGGCTGGCAACATCTATCTATGGGCCCTAAAGCAAAAGGGGAAACCCAACGAATCCTTAAACTTTTACCATCATTTTGTGACTTGTATTTTACTTTTCTTCGAAAGGTACGATATATCAACATGCAATTGAGCAATTTCTAGGAGCCCAACAAAAATATAAACAAGCTAACCGTATTTAAAATAATGATGATAGAAAACCAACTGAGACATGAAAGAAACACCATCCCATTAACGATAGAGCTATAGTTGAGAGCATCTACAACCGAGATAATTGTATATCTGGGACTCCAAACAACCCGCTTCTCAGTTTTGCCGTCCGAATCGTTTGCTTCCCAAAAATGGGTCTAATGTTCCATTTGATTTCAGTACCATTTTCTATATTTTCTTTTCTTTCTATTCTTTTTCCTTCTATTTGGCACTTCAAGGGACACTGTTACCCTTGCTGCATGCTTACATAGGCAGATAAAGGGCCTTCTGATCATCTCTATTTCTGGATGTTGATGTGTACAGTATGTATAATTTTAAGTGCAAACGGCCTCTTTGGCTTCTTCTGGCTAGCTAGATCTTTTTTCTTATTTGCGAGATCGTATAAACAGTTATCTGACGCAAGAAGCGAGCTTCAAGGCGAAAGATTGCAACCAAGGACCAGTGTTACTGAAATGAAAATAACAGCCACATTGCAAAAAGTTGTTTGTAGCATGCATCATCGAGTAAAAAGATCTAGATGCCTCTTCTTGTCCTAGAAGCCTGCTAGAAAATCTGTCTTTTAAAGTGATTCTCTCTTGGTCTAAAGAAAAGAGAACAAGTTCTTGTTTCACTTTAGCCTACTGCTCTTTAGATCTCGTTTGACCTTTTATCTTTTCCTTTTCATCACTATCTCTGCCTTGCAGACCTCCGATCTTTCTCTCTGATCAGATCTATCTAATAATTTTGATGTAATGAGCTAATGGAGTACGCTTATCAGGGAAAGATATCACGATCGATTCGATGCAGTGAAAAAGCAAGCACTTGCACTCTGTTTCATCACTATCAGCTGCAGAGATTACTGACGGTGTGAAATTGGGGATTACTTCTTAACGAAGCAATTCGTGTGAACGTGGACCGCAGCTTGCATATCGGAAAGATGCACTGACAGAATGCGTGGCAGACTGAATTGTATGTACTCCTCCATCTATCGGAATTCACATTATGACACCATACTATACATAGCTTAAACTAAGATTCAACTATATGGGATATTCAAAGACAAGCACTACAGAAAAATAGGCGATTTTTGGCGCCCAATGGCCATCAAAAAATAAGCTATTTTTCGAAAGTAACTTATTTTCAGCGACATCACGGTTACTTTCTGTGACAGTGACTCGTCACAAGTTTATACCTAAATATAGGAGTTATTTTTGGCATCCGCAGCAGAACATTAGTTATTTTTGGCAGCTATAAATCGGCCACCGAAAATAATCCTAAGGGCTAGTTTGAGAACCTCATTTTTCTAAGGGATTTCCATTTTCCCAAGAGAAATTAGTTTATTTTCCCTTGAAAAATTTATAATCCCTCGAAAAAACGGTGTTCCCAAACTAGCCCTAAAAGCAGTTATTTTGTATAGATGTCCATAGCCACCACAAAGATCCAACAACTAACTAACTAAAAATTAATTTAAATTGGCAATGGTTGCATTCAAACAAAAGGGCTATTAGTTGAGCTACACAACAGGAAACTGGATAATTTCCATTGGCTAGTGGCTGACAGAAATTAGGGAAACCCGACGAAAGATAGCTAATTTTCGTCAGGTTTGTTTAATTTTCGCTGGATCTTGGTTGACGCCCGGTAAACAAACAAAAATTACTTACTTTCGTCGGCCTACCAATGAAAGTTAAATAATTTTTGTTGGCCAGACCCACACGTGGCCGGCAGAAATTGTATATTAATTTCCGTTGGCTAGGACACAGTTATTTTGTATAGCTGTCCATGCCCACCACAAAGATACAACCACTAACTAACTAAAAATTAGTTTAAATTGGCAATGATTGCATTCAAACAAAAGGGCTATTAGTTGAGCTACACAACAGGAAACTGGATATTTTCCATTGGCTAGTGGCCGACAGAAATTAGGGAAAACCGACGAAAGATAGCTAATTTTCGCCGGGTCTTGGTCGACGCCCGGTAAACAACAAAAATTACTTACTTTCGTTGACCTACCAATGAAAGTTAAATAATTTTTGTTGGCCAGACCCACAGGTGGCCGGCAGAAATTGCATATTAATTTCCTTCGTCTAGGGCACAACCAACGAGAATTATTTAACTTCCATCGGCAAGAGAAGAAGCCAACATAAGTTAACCAGCCAAGATAACTCGGCATTCTTAAATACTTAATCTCAACTTTCTTAAGTAATTAAGATAGCAACAGTTTGAAACTCAACTTTATATGAATTGTGACTTGTTGTTGTGATAATAATGGGGTATAGTATT
Source organism: Zea mays (assembly GCF_902167145.1). NCBI lineage: Eukaryota > Viridiplantae > Streptophyta > Magnoliopsida > Poales > Poaceae > Zea > Zea mays. The sequence continues at coordinate 11,176,551 of NC_050099.1, forward strand.
GCTGTTGTTGCCTTGGGAATTCACCTTGTTGACTTAGCTTCTCATGTAGCCTCGCAACCTCCATTTCATGCTCTAATTGGCGACGGCCACTGCCCAGATTGTCGGAAGGAAGACGAACTTGATCTCTAAGACCTAACCTCGCTAGAGTCAATGACTACATTGAACATTAAGTACCTTCATAATGAATCAGAAACAATTTAGAATACAATTTTGATACTTGCATATATAAAATTTTAGAGGCTATAAAACCTTACATTCCATGGCTTTTTTTCTCTTCCACTAGCTTGCACCGCCAGCAGATCGATTGGCGCTTTTCTCCAATCATAATCATCTTCATGACATTTCACCATCTCCTCTTTATATTGTGCCTACATATAAAAACACCATGAAACTTATCATTTTCTCATGCATAAATCCAAGGTGATCCAAACAGAAAGAAATACTACTTTCCATAGCTCACCAACCGCTCTATGCAAATCTGACTACACAACTCCTCAGGGTTTGAAGGATCTCGTCCCTTATGGCCAACTATGTGCACTTCAATATCACTTGGCACAACACCGCTCTTAGCTGCCTATAAGTATGAGTTAGTAGCATACGAATTGCAAAACAAATATGTACACCACCAACATAGGTGTGTCTTGGATTGTATCCTTGGCACTCTCTATGTTGAGCAGACTTGTTTTTGAATCCTTCTAAAGCCTAGTGCCAACAGAACTCAAAGTATGCATCCTCACTATTCTCCATAAATTTAAATCTAAGCTACAATAGTCAACGAGAATTAAACTACGTTGGATGGCCAATGGAAATTAAACATCTATATGACATAATTTACAGAGTTGAGACCATGTGTTACCTTGTCAGCAGAAGAGGCGGGGACGAACCCTCACATTACTGGGGATGGGATGATACGGTGGACATGACTTATTATTAACAAGAAGCCATAAAATTTGTTATGTTAAAATCATCATGAACACTATACTAAATTTACAAAAAAAAATTAAACATCATTATAATCAATATATCTTTTATCTACCATGAAATATCATGATTTCTAGAATATATATATATCTTTTGAAATTATCATTGAGGGATGTACTATGCTCTGATGTGATTCTCTACTTTGAAATGTCATTATTTCTATAATATCATTATGATCAATTTATCGACAACAATCTGAAGTTTCAATAGAAACATTAATTATAATACCATAATGTATGAGAGTTGTTGACGACGGTCCGGGCGACGCGCACAACAACAATTGTTGACAAGGAGCAAGGGTCAATCAACGCGCACGACAGGGTTGGCGCATTCCTGAGGGCGCAGCGACGCACAGGCAACACGCAGACGATTGTGACTGGCATGCGGGAGGTGCCGACTCTTGTGGTCAGGGGCTCAGGGCACTAGAGGAGCGGACGACGCTGGCTGGGCATGGGTGTCACAGACGACGTTGGACAGGGCATGCATAGGTGTCCACGATGCATGCTATACTCTAGCTGGCGCGCGAACGCTGCTGATGGCTCTGGCCAATCGGGGCAGTGGTAGCGCGGATGGGCACAAGCGGTGCTAGCTAGGAAGCGGCAGTGTGGACTAAGGGCATGTACAACCCAGATACGGCTGCACGGTACTCCAAGTATAAAGCACAGCTAAAACACAACATAATACAGTGGTCGTGTCTAAAACGTGTGTCTTACCATATTCATTGTACCAATCAGAATATTCAATAAATTAAAGTGACCAATCAGCTAGCCTCTTGTCTCGAACATAGAGCCAAGACACTGTGTCTTCGTCAAGATACATGTCTTGGGTTTTTTTATATTCACCCCCCTAGACACACTCTAAGACACAACTTAAGACACTCATTGTACATGCCCTAATGCGGCTAGGGCACGGGTAGTGCTGGTGGCACAACAGCATATGTGGGCTGTAGTTGCGGTGTAGGCGGAAACTACGTAATGAAGGAGACATGAGGAAGAGAATTTGCCTATATTAACTTAACTTTTGTCCGCTTTGTGAAAAAACCGACGGAAGTTAAGTTAACTTCAGTCGGTTTGATTTTTGCTGACGAAAGTTACTTACTTTTGTCAGACATTATGTGGAACATCCGAAGGCTGGCAGACGGACCGTTGGACATAAGCTTATGTCCGACGGTTTCCTATGCGGCCGTCGGATATAAGAGAATTTAATCGACGGCCCGCGCCCGCGTCGGTTCATTCTTTCTTCAATCCCGCTCCTCGCATGCATAGCCGTCGCCGCCGCCCAGCCAACGCCGACGTCGCCGAGCAGCCGCCGCCGTCGCTCGGCACCGCCGCCCAAGCCTCTCCCGGCGACCTCCAGCCCCGCCCCGACGCCCAGCCCGCGCCCGAGCCTCTGCCCATGTTGCCCGGTAACTCCACCGCTGCCCAAGCAACACCGGAGCCGCCCCGACGCCGCCCGCGGCCGCCGGAGCCTCTGCCCCGTCCCCAACGCCACCGGCGCCCGCCCCAACCCCGTCGGCGCTCGCTTCACCAGCTAATCGTCCGGCAAAGTGAGCAATTTTATAATTTTTAGTATAGTTTTGTATATGCATAAATATTGTTTGCTAGTAGTAATGTTTAGTTTTGTTATGTCCGACGGCTTGATTTAATTATGCAATTAAATTAGCTTGTTTTAATTTATTTATTAGTGGCTATATAATTTAAACCTTTAATTTCCGAGGGTAATTATTAAGCCCTCGGAAATAAGGTTGTTTTATTAGATTTAGGGTCCCGTGAAATGATTTTTCTGTAGTGATATTGTATTAGTGTGGTTAATTAGTAATCATAACTAATTAAGTGAACGTCTCGTATCTAGTATGGAGGAGGATCGTCGATGGATGTATGAAGGTTGGAAGAAAAGAGTTGCTCTATCAAGTGAGTGGGTTGCCAAGACTAATGCTTTTCTCGACCGTGCTTTTGCTCGTTCAGAGACTGGAACCGATGTTAGGTGCCCTTTTAGCATGTGTCGGAACATTAATTTCCTTGACAGGAGGACTATGTCGATAGATATTTGCAAGAATGGTTATATGCCAGGCTATGAGGTGTGGGTGCACCACGGTGAGGACCCACCTCCTCGTATTGTATCGGAATTTTAGTCACATGAAGAGGGGGACTACGATAGGATGGAAGAGATGCTTGATGATGTACGCCATGAGATTCTAATCGTCGATTCGGAGAACCCCGGTTAACACACCGATTATGAGGATCCAACTACACCTGAGGTTCAGAAGTTCTTCGAGCTCCTTAAAGCTGCCGAAGAGCCGTTGCATGAGCACACGAAAGTGATCGTCCTTGTATTTGTGACTTGACTTATGGCTATTAAGTCTAAGTTTGCATTCTCAAACAACTGCTACAAGGAGCTTTTGAACTTGATCAGTGATGTACTTCCGGAGAATCACAAGATGCCAAAGGACATGTATCAGTCCAAAAAGTTGCTCTCTGGGCTCGGTATCGACTACGAAAAAATCGATGTCTGTGATAATAACTGTATGCTTTTCTGGAAGGAGACCATGTGTGAGAAGAAGTGTAATGTATGTGGTGAGCGTAGATTCGTTGAGGTTGGAAACAACGATGGTTTGACCGTGACGACGAAGATTGCACGTAAGCAGCTTCGTTGCATGCCTCTTATACCTCGGTTGAAACGTTTGTTCATCTCCAAGAATACAGCCAGACACATGAGGTGGCATAAAGAAGGGGTACGTGAGAATCCAAATGTCATGGCGCACCCAGCTGATACAGATGCATGGAAGGCACTAGATGCTTTTGATTCCAGCTTTGTTCATGAAGTGCGGAATGTCCGCTTCGGTTTAGCAACAGATGGTTTCTCGCCTTTCAATCTAACTGCAACGTCCTTCTTATGTTGGCCCGTCTTTGCTGTTCCATATAACCTTCCACCAGCTCTTTGCATGAAATATGAATTTATTTTCTTGTGTCTTGTAATACCTGGTCCGAATCATCCTGGAACAAAGATCGATGTGATGATGAGACCCCTGATTGAAGAATTGAAAATTTTGTGGGAAGGAGTCGAGGCGTACGATTGTTACAAGAAACAGAAGTTCAACCTGAGAGCCGTGTTTTTGTGGTCTATTCACGATTTTATGGCTTATGGTATCTTTGTTGGATGGAGTTGTCATGGGATTTTGACATGTTCGATATGCGTTGAGGACACTTTATGCTTTCGACTAAAGTTTGGTGGAAAGATATGTTACTTCGATTGCCATAGATGTTTTTTTCCAGAGGATCACCCGTTTAGGTTCGATGGGAACACTTCTAAAAAGGACACGATTGTGACGAGGGGACCACCCAAGCGTCTTAGTGGTGCAGAGATTCTCGCGAGACTTAATGATTTGAAACTAAACGAACATGGAAATCATTTTGAAGGTTATGGAACCGAGCATAATTGGACTCACAAATGTGGTCTATCGGAACTCCCTTATATGAAAGCCTTGATTCTAATGCATAACATTGATGTGATGCACCAGGAACGAAATATGGGTGAAAGCAATATTAGCACTTGCATGAATATCACTGACAAAACAAAAGACAACCCTAAGGCTAGAAAAGACTTGGCCTTAATCTGTAGAAGACCAACTATGGAGATAGGAGAGAACCAGAAGAAGCCACGTGTTCCTTTCAGTATTAAACCTAAAAGGAAGAAACAATTGATGAAATGGTTGAAAAACTTAAAGTTCCCAGATGGTTACACCACGGGCTTTAGAAGGTCTGTGAATTTGAAGACGGGCTAGTTTTCTGGGTTGAAGAGTCATGACTACCACATAATAATGGAAAGACTCCTTCCTGTTATGTTTTGTGGTTTTGTAAAAAATGATGTCTGGAAAGCATTAGCGGAGCTAAGCTACTTTTATATACATCTTTGTGCTAAAGAAATAAAGAAAGAGATGATGGAGAAGCTTGAGCAACAAATACCGATTTTGGTATGCAAACTTGAAAAAATATTTCCACCAGGTTTCTTCAATCCGATGCAACATCTACTTGTTCACCTACCATACGAAGCTAAGGTAGGAGGTCCTGTGCAATATAGATGGATGTATCACATCTAAAGGACCCTAAAGAAGCTACATGCAATGGTTGGTAATAAGAGACGAGTTGAAGGGTGCATCGCTGAAGAATTCAAATACAAAGAGATAGCATCGTTCACGGGCCTGTACTTTGCAGAGGAACACAATGTCAATGCCCCTGCGTTGCGGTATCATGTCGACGAGCCCCCTATAAGTGACATTGAAACTTTTCAATGGAGGGGCAAAACTGTAGGACCCAACATAACATACTATTTCACCAATGACGAATGGAAGACTGCTTTACTCTACATGTATAACAGCATGGAAGAGATGAGTCAGTTTCTCCTATAAGTGTAAACTTAATTTTAGTCATTGCTGCTACAATTTTTGTTGTTATACTAAAAGGTTTGTTTCCTTGTACTAACAGTGAATTTGATTCTCAAAATTGCATCTCTGGCTATGAACGTGACCAGATTCGTCGAGAGGGAAAAGATGGGGGACCTAATTTCTTGTGTTGGTTTCGAGATTATGTAGATAAAAATGACAATATACACCCGGACCTTCGACAATTATCCCTAGGAGCAGTAACTGCCAGACGTTATGGTCGGTATGATGTCAATGGTTTTAGATTCCATTCTACAAGGTTCAAAGATGATCATCCTCTAGCAGCCACGACAAATTCCAGAGTTGTAACTAGAGCTGTCGATGATGAAGGGAAGGTGACTAATTATTATGGAGTCATTAATGATATACTCGAGTACAAGTTTTTTGGAGATAAACAACTCAAAGTGGTGTTCTTCGATTGTGATTGGTTTTCTCCAAATACAACGCGAGAAAACCAATATGGCATGGTGGAAGTCAAACACAACGATAGATTAAAAGGACATGACACTATAATCCTTGCCCACCAATGCGAGCAGGTGTATTATATGACATATCCATCTAAGAAAAAGAGTTTGGTTGATTGGAGGGTAGTGTACAAAGTTAATCCTCGTGAACGACTATATGCTCCTGGTGATGCTGGTTATGTTGAAAGTCAAATCGAGCAGGAAGTGGGGGCTGCTGAGATTTTCCAAGACGAAGAACTTACCAGCACGTTTAATGTACAAACTGAAATGTTGGAAGAATCTTTATTAGGCGATCAAAATGATGTAGAGGTTCCTCCAAAAAGAAAATGAGTGACGAGAAAGAAGAAAGCTACTTGGCGTCCATTAAATCGACGAAAGCAACTAGATCCTGATTTTGATTACGATTACGATTGACGAGTATGGATCATGATTTTATTGAATATTGTATATATTTTTTAAATTTGTTTCATTATTTTATTGTTAATTTATGTACTAACTTTTTTTTGTTAAAATAGTATGTCAAAGAAAATGAGGTCTTTTGCTCGTAGTTTGCTTGGGACGAGGAGTAACTCGAGGAGCAGCTCGAGGGCTGAGGATTTAGTTTTTCAGGGCACAGGTTCTACCATGAGCAGACGGAGAGCGCTTGTAGAACATTTGCCTCCACACGATGTAAGTTAGTTGTTAAATTACATTATTTGAGTTACTTAATATTGTATGATGTAAGTTACTTGTTTCATAGGATGCTGAAATCGAGGAACCAGTGGTAGAGGATCATGTAAGAGATGATGCTGAAGATGATGGTGGAGATGATGTGGGAGATGATGCTGGAGACGATGCTGGTGGGTATTCTGCAGGCGGGGATTCTGGGGCTGGTGGAGATTCCGCAACTGGGTCTGGAACTTCTCGAGTTATGAGAACGAGGAAGCTACATTTTGTTGGACCACCTCCAGAGCTTCCACCTGGATCTCGGGTTTTGATAAAGCCTAGTGGAAAGTGAGTGACATATCTTTGCTTAAATGTTATTGAAAGTTATGTTTTAATTTCTACATTGTTTTCTGTTTGCAGGACTTGGATCGATGACTTGTTCACAGGCATAGGACACTACAGGCAGGTGAACACGGTCCTTGGTAATCTTGTTCGTCTACACTGGCCTGGTCTTGTGACTTTGCCTAGTGGCGAGTCTGTCCCCGCCACCACTTGGGAGCATTATCGCTATGGTGTCTGTAGAATGTTTGGCAACACACAGGCACTAGTTTGGGATGCATTCTGGGTATGAATTGTTTATACTAATTTAGTTATCCCATATATGGTTGCTTTTATGATAACACTAATTTTTTGCAGAAATGGTACTAGTTGTCGGACGATGGATCATATGATATGAACGCTCGTTACGTGTTTGAGTATAACGCGAACGATGTCGTTGCAGATGCAATGTACTATGCACAAATTCAGGCTATAAAGGCATGGTACAGAGCAAGTGCTGATGATCGACCGATGCCAAATACCAAGGCCGAGTGGTCATCAATTTACCTTACGGAGGAGCAATACCTTGAGGTAAACAGGTTGTTGCATCTCATATCGCACGAATCCATGTATTTGCTTTATTGAAAAAAATTCATGTAGGTGTCGGTGCCGTGGATGGCCACCCGATCAGAGGGTTATCGGGCCTTGTGCAGATGGTGGGCTTCCCCAGAGTTTTGTGCCATTTTCGAAAGGAACAGGGGAAACCGTGGGACTAAGTCGTTCCACAACTACGGCGGCGATGGTCATGTGCGCTTGGCTAAGGGAATGGTAAGTCACAGTATGTTGTAACTTTGAATTACATAGAAATGTGTCATTCTAACTTGTATGTATAGGAAGTCAAATATGGTCGTACGCCCACGGATGTGGAGGTGTATTTGCAAGGGCATAGGGGTTCTGATCCTCAGAATCCTGATGTTTTATGCACTCAGACGACCACCGACCGTCTAGTGAGTTTTTGTACTCTATTATGTGTTTGATATTGTTTGCAAGGGCATAGGGGCTATGCACTTATATTTGATATTGTTTGCCTCCAGGCTTCGTATGGGCAGGAGATGGTTCAACGCCATGGACAGGAGTACGATTGGAGGAGCCAGCCAATCGACCCTCAGGCAACATATGCTAGCGCAGGAGGACAAGCCCATGGACGGTGGGATTATTTGATTTGAATTTTAAAATTATCCTCATATGCTTGCGATACAAGTCCATGATTTACTATACTAAGTGCATGGTTCACTCTTGTAGGTTGGGTATTTTTGATTCTACGATTGATTCTAGGGAGCTGAGATGTCGTGGACGACAGTCCATATCGTCGTCTTCACAGTCGTCCCGTTCACGATCATCCGCCCAAGAGATAGAGCTTGCAGTGTTGCGTCAACAGGCAGAGTATCATCAATCAGTTTTGAGGGAACAATTGGAGTACCAGAAGCAACAATCTGAGTACTAGAGACAACAAGCTGAGTACCAGAAGAAGAAGGACGAGTATTATGCAAACCTCCAGGCCCAAAATCAAGCTCTTCTCTCGGTAAGTTGAAGTAACATTTTGTACCTTATTTTGCAAAACACATGATGTGTATCTTATTTTCTCAACAATGGCTTGTATATATTTTTTAGCAAATAGCCCAACAAGCGGGCATCCCGATGCCCACATATGGGATGCCGCCTCCGGACTTTGCACTGCCGATGCCAATGCTGGCGCCTCCACCTCTGCCTCCGTCACAATTCCCTATGGTATGTACACATATACGTGTGTGACATGTTCATAGATGTTTTATGTGTTTAAATGAAAAACTGAGTGGTTACTATTTCATGTGCGTGTGTTATAGGGATTTCAGACACCACCCGCTTCAGTTGCCGCACCTGGAAATGGTCTGGTCAAGACGACGCATCGCATTCTTGGGTGAACAACCTTTTCAACATGCATAGTCCAGTCGGAGGATGTGGCTATAACTCGAACCAACCAGGCGATGGATATGAGTGATAGTTGATCAAATGTGTTTAATTTGGAACTATTACTGTTCATGTCAAACCCTATCCGTCGAACAATGTCAGTTTTTATTTTGGACCTATATGTTGATGTAAAAGACTTGTTGAGACTATTTGGAACTATATGTCGTTATTTCCAATTTGTGAATGTGAATACTTATGTGAGTATATTTGTGATTGTGAATATGTGGTTGTATATGAACTCTGTGTATATTTGCATGAAATATGTTTTTATTTGTAAATGTCAGATTTTTTAAAAAACAGAATTTTGTATAATTTCTAAAATTTATTATGTCCGACGGCCTGGCAGGCAGCCGTCAGACATAAGGGTTATTTATGTCCGACAGCTTAGTGTAAACCGTCGGACATAAGCGTTGGTTATGTCCGACGGCTTAGTATAAACCGTCGAACATAAGTCTGTGGGTCCCACCAATCGACCGTTAAAACGGTCGACACTTACTACGTCCGACGGGTGGCTACGGCCGTCGAAGATAGCTTATGTCCGACGGCTGCCGTCGGACATAACGCTATTTCCGACCCAATATGTCTGACGGCCAGAGACCGTCGGAGATAACTAAAAGTCGTCAGACATAAGCTATCTCTGACAGTTTAAAGCTTATGTCCGACGGCTTTGGCCGTCGGAAGTTGTTTCGTTTACTGTAGTGAATCTATTGATATAGGTCATATTAATCCCTAAGACATGTCAAGATACATACAGAGGTGACAAACTATATGGATGAAATTATAGGCCACTAATTACTGTGGAACTGATAAAGTTATCACAACTAGATTGAGAGCACGGAGTCAGATTTAATATGTTTTTGATTGTTGTGTTGGAAAAAACAAAAAAAGAAACCTATAAATTAATATAAGTAATTGTATTTGTTGTAGGAATAAAATGTTAACATAATAATCACTACGACAGGTTGATGCATGGATTAGTATAGTTAATTCCTCCTAGCTAGTACGACCCATACATGCTATTAAGAAGACCGACCAAAATATAAACTACCGGCAAAGAGGGAGCCTTTGCCAAGTGCCTGTTGGACTGGCACTCGGCAAAGAAGGCTCAAGTGGGTCCCTTTGGCAGTTCATTTGCCAAGTGCGCAGGGAGGCACTTGACAAAGGGAGCTTCTTTGCCGAGTGTCAAGACTACAGCACTCGACAAAGAAGCTTTACCAGTTCCTAGGTGTGCCTTCTTTGTCGAGTGCTATGGTCATTACACTCGGCAAAGACACTCTTTGTCGAGTGTAACACTCGACAAAGTGACCAGAAATCCCCCTTTTCCTTTGTTTTTATTATTCCATCCAAATAAACAAAACTTATATCACATATACATCACAAAGTTCACAAAATCATCACATACATAATAGAGACCACATATCTCACAAAAACCACAAATCTCACAAGTTTTTCACAAACATAAGTACTATCAACAACATAAGTATCACAAAGACAAAAAATCTCACAAGTTTCAAAAACATAAGTATTATCGGACCCACACAAACATAAGTATCTCAAGTTTGAAACTACGTAAGTCTCACAAGCACAACTAAGAGATCATCTGCGAGGTGGGTAGTTGGACTAGTTCGATGATAGGCTGGGGTGATCCATGAGGGTTGTTTGATGTCGTCGATTGTCCCTGCATAGAGAAGAGATTGCATGTGTGAGACCAAATGAATATATATCATGCAGGACTAAAATTTTGATACTCACAGGAGTATGGAACTAAGTAGGGTCAGCTGTAGGGAACAACGAAGGTGGTGGAGCAAAACCTTGTGCGGCACCAAAGCTCTGCATGTACTGAAACATTTCTATTGATCCACCAAGCGAGCCGCCCGCTCCGCCTCCCGCTCCGCCCTCATCCTCGCCTCCATCTCCATATGTTCCCTCCTCTCTTGTTCTGTTGGGCATGTAATATTTTACCCCAATGTTACAATAATGCAAAGAGAAGGTAAATAACTCAATGAATGACAAGGCATAGAAGCACTAACCTAGAGTTCCTGGATGCGATGTTGTGAGTTGTCCTGCCGAGGTTGTATGGCTGGGCTTGCGCTTGTGTTCCTTGCTCGCACCTAAGACAGAGTGGGACGGAGGATGAGTCAATTTCCTCGTCAGCAATCTAGTACCGCCCATGCCTCTTGCCTTGTCTGACCCTCATGAGTACATCTTCGTCAATGTTCTCGGTCCTTGGATCATAATCTGGCCCATGGACCTCCTTTACCATGGCAGTGTTCTTAGTAAGGTGGCTATGGACGACGGGGTTGTTGTACGCCTCGAGACCATCGTCTGGGTTGTAGGTGACGTTGGACGTTGCCTTGACCTTGTCGCCCACAGCATATGTCGAGAAGATGGAGCAACGCTGGCCACCATGTGACGTTGACTGCGAGAAAACCAACGAGATGGTTATAAATCATGCCAAATCGAAAGTTGGAATAAATAAAAGAGAGCATGCACCCATGCTTCTGCATATTTGCCGAGGCTGCGGCTACCTTGGTGGTGGGAGGGACCTTGCATCATCAAACATCGTTCCCGGCTAGCGTTGTGCGCCTTGTCCCACTAGTTCGAGCACCACCTTTGCACCATCTGCTCCCAGCACTCAAGATGTGCGGTGCGCCTATAACGAATCGTCTACAAAAAAATCAAATACATGACATATCATAAGATAAAATCAAGCATATTAATACCAATATTAAAGTTTTGTATTAACATGCAAGTACTACTCTCGAGTCAACGACATGGTTCTAGCGTCCTTCTTGTTGACCTTGTCTCCAAGGATGGAGCCGTAGTAAGTTACGATGGCCTGGATGTGTGGCTCGTAGTGCATGTCCATGACAAGCTTCTTACAACTCGAGGTAGCCACCACATCCGCCCTAGCCTCGTATCTCGGATCTCATCTGAAGAAATCCTCCATACAAAGATGATGTATTCATACATTATTTTAAGAATGTGCAACAAATGCAAGATATTAAACAATATAGTGTGAGGAAGACTTACCCACAACTCTTGCTTCACCCGCTCCGTCTTGTTGTTGAATTCCCTGTCGTCCCGAATCTACTACATCTAGGGCAACGACGTAGTGGTCGAAGAAATAGGCTGAGCCCGTCACTCCGGTGTACTCAACAAAACCAGGGAAATGTTCCCTGCACAGAAGCCCAAGAATGCCATTGGGGTTGTGTTTGTTACCCCCAGTATTCCCCACAACCTTCTAAGACATGTTCAATTGATTAAGAAAAAGTATTAGTTTCTATTATAAATTTGAAATATAATATGAAGAAGCAGCGACAACATCTAAAGTTACATACCTTTCCCCATCGGGTAGAATCAGCTGACGCCTGTCATGAAGTATCGGTCGCTGAGGGAGACTCGTGGCACCTTGCAAGTAGACTCACCACGAACCTGAGGCATCCTGCTACACCTCATCATCGTCCAGGTTAGCATCATCGTCATCGTTCTACTGTGCTGCATCAACGTCCTGCTACCGAGCCTCAACAACAGTCCATTGTGCCTCCTCCTTCGTCGTACGAGTGGTCCTCCTCCCCCTCCTCGTCCTCGGCCTTATCCACCGACCACCATCATTGTCCATTCACCTGCAATTAAGAGTAAGCAAATAAGCACATATGAAAAATATGTATTTAGAAACAGATGTGAAATAAATAAAATATAGCATTACATCGATTAAAAATAATCTTCATAGTCGGGATTAGCCAGATCATAAGTATCATCATCACTATTGACCATTCCATAGTCAACACCATCTAAAAGCGCAAATTTGTCATTTTCATTGCATAACTGTAATCCTTCAACATTCCTAAGGCATTCTCATTTTGCACCTCATCAACAACCATTTCATCCTCCTCGTCTACTTCCATTCTGATCGCTTTAGTTAAGTCTATCTCAAATTGTTCTTCGAGCCCATCTTCTTGAAAGAACTCTCCGTCATATGTGCTTGGGTCTAAGTTATAATCTTCATCATTTGGAATAGATAATTTATTGTGTGGTGATACCTTATACATAACATCCCAACTCTTAAGATGATCTTTCGTTTGGCACGCATATGGGAGATAATACACTTGTGTGGCGTGTTGGGCCATGAAATAGACATCGTCTCCTCGTAAGATCTTATCTTGTCGAATTTCTACTAGCCTAATATTAGAATGTGCTTGTCTCATCACTTTAGGATCAAACCAATGGCATTTGAATATCACTGGAGTAAGAGGTTTGGAACCATGAAAATTGAGTTCATATATTTCTTCAATTCTGCCATAATACTCGACCTCATCCTACACTGGTGTAAAAACTCCAGAACACATGGTTTTTTGATTTTCTAAGTTTGGTCATAGCTTGTTGTGCGAAAATGATATCCATTAACATCATACCCAAAAATGTCCTGATCCTATATGCAAAGCCATTGGCTACTTGTCTCAACTCGACACTCATAGACAGATCCCTTTGGCCCTGCAAGTTCAAACATGCTAGATTGTTATATTATTCGCCCATAAGACCAACTTCAAATGACAAACTAAGTACGATACCTTATGTTTCAACCAGGAAATGAAATCGGCCAATCCATCTCCTGCAACCTTTCTAAGCTGGTAGCGGTAGAGCACGCCGAGGCCGAGGCGGGGATCCGGAGACAAGGACGACGACACGTGGTATTGGGCGAGCAGCAGTAGTGGTGGCGAGGCGATGTGGGCTTGTCTGGCAGGGTCGGGACAACACAGGGCGTTGTTGCAGCGGAGGTGGAGAGGCGGCGGCGGTGCTTTGGACTCGGCGGCGGAGGTGACCGAGAGACTGAGAGAATGTAAGGAGGAGAGGGCCTGAGCGGTTAGGGTTATGTACACCAACTTTCCCGAGTGCCCGCGATCTGGCACTCGACAAAGTTTTTTATTTTAAAATTTACTTTGCAGAGTGGCCTTGATCTGACACTCGACAAAGAATACTTTGCTGAGTGTCCCCTGGTAGACACTCGGCAAACCTAGTCTTCATCGAGTGTCTTTCCTTGACACTCGTCAAAGTACATTTGGTTTTTTTATTTTTTTCACCAAACGTTTTGTGGTGTGTTCCTATAGTATATAGACCTACATGTTCCATTTTGGCACAATTATCAAAGTGTTTGCTATAACTATTAGATTTAGTTCGTTTGATTGAATTTCTTCGAATAATTCAGATTTTAACTGCAAGTCACTCAAAAAGTAGAAAACGGTGAATGAAAAAATGATATTCATGTTATTTAGCACAAGTTACGGCATATTGTAGGAATAGACCGGAATTTTCGAACACCATGCTCACGAAACATGATCTTGACCTTGTGATCCAGTTGTTTTAAAATTGTATAAAACACACACAAAGTCAGAAAAAATCATGGAACTTGTCGACATGTAATCATATCATATGTAGAGACTCTGATAAAAATTTGATAGTATTTTGTGAAAGTTGTTACTCACTATGTGTAGAAACCTAGCCGTCCTGCATAGAAGTTTTATGATTTCATGTGAAGGTCGGCTAGGTTTCTATACAAAGTGCTTGACAACTTTCACGAAATACTGTAAAATTTTATTAGTGTCTCTACATATGATATCATGACATGTTGACAAGCTTCATGATTTTCTAATTTTGTTTGTGTTTTATACAATTTTAAACAACTGGATTGCAAGTTCGTTGTCATGTTTCGTGAGCATGGTGTTTGAAAATTCCAGTTTGTTTCTGAAATAGGTTGTAACTTGTGCTAATAACATTAATAGGTCGTAACTTGTGCTAATAACATGTCTATGCTGAATGTTTTGCTCTCGGCAAAGGAGGTCTGTGTCGATAGTCCTAGTTCACCGATAGTGGCACTCGACAAGGCTTTACCGAGTGCCCGATAAATTGCCCTTGGTAAAGCGTCGAGCACTCGACAAAGTGCTGGATTCTAGTAGTGATATATAACAGTAGAAACGGTTTATCAAACGCTTTTTGAGTTGGCACGATTACATGGTCACTAAGACGCACAACACAGAGTCTAAAGCTATCCTTTACCAAGTTAAATTCAAGCTGAATGATGGTAGGGATCAGGGTATATATATAAGAAGGCATATTAGGAGTCCTGGGCATCCAAATGTTAGAAGAAACTCTGGACGACCACCCCGACCTGGCTGGACCGCACCAACGCGCCCACCTAAACTACACGCCAAGCTGTCAGGTGCGTCCCCCGCCCATGCACCAGGTCAACCTTCTCCACATGCGTCAGTCAAACTCCCTATCCAAGATCCAACCTCCTGCGTGGGACACAAGCCATAACTTATGGTTCTTTGTTTTTGTGCAAATAGCGTAATTAGTTCAGAGATAGCATAAAAACCGCTCCCAACCACTGGACCACGTGCACCTGCGCAGGTGAATGCATGCAGATCCTATTTTTATGGTAACCCGATAATTATGGCAGATCGTGGAGTTTTCATTTCATGTACGCAAATTTTGGATGACATTTTCGTTTCCATTCCATGCGTGCGAAAATTGGATGGCTCTATAAATATAGGATCGCTCCAACTGCCATGCAACTATGCTAGTTAGAACCAATTTATGATATTTGCTGATACTAATTATGCTACAAGATGTATGTATTTATACAATTCGGTACATTGCGTAAAAATTTGTTTCCTACTGCATGCACATAAATTTAGGATGACAGGAATGCGCGATGAAAGGAAATTGATTGACATGCATGGAAACAATAAAATTTTATTTTAAATGCTGCATTTCCTCCATAAATATAGAATATAGAATCGCTATAACAGCCATGCAGCTAGGCTCGTTACAACCACTTTATGGTATATACCAATAATAATTATGTTACACGGTCTTGGTATTTATGCAATACGGAACGATACATAAAAAGCTGCCACATAGTACAATGATAGACTATACCTGATCATGGGCCACCCAACCCAACCAATCCGACCCGACCCGTCTGAAAAAAACCTGGCCCGACCCGACCAATGGGCGGGTACGGGCCATAATTTTTGATCCGTAATAATTCACGGGCCGGGTATGGGCCGTGATTTTTGACCCAAAACCTGACCCAACCCGAAAAAAGCTGACCCAAAGCCAAAATACATGACCCAACCCGAAAAAACTAGACCCGACACTAGGCATGGGTCGGGTACGGGCCGTAATAAATGGCCCACGACCCGACCTTGACCCGACCCGACGTTTGAACAGGTCAATGGTAGACGCATCTTCAGAGTCGAGCATAAAAACCTTAACTTTTGAGCATAAAACCCCTCAATTATGTGCGTAAATATCGATCCATGTGAGAGAGGTTTATAACTCTAGTGCGTTGTATTCATGATCCTATTTTTATGGTAGATCCAAAAATTATGGGAATTGAATGTGTGCGGTTTCTATTTTATGTAGATCCAAAAAAATATGGTAGATCGTGAGAGTTTCCATTGCATGCACACAAATTTTGGATGATATTTTCATTTCCACTGCACGCACGCAAAAATATATGATGACATGATTCACGCAGAGCATAAATTCTTATACAAAGTCGCATAAATACATACACTGTATAGCATAATTGATAAAAAACCTAATATCGGTTCAACTAACAGCCCCACGAGAATTGGGGACGGTTTTTATGGCAAACGTAAAATCGTATTCATCATCGTAAAAATTATCACTAGAATGCATAAATAGTGTAAGTAGCAGCCATAAAACATAATCCTCGACGGCATAAACATGGATCGGATAGTTTGTCACCGGAGGACGAACCCGAGGCTGCCAGATCAAAGGACACCTCAGAGGCCACTCGCCGACATCGCCTAGGGCCGCCGCTCGCTGACGTCACCTGGGACCACCACTCGTGCCTCACAACGTTGCTCACGTCTCACGCCGCGGTAAGTCATCGTCGACGTCCGCTCGCCGCTCGCATCCACTCGCACCTCACGCGGTTGCAGCCGCCGCCAGGCCCCGAATCTCTAATCCCTAGGGGTCTAGGGTGTTTTTATAGACGCCCGGACCTGGTCTGGCTCAACCGGATGGCACGTCGTCTTGCCTTTGCTTCCTCTAGTTATTGGAAGCCTAGGTCTTATAATATATAAACTCTCTCTCTCTATATATATATCGTCTGTTAATACACGACCAATTAGTGTTTGGACAAAAAAAATCATCATCCCATTTTGAGGACTCAAGTAAATAACTTGGATAGTACCACAATCTCTTCTATGCTCAATAATATGTTGAACTACTTCAACAAGTCTATGTGTAAGATAGCCAGCATTCGTTGTTCATACAGCAATATCTACAACCCCTTTGCGGGCTCCGTAGCAGGAAGTTATATATTCTATCAAAGAAAGTCCCTCGCGTAAATTGCTTTGAATAGCTAAATCAATCATTTGTCCTTGAGGATCTGTCATTAACCCTCTCGTACCAACTAATTGGTGTACCTGAGATGCATGTCCTCTCGCTCCTGGAAAATACATTAGACAGACTGGATTAGAAGGATCCGTTATTCGAAAATTTGAATTCATTTCTTGTTTCAAATGTTCACTTGTAGCGTACCATATCTCAACGGATTGGTGTAGTTTTTCTACCTCGTGTACAGCTCCATAATAATAGTGTTTCTCCAAAAGAAAACTCTGTTGTTCTACGTCTTGGACTAACCATCCTTTAGAGGGTATTGTTAAAAGATCCTCGATTCCTAAAGAAATCGATGTAGTGGTGGCTTGATGGAAGCCCAGAGTCTTTATTTGATCCAGTATTATATATATAGGGTACGTATATTAGGAGCCCTGGGCTTCAAATAGTTAGAGGAAGCCCTAGCCGACCACCCCTGCGACCTGGTCCAGGCCGGCGCGCCCATCCACACCTCAAGACAGGTCGTCGGGTGCGTCCCCCACCCCACGTCTGTGCATGCAAAAAAAATAGGAAGCCATGCATGAGTCAAACATGTTTCCCTGCATGCGTGTAAATTTAGTAAAGACATGTGTGACAGTTTCTATTTCTAAATGTTTGATTTCCTCCATAAATATAGGATCGCTCCAACAGCCATGCGGATAGGCTCGTCAGGATCAGTTTATGATATATACTGATACTAATTATGCTACACAGTGTAGATATTTATGCAATTCAGTACAGTGCGTAAAATTTGTTACCTGCTGCCTACGCACAAAATTAGAATGGCAAAAATATGTGATGAAAGGAAATGGATTGGCATGCATGAAAAGAAAAAAATCATATTTAATGCTTTATTTCTTTCATAAATATAGGATCGCTCCAACAGCCATGCAACTAGACTCGTTAGAACCAGTTTACGATATATAGTTATACAAATTATGTTACACGTTGTAGGTATTTATGCAATACGGTACACTGCGTAAAAAATTCTAGCATGTGGTTCACTGGTGGACACATCTACAGATTCGATCGTAAAAATCTTAAGTTTTGAGCATAAAACCTCTTAGTTGTAAGTGTAAATACCGAGTCAATGTGAGAGGTTGCTATCTCTAGTGGGTAGTATCCACGATCCTATTTTTATGGTAATTCCGAAAAATATGAGTCGCATCCATGCGGTTTCTATTTTTATGCAGATCAAAAAATTATTGTAGATTGTTGGAGTTTGCATGCGTGAAAATTTTGGATATTATTTTCGTTTCCACTACACACATGCAAAAATATAGGATGACATGGTTCACGCAGAGCATAAACTATTATACAAAGTCGCATAAATACATATACTGTGTAGCATAATTTACAAAAAAAAACTAATATCGATTCAACTAACAGCCCCGCGGGAAATAGGGACAGTTTTATGGCAACATAAAATCGTATTCATCGTCGTAAAAATCATCACTAGAATGCATAAATAGTGTAAATAGTAGGCATAAAACAAAATTATCGATAGCATAAACATGGATCGGATAGTTCGTCGCCTGAAAGTCGCCTAGAGAGGGGGTGAATAGGCGAAATCTGAAAATTATAAACTTAAGCACACACTACAAGCCGGGGTTAGCGTTAGAAATGAATTCGAGTCCGAAAGAGAGGGGAAAACAAATCAACCAAGAAATAAAGCGGATGAACACGGTGATTTGTTTTACCAAGGTTCGGTTCTAAAGAACCTAGTCCCCGTTGAGGTGGTCACAAAGACCGGGTCTCCTTCAACCATTTCCCTCTCTCAAACGGTCACTTATATCGAGTGAGTTTTCTTCTTTACTTACGGGTCACTTAGACCCCACAAGGACCACCACACAATTGGTGTATCTTGCCTTGCTTACAAAGCACTTGAGAGTAACAAGGAAGAGAAAACAAAGCCAACCAAGCAAACAAGAGCAACAAGAAACACAAGTGATCCTCTCATAAACCCTAATGTGCTACAGTTGAATTTGGGACTTTGATTGGATCGATTGCTTTGATTTGTGTCTTGGAGCGAAGTCTATTGCTCTTGTATTGAATGCAATGTGTGGAATGCTTGGATGGTTGGAGTGGTGGTGGTTGGGGGTATTTATATCCCTCAACCACCAACCAACCGTTGGGGGTGGCTACTGTCTATGGGCGCACCGAACAGTCCGGTACGCCATCGGACACTGTTCGGTGTGTCAGCCACGTCACCCAACCGTTAGGGTTTTGTAGCTTATGACCATTGGAGGCTTTGTCTTCTAGTGGCACCGGACAGTCCGGTGTCGCACCGGACAGGCATTGTTCAGTGTTCGGTGCGCCTCTGACGGGTGGCTCTGACTCTGCGCGCACTATTCTTCATTGTAGCTCTGATCTTCAGCTTTTGCAGGCGACCATTGCGTGAAGTAGTTGTTGCTCCGCTGTTGCACCGAAGAGTCCGGTGGCACACCGGACGGTCCGGTGATTTATAGCGGAGCGCGCCCTGAGAAACCCGAGAGTGGCGAGTTTGAGACTGTACGGTCCTGGTGCACCAGACACTGTCCTGTGGCACACCGGACAGTCCAGTGCGCCAGACCAGGGCACACTCGGTTTCTTTGCTCCTTTGTATTTGAACCCTATCTTCAATCCTTAATTGGTTTGTGTTGAACCTTTATGCACCTATAGAATATATAATCTAGAGCAAACTAGTTAGTCCAATATTTGTGTTGGGCATTCAACCACCAAAATTAATATTAGGAAAAGGTTAACCCTATTTCCCTTTCAATCTCTCCCTTTTTGGTGATTGATGCCAACACAAACCAAAGCAAATATATAAGTGCAGAATTGAACTAGTTTGCATAAGGTAAGTGCATAGGTTACTTGGAATTAAACCAATTTATAATTTCACTAGATATGCATGTATTGCTTTCTTTTATTTAACATTTTGGACCACATTTGCACCACTTGTTTTGTTTTTGCAAATCTTTTTGGAATATCTTTTCAAAGTCTTTTGCAAATAGTCAAAGGTATATGAATAAGATTGCAAGAAGCATTTTCAAGATTTGAAATTTTCTCCCCCTGTTTCAAATGCTCTTCGTTTGACTAAACAAAACTCCCCCTGAATAAAATTCTCCTCTTAGTTTTCAAGAGGATTTTTAATAGGTACCAATTGGAAGTATATTTAGATGCTAATTTTGAAAATATACCAATTGAAGAAATTTCTATCACAAGATACCAATTGGAAAAACAAACTTTTGTGAAAACCAAATAAAACATCATTTCGAAAATTTTGAAGTTGGTGGTGCGGTCCTTTTGCTTTGGGCTTAATATTTCTCCCCCTTTGGCATTAATCGCCAAAAATGGAGATATTGAGAGGCCTCTTTACTTTCTCCCCCATTGGTAAATGAAATATGAGTGAAGATTATACCAATTTGAGAGTGATGTGGAGTGACGGCGAAGGGTAAATGATACCGTTAGAGTGGAGTGGAAGCCTTATCTTCGCCAAAGACTCCTTTTCCCTTTCAATCTATGACTTAGTAGAAAAATATACTTGGAAACACATTAGTCATAGCCTTGTTACATAAATAATAAGAGATATGTATTTGTACCAAAATGAAAGAGATATGATCAAAGGTATATATATATATGAGCTATGTGTGCAATGTTTCAATTAAAATTCCGAGAATCAAGAATATTTAGCTCATTCCTAAGTTTGCTAAAATTTTTCTCATCTAATGGCTTGGTAAAGATATCGGCTAATTGTTCTTTGGTGCTAACATAAGCTATCTCGATATCCCCCCTTTGTTGGTGATCTCTCAAAAAGTGATATCGAATGTCTATGTGCTTAGTGCGACTGTGTTCAACGGGGTTATCCGCCATGCAGATTGCACTCTCATTGTCACATAGGAGAGGGACTTTGCTGAATTTGTAGCCATAGTCCTTGAGGGTTTGCCTCATCCAAAGCAATTGCGCGCAACAATGGCCTGCGGCAATATACTCGGCTTCGACAGTAGAAAGAGCTACTAAGTTTTGTTTCTTTGAAGCCCAAGACACCAGGGATCTTCCCAGAAACTGACAAGTCCCTGATGTGCTCTTCCTATCAATTTTACACCCTGCCCAATCGGCATCGGAATATCCTAATAAATCAAAAGTGGATCCCTTGGGGGTACGAAAGTCCAAACTTAGGAGTGTAAACTAAGTATCTCATGATTCTCTTCACGACCCTAAGGTGAACTTCCTTAGGATCGGCTTGTAACCTTGCACACATGCATACGGAAAGCATAATATCCGGTCGAGATGCACATAAATAGAGTAAAGATCCTATCATCGACCGGTATACCTTTTGATGTACGGATTTACCTCCCCTGTCGAGGTCGAGATGCCCATTGGTTCCCATGGGTGTCTTGATGGGCTTGTCATCCTTCATTCCAAACTTGTTAAGTATGTCTTGAGTGTATTTTGTTTGGCTGATGAAGGTGCCCTCTTGGAGTTGCTTGACTTGAAATCCTAGAAAATACTTCAACTCCCCCATCATAGACATCTCGAATTTTTGTATCATGATCCTACTAAACTCTTCACAAGTAGATTTGTTAGTAGACCCAAATATGATATCATCAACATAAATTTGGCATACAAACAAATCTTTTGCAATAGTTTTAGTAAAGAGTGTAGGATCGGCTTTTCCGACTTTGAAGCCATTAGTGATAAGAAAATCTTTTGGGCATTCATACCATGCTCTTGGGACTTGCTTGAGCCCATAAAATGCCTTTGAGAGTTTATACACAAGGTTAGGGTACTCACAATCTTCAAAGCCGGGAGGTTGCTCAACATAGACCTCTTCCTTGATTAGTCCATTGAGGAAGGCACTTTTCACGTCCATTTGGTAAAGCTTAAAGCCATGGTAAGTAGCATAGGCAAGTAATATGCGAATTGACTCAAGCCTAGCTACAGGTGCATAAGTTTTAGTAAAATCCAAACCTTCGACTTGTGAATAACCTTTGGCTACAAGTCGGGCTTTGTTCCTTGTCACCACACCATGCTCATCTTGCTTGTTGCGGAATACCCATTTGGTACCTACAACATTTTGGTTAGGACGTGGAACTAAATGCCATACCTCATTCCTCATGAAGTTGTCGAGCTCCTCTTGCATTGCCAGCACCCAATCCGAATCTCTTAGTGCATCCTCTACCCTATATGGCTCAATAGAGGAGACAAAAGAGTAATGTTCACATAAAGGATGGAGTTGACGGGGTGATCTCTTTGAATTGTTTGGTGGACTCTTGGGTGTGGCGGTCTTTTACCCTATACTTCTTGATCATCTTCCTTGTCTTCATCTCCCCCTTGATCATTGTCCTCCTCTTGAGGTGGCTCACCCTCCAGATCTTCATCATCTTGAGCTTGTTTCTCATCTTGAGTTGGTGGAGATGCTTGCATGGAAGATGATGGTTGATCTTGTGCATGTGTGGGCTCTTCGGATTCCTTAGGACACACATCCCCAAAGGACATGTTCCTTAGTGCGACGCACGGAGCCTCTTCATCATCTAATTCATCAAGATCAACTTGCTCCACTTGGGAGCCATTAGTATCATCAAACACAATGTCACAAGAAACCTCAACTAATCCAGTGGATTTGTTGAAGACTCTATATGCCCTTGTGTTTGAAACATATCCTAGTAAAAAGCCTTCTACAACCTTAGGAGGAAATTTAGATTTTCTACCTCTTTTAATAAGAATAAAACATTTGCTACCAATGACTCTAAAATATGAAACATTGGGCTTTTTACCAGTGAGGAGTTCATATGATGTTTTCTTGAGGATTCGGTGAAGGTAGAGCCGGTTGATGGAGTAGCAGGCGGTGTTAATCGCCTGAGCCCAAAATCGGTCCAGAGTCTTGTACTCATCAAGCATGGTCCTCTCCATGTCCAGTAGAGTTCTATTCTTTCTCTCCACTACACCATTTTGTTGAGATGTGTAGGGAGAAGAGAACTCATGCTTGATTCCCTCATCCTCAAGAAAGCCTTCGATTTGAGAGTTCATGAACTCCGTCCCATTATCGCTTCTTATTTTCTTGATCCTTAATCCGAACTCATTTTGAGCCCTTCTTAAGAATCCTTTTAAGGTTTATTGGGTTTGTGATTTTTCCTGCAAAAAGAACACCCAAGTGAAGCGAGAAAAGTCATCCACAATTACTAGACAGTACTTACTCCCGCCGATGCTTATGTAAGCTATCGGGCCAAATAAATCCATGTGGAGTAGCTCAAGCGGCCTATCGGTCGTCATGATGTTCTTGTGTGAATGATGGGTGCCAACTTGCTTTCCTGCTTGACATGCGCTACAAACCCTGTCTTTCTCAAAATGAACATTTGTTAGTCCTAATATGTGCTCTCTCTTTAGAAGCTTGTGAAGATTCTTCATCCCAACATGGGCTAGTCGGCGATGCTAGAGCCAACCCATATTAGTCTTAGCAATTAAACAAGTGTTGAGTTCAGCTGTGTTTTCATGAAAATCAACTAAATATAGCTGACCCACTAACACTCCCTTAAATGCTATTGAATCGTCACTTCTTCTAAAGACAGTAACACCTATATATGTAAAAAGACAGTTGTAGACCATTTTGCATAATTGAGAAACTGAAAGCAAATTTTAATCTAAAGAATCTACAAGAAAAACATTGGAAATAGAATGGTCAGGTGATATAGCAATTTTACCAAGTCCTTTGACCAAACCTTGATTTCCATCTCTGAATGTGATAGCTCTTTGGGGATCTTCGTTTTTCTCATAGGAGAAGAACATCCTTTTCTCCCCTATCATGTGGTTTGTGCATCCGCTGTCTATTATCTAACTTGAGCCCCCGGATGCATAAACCTGCAAAACAATTTAGGCCTTGTTCTTAGGTACCCAAACAGTCTTGGGTCCTTTGATGTTAGAAACAAGCACCTTGGGTACCCAAACACAAGTCTTTGACACCTTGTGTTTGCCCCCAACATATTTGGCAACTACTTTGTCTGATTTGTTAGTTAAAACATAAGAAGCATCAAAAGTCTTAAATGCAATATTAGGCTCATTTGATGCAGTAGGAGTTTTCTTTTTAGGCATTTTAACATGAGTAGAACACCTAGAGCTAGAAGCCTCATTCTTATACATAAAAGCATGATGAGAAACAGAATGAGATTTCTTAGCATGAATTCTCCTAATTTTGTGTTCGGGATAATCAGCAGGATATAAAATATAGCCCTCATTATCATGAACCATGGGAGCTTTGCCCTTTACAAAATTAGACAATTTCTTAGGGCCATTAAGCTTGACATTGCTTCCCTATTGGAAACCAATGCCATCCTTAATGCCAGGGCGTCTCCCACTATAGAGCATGCTTCTAGCAAATTTAAAATTTTCATTTTCAATTTCATGCTCATTGATTTTAGCAGTTAATTGAGCTATATGACCATTTTGGTGTTTAATTAAAGCAAGGTGATCATTTATAGCATCAATATTAACATCTCTACATCTAGTACAAATAGTAACATGATCAACAGTAGATGTAGAGGGTTTGCAAACATTTAATTCATCTATCTTAGCATGTAATATGGCATTCTCATTTCTAAGACAGGAAATAGAATCATTGCAAACATTTAAATCTTTAGCCTTGGAAATTAAAACAGCATTTTCAGTTCCAAGGCTAGAAATTGATTCATTCAATTTATCAATCTTAGCATTTAAACTAGCATTTTCATTACTAAGATAGGAAATTGAATCATGGCACATGCTAAACTCCTTAGCCAAAGTTTCATTTTTCTCTACTTCCTGAGCTTAAGCATTTTTTACTTTAACATGTTTTTTGTTTTCTTTAATAAGGAATTCCTCTTGGCTATCCAAAAGTTCATCCTTCTCATGAATGGCTCCTATCAATTCATTTAATTTTTCTTTTTGTTGCATGTTAAGGTTGGCAAAAAGTGTAAGCAGATCATCTTCATCATCACTGGAACTACCCTCATCACTAGATGTAGTATACTTGGGGTGGTTCTAGATTTTACCTTCTTCTTTTTGTCGTCCTTTGCCATGAGGCACTTGTGGCTGACGTTGGGGAAGAGGAGGCCCTTGTTGACGGTGATGTTGGCGGCATCTCGTCGGAGGAGTCGGTGGAGCTTTCATCGAAGTCCCATTCCCGACACAAGTGGGCATCGCCGCCCTTCTTCTTGTAGTACCTCTTCTTCTCCTTCTTATTTCCCTTCTTGTCGTCGCCCCTATCACTGTCACTAGACATTGGACATTTAGCAATAAAATGACCGGGTTTACCACACTTGTAGCACACCCTCTTGGAGCAGGGTTTGTAGTCCTTCCCCCTCTTTTGCTTGAGGATTTGACGGAAGCTCTTGATGATGAGCGACATCTCCTCATTGTCGAGCTTGGAGGCGTCGACGGGGAGCCTACGTGATGTAGACTCTTCTTTCTTCTTTTCCGTCGCTTTGAATGTGACGGGTTGCACTTCGGGTGTGGAGGTGCCGCCTTGCTCCAAGTCGACGATGTGTTTGGAGCCTTTGATCATTAGTTCAAAGCTCACAAACTTTCCTATCACTTCCTCGGGAGACATTAATTTGTATCTAGGATCCCCACGAATTAATTGTACTTGCGTAGGATTGCGAAAAACAAGGGATCTTAGAATAACCTTGACCATCTCATGGTCATCCCATTTAGTGCTCCCGAGGTTGCGCACTTGATTCACCAAGGTTTTGAGCTGGTTGTACATTGCTTGTGGCTCCTCTCCTTGGTGGAGGACGAATCGACTAAGCTCCCCCTCGATCGTCTCCCGCTTGGTGATCTTGGTCACCTCATCTCCTTTGCGCGCGGTCTTTAGGGCGTCCCAAATTTCCTTGACGCTCTTTAACCCTTGCACCTTATTATACTCCTCTTGACATAGAGAGGCGAGGAGTATAGTAGTGGCTTGGGAGTTAAAGTGCCGTATTTGGGTGACCTCATCCAAGTCGTAGCCCTCGTCCCCCACGGTAGGTACCTACGTGTAAAGCACAAAATGTATATAAAGAAAGTTAAATAATAAAATAAAAGAATAAATAAAAATAGTAAATTCAGATATCTCAAATTATACTTGAGAGTTGAAAATTGAGAACAGAATTTTGAAAACCAAGAAGTATTTTAGAAAAGAAGTAATAGAAAAGTTTGCATTCAACTAAATGATTATGCATTACATTAAATGGTGCGCTATAAACTTCTATTTACATGAACATTTAATTTTGAAGTAACGTTTGATTCTTATCCCACATTCGAAATACTATCCTTCTAAAAAGAATAGGAAACCCTATATACAATATGAAAAAAATGTAAATAAAAGTGCCTTTTCATAATGGCATCCTTGGTTTGAATATTTAATCTAAAGTACAAATTCACAACAAAGATTTGGATTCAAATTTGGGATTTAAAAATAAAAAGGAAAGAAAACAATAGACAAATGAGAAGAAGATTTGAAGTGAAACCTAAATTGAAATTTGGACTGAAAATAGAGAAAGCAAGAAAGGAATATTATACAACACCAAAATAAAGTTATAAATAAATAAACTCATCTCATTTTTTTGGGTATGTTCAAATGGCACTGTTAATTTAGGACAAATTTGACCCTAGATTGGAATTTAAGTTTAAAATGGAAACTTGAATTTGGAAAGGAAAATAAAAAAAGGGGGTTCTGCGCGCTTGGGCCGTATCCGCTCTCAGCCCACTAGCACCATCGCGCTTCCAACCCAGCCAACACTGTGTGGCGTGTTTTGGTGCTATGGATGACACGCCGGGGCCCGCTTTTCAGCCTCCACGGGCGGGCGCGCGCGTAACGTCGGCCACCAGGCCAGAGTCCGCGCAAGCACGATCTCGCGCCAGTCACGATCACCTTGGGCCAAATTCGCCTGACCGCGGCCCAGGTTTGAACATCCACGCAGTCCACTCTTCGCTCCCACTGCCGATCGGGACCCACCGGTCAGGACGGTCTTCTTCCCAGGAGGTTGCGCATGGACTGAGTTTCTCGCCTGGGAGCTCGCTTGGGTGGTTTCCTTGTTCCCTGGGGGCCATAAATGCGCAGATCCGGTCCACCACTTCGCCGCGCGTCGACTACCTCCCCTGATCCGCATCATCGGAGCCTCGTTTGTGATCTCCTCGGTGCCATAGCTGAAACGGAGAGAGAGAGAGAGAGAGAGAATGGCGGTGCAAATCTTCTTCGCGCGCGGAGCATAGGCATGGATTGTCTCGATTCGTTGCTCGCCGGGGGGGAACTTCACCGTGGAGCACGAGCGGGTGGGGATCGCTGGACCTGCTCGAGCTTCGGGTCGGCGGACACCGCCGCGGGCTGGGAAGCGACCACTGCGGACCCGCACCAAGCCATGGATGGGGTTGTCCGCATGTTCATCCTGGTAAGAACACTCCTACCTAATTCGTTCCGGCCTCTTCTACACGTAGAACCATTCGGTTTTGGGGATTGCACTCTAGGGCGCATCATCATCTACTCCGGCGAAGTGCGTCGCCGCGGGAGCTCTGCTCCACCGCGTCGTCCAGCGCTCAAGTAGGGGGAGGCAGGGAGCGCGCGCCAGCCATTGATTCTAGTGCGGGCGGTACGGATTAAAACGTAGATTACCCCCCTTGTCTTGATGGGTTGTGCGCCGTAGATCTAGGATCGTAGGGCCACTGGCACGCGTAATATATTAACCGTAGATCTTGGATCGGACGAATGCGATAGCGTACCGGTTCATTACAGTATGGTTCTAATCCTGACCGCTGATTCAGAATCCATCGGTCGAGATCAAGTCCTACCTCTTCGCCGCAACATTTTGCACAATAGCCCCTCGGGAATCATAGAGTAGAACCCGCCGTCCTGGTGGCATTGTTCACTGAGTCTAGGATAAGTTACCAGTGAGCCCCTGCAGTTTTCAGTATTTGAAGCCCCGTCCAGAGAGTTATAAAATCAAGAAAATGAATTGGAAAATGAGTTTTTAATATAAAAACAATCCATATAATTTGTATAATTCATAGAAAATGCATATGAACTCCAAATTAGTCCATTCCAGTTCTTAAATTTTTGTAATAATAGTGTCTACCCATTAGTGCCTCTGTTCTGACATGACAAACACATTAAAAATTATTCTTTCACTTAATATTGTATTAAGTACATAAAAGCTTCAGAAATTCATATCTAAAAATCTGTAACTCCAAAATTAATAGTTCCAGTTCCTATGATCTCATTTTAATGTGTAGATTTTTACTGTATACTTTGTGTACATGCTTGGTGTGATGTTAATTGTTGCTATACTATGTATGTATTGTGTTGATGCGAGTAGACGAGCAAGCTACAGAGGATTCCGGGGTTCAGCTGGTAGAGACTGCTGAGCAGGAGCTCGTTGAAGGCAAGTTGTGCCCTTGATCACTTCTTTTACCTATTCATGTTCTTATTAATCATAATGATCTGCATAGGTTAATTTTGATGGGACCCAATAGGATACCCTAGATTTGACTATCTTTATACCTTGTTTCACCACTGGATTTACTACTAAAGTTTTGGGTAGTTCATGCTATTGCTTATTGTGGATTTGGGTATAGAGATATTCATCACTCATTTTTATACTTGTTATTATCTGTTCATTATTTTCTGTTCATGATAAGATCATTATGTTAATGGGAACATGGAGAACCACCCGGGAAAACAGTGCTACCACAAGGGTTTAATGGGACGCCCTTGGCTGATTAACTAGGAAAGCTAGTGGAGGGCTACCTTACCCGAAAGGGGCAAGGGCAGTAGGGGAGTGGTCAGTGTAGGGAGGTCCCTGGTTGATTTTGCTGCGATGGCAGTCAGTCAGGAACCCTGCATTGGAACTTCCTATAAACTGTAGCGGGTAGTCTGAAGCTAGTGGAACTTTGTAAAGGCCTCGTAGTGGTACCCTGCCTCGCTTCCTAGGTAGAGGTGTATGGAGTCTGATCAACTCCGTGGCAAATGGGTAACACGACTTGTGGGTAAAGATGCGCAACCTCTGCAGAGTGTAAAACTGGTATACTAGCCGTGCTCACGGTCATGAGCGGCTCGGACACTCACATGATTAATTTATGGAACTTAAACTTAATTTGTCATATCATTGCATTTGGGATTATTTTACTATTACTTCTATTTATTATTAATATGGTTTGGTATTCACTTACACTTAGTAAATGCTAATAAAATTTTGACAAACTTATAAAAGCAATGCTCAGCTTCAGCCTTTATTTCATTGATCAGCCTTACACTTCATGAACTCCCACCTTTGGTGAGTTCATGTCACATTATTCCCCACGACTTGTTGAGCTATGATCGTATGTGAGCTCACTCTTGCTGTCTCACACCCCCCCCACAGGAGAAGAACAGGTGGTTCAGGAGGAGCCACAAGGCGAGGAGTTTGATCTGATCTAGGTGGCGTTTCTCAGTTGACATCTGCGCCGACGATCCTTAGTTCGTTTTATATTCATTATTTTATTTTGTAATAAGTCTTCCGCTATGTAATAAATACTCTGATGTTTTATGACATTTATCTCTATACACTCTGTCATTATATATGTTGTCTTCTTTGGCGCATGTATGAGATGCACCCGGCTTTGTTCCTTAAAAACCGGGTGTTACACTACGCTCCAAATTCAACAATGTCCCATATGCTTGCGTGGAGTGAGGTTAAGTGATGCCTTATTTTATCACTCCACATACAATAATCTTCACCATCAAAATATGGTGGTTTGCCTAATGGAACAGAAAGTAAAGGAGTGCGCTTAGAAATACGGGGATAACGAAGTGGCATCTTACTATACTTCTTGTGGCGCTTAGAAATGACAGACGTCGCGTCAGAGCCGGCTGTGGAGGGCGACGAAGAGTCGGTCTCGTAGTAGACCACTTTCTTCATCTTCTCCTTCTTGTCGCCACTCCGATGCGACTTGACACGGGGAGGGGATCCCTCCTTGCCTTTGGTGCCGGACTCCCTTGATGGAGCTTTCCCGTGGCTTGTGGCCTTCTCGCCGGTTTCCATCTCCCTCTTGGTGGATCCTCTCGACATCACTTCGAGTTGTTATACTCTAATGAAGCATCAGGCTCTGATACCAATTGAAAGTCGCCTAGAGGGGGTGAATAGGAGGAATCTGAAAATTATAAACTTAAGCACACACTACAAGTCGGGGTTAGCGTTAGAAATAAATTTGAGTCCGAAAGAGAGGGGAAAACAAATCAACCAAGAAATAAAGCGGATGAATATGGTGATTTATTTTACCGAGGTTCAATTCTAAAGAACCTAGTCCCCGTTGAGGTGGTCATAAAGACCGGGTCTCTTTCAACCCTTTCTCTCTCTCAAACGTTCACTTAGACCGAGTGAGCTTTCTTATTTACTTCCCATGGGTCACTTAGACCCCGCAAGGACCACCACACAATTGGTGTCTCTTGCCTTGCTTACAAAGCACTTGAGAGTAACAAGGAAGAGAAAAGAAAGCCAACCAAGCAAACAAGAGCAACAAGAAACACACGTGATCCTCTCACAAGCCCTAATGCGCTAGAGTTGAATTGGGGACTTTGAGTGGATCGATTGCTTTGATTTGTGTCTTGGAGTGAAGTCTATTGCTCTTGTATTGAATGCAATGTGTGGAATGCTTGGATGGTTGGAGTGGTGGTGGTTGGGGGTATTTATAGCCCTCAACCACCAACCAACCGTTGGAGGTGGCTGCTGTCGATGGGCGCACCGGACACTGTCCGATGCGCCAGCCACGTCACCCAACCGTTAGGGTTCTGGAGCTTATGACCGTTGGAGGCTTTGTCTTCTAGTGGCACCGGACAGTCCGGTGTCGCACCGGACAGACACTGTTCAGTGTCCGGTGCGCCTCTGACGGGCGGCTTTGACTCTGCGTGCACTGTTCTTCATTGTAGCTCTGATCTTCAGCTTTTGCAGGCGACCATTGTGCGAAGTAGTCGTTGCTTCGCTGTCACACCGGACAATCATGTGATTTATAGCGGAGCACGCCCTGAGAAACCTGAGACTGGCAAGTTTGAGACTGTACGGTCCTGGTGCACCGGACACTGTCCGATGCGCCAGACCAGGGCACACTCGATTTCTTTGCTCCTTTAAACCCTATCTTCAATCTTTTATTGGTTTGTGTTGAACCTTTATGCACCTATAGAATATATAATCTAGAACAAACTAGTTAGTCCAATATTTGTGTTGGGCATTCAACCACCAAAATTAATATTGGGAAAAGGTTAACCCTATTTCCCTTTCATCGCCGGAGGACGATCTCGAGGCAGCTAGACCAAAGAATGTTGCCAAAGCCACCGGATCAAATGAGTTGATCGTGGAAGGACGCTAGAGCCACCCATGCCTCGCGTGGCCGCCATCGCCAGAGACGACAGTGCCTCACGCGACAGCCAGAGCGACCCGCGTCCCTCGTGGCTACAGCCGCCGCTATCGACGCCTACCGCACCTTGCGCAACCACTGTTGCTACCAGGCCTGGGGTGTGCCGCCGCTGCTCGTCCGCTTTGGGAATGCCGTCACCGCTTGGCCGTTCGCCTCGGGTGCGTCGCCGTCGGTGGACGCATCGCTAGATTCGAGTATAAAAATCTTAAGTTTTGAGCATAAAACCTTTCAGTTATAAGCATAAATACCGAGTTAATGTGAGAGGTTGATATCTTTGGTGGGTTGTATTCACGATCCTATTTTTATGGCAGTTCCAAAAATTATGGGAGTCGCATCCATGCGGTTTCTATTTTTATGCATATCCAAAAATTATGGCAGATCGTTGGAGTTTCCATTGTATTCTCGAAAATTTTGGATATTATTTTCGTTTCCACTGCACGCATGCAAAATAAATAGGATGACTGTGTATTCCGCCTGAGGGTGGCCTTGGGCGAGGCATGATTGCGCCTCCCGCCCGAGGGCGGCCTCAGGTAAGGCTTGACTGCATCTCCCGTTTGAGGTGATCACATCTCCCATCTGAGGTGATTGCGTCTCCCGCCCGAGGCCACCCTCAGGCGAGCCGGGACTGCGTATCTCGCCTGAGGATGGCCTTGGGCAACTAGTGACTGCGTCTCCCGCCCGAGGATGGCCTCAAGCGAGGTGCAATTGTCACTCATCCGAGGTGACTGGGAGGGTTGCCTTTGGTGAGGCCGAGGGTAGCCTCAAGCGAGGTGCGATTATCACCCATTCGAGGTGACTGGGAGGGTTGCCTTTGGCGAGCCGTGACTGCTTCTCCCGCCCAAGGTTGGCCTCAGGCAAGGCATGACTGTGTCTCCCACCCGAGGTTGGCCTCGGGCGAGGTATGACTGCTTCTCCCATCCGAGGTGGCTGCGTCTCACGCCTCGCCTGAGGTAGGCCTCTGGCGAGGCATGACTGCGTCTCTAACCTGAGGGTGGCCTCGGGCGAGGCGTCACCGCGTCTCCCGCCCGAGGGTGGCCTCTGGCGAGGCGTGACTGTGTCTCCCACCTGAAGTTGGCCTCGGACGAGGCGTGACTGCGTCTCCCGCCCGAGGATGGCCTCGGACGAGGCGTGACTTCGTCTCCCACCCGAGGGTGGCCTCGGGTGAGGCGTGACTACGTCTCCCGTCCGAGGTGACTACGTCCCTCGCCCGAGGCCACCCTCGAGCGATCCGTGACTGTGTCTCCCACCCGGGGATGGCCTTGGGCGAGCCGTGAATGCGTTCTCCGCCTAAGGGCGGCCTCGGGCGAGGCGTGATTGCATCTCTCGCCTGAGGCCGCTCCTCGAGCGAGGCGTGACTGTGTCTCCTGCCCAGTGATGACCTTAGGCGAGTCGTGGCTGCGTCTCTTGCCCGAGGGTGGCCTCGGGCGAGTCGTGACTGCTTTCCACCGCCGGAGGGTGGCCTTGGGCCAGCCGTGATTGCGTCTCTCGCCCGAGGTTGTCCTATGGTGAGCCGTGACTGCATCTTCCGCCCGAGGGCAGTCTCAGGCGAGTTGTGACCGTGTATCCTGCTCGAGGTTGGCCTCGAGTGAGGCATGACCATCTCCTTTCCGGGTTGGCCTCGAGCGAGCCATGACCGTGTCTCCCGCCCGAGGTTGGCCTCGAGCCAGTGGTGATTGAGATACAAGACGATGAACTTATTGGGCCTAAATTAGCAGGGGAGGGGAGCACTGACCTAGGGCACATAGACCGGATCGAAGGCGATGAACTCATTGATGTTGGTGTTGGACAACTAGAGGAGGGGCTCAGCGTGGCGCGGATATACAGGTGGGATGGGCATGGATCTCTAGTCGTCGGGGGCACGAATCTCTGACCATTGAGAGCATGGAAATCTCGGGGATCCTCCGACCAT
Source organism: Zea mays (assembly GCF_902167145.1). Classification (NCBI taxonomy): domain Eukaryota; kingdom Viridiplantae; phylum Streptophyta; class Magnoliopsida; order Poales; family Poaceae; genus Zea; species Zea mays. The sequence goes on from NC_050099.1 coordinate 11,210,101, forward strand.
AGCTGGACTCGACCTCAGATTTGACGACAGCCGCCATAGCCACTAAAGCCTCCATCTCAGTCGCACAATCTACTGACTTCACGTGGCACGTGCTCCACCGTATTCACCTAGGTGCGCTCCACTGCAGCGGCCAAGGCGATTCAGGCCCTGGGCTGACCTTTCACTCCTTCTACATAACTGCCACGTGTCCGTCGCTTGCCTCTTCGACGGGGGTGTTGTGGCCTCGATGTCCTCACCCGGGCCACGTGCGATGTTGAGATCCCATGCGATGGTGGGATCGGCGAGAAGGTGAAGCGCTCCACCATGAAACGTGCCTCCGCTGCCGTGAGCAGTAGAAGTAGTGGTGGGGGAGTTCGGGGTGCACGCGACGCCGAGATGCCGAGCGATGGTGCGCGCGGTGAGAAGAAGGTGAAGCGTGCAATGACGATCGAGGTGATGACTTCCATCTAGGGTTAGGGTCTGTGGTGGGCTACGACTGCGAGATGGAGGGGAGAAGGGTGCGAGGAACGGAGCAGTATCTAGGGGAAGGCATCGTGCCTTGATGGAGGTGGCAGCGGCTGGGTGGGGGGCATTGCGGGGATGGGGTGAGGCGTGCGAGCGACGACGATCCCGATGACGAGCGACGACGCCCCGAGGCGGGCAGCTCCTGATCCTAAGGCGTGGTGGTGGCTCCCCTATCTAGAGGTGCGGCGGCGGTGGGTCCTGATCTAGAGTCGCAGTGGCGCCAGCTCCCCAGTGGCTCCTCGATCCAAAGGCGCGGCGGCAGGTGGGAGCGGTGGCTGATCCTAGGGAGCGGCGGATCTGGCCCGTAATAGACAACGCATCAGAGTTGGGAGCGGCTACGGTGGCGGATCCTGGGGGGACGCGCGCGATGGTGGTTCCGTGAGATGCACACGACGGTGACATATTCAAGGTGGGAGCGACGGTGTCGAAATTCCCTAAGAGCGAGCGGAGACGGTGGGCTCCGCTAGGCATGAGCTATGGTGGATCCAAGAGGTGAGGCGACGGTTCCCAGGGGCGCACAGCAACGGTGGCCCCATGGGGCGCACGACGACGACGTCATCCGAGGCGGCGACGACTCCCCTAGGTGCGAGCGATGAAAATGTTTTTAGGCTACTTTGTATACATATTTATGCCAACGTCGATAGGTTTTTATGGCATATATTTTAGTTCATGGCTCTACTTTTCATCTATTGTCTGTTTATGATATTTTTATTCATATTTTACGCAAAAGTTTATTGATTTTATGCATTATATTGTTATATATGGGGTTCGTACCATTTATGCCATATGTATTAGATATTTACGACATACACATTGACGCAGCATAACAAAAATTCACAAAAAGGTAACCGCTCTCGGATATAAAGGCCATTTGCGCTCATAACTACGGGTTTTACACTCAAAACTGAAGGTTTTTGCGCTCGAACATGGAGATGCTTTCATTAGTGAAACACATGCGCAGTGTACAGCAACTGTATAAATATCTACACCGTGTAGCATAATAAATATAAGTATATATCATAAATTGATTTTAACGAGCCTAGTTGTCTTGCTGTTGTAGCGATCAGATATTTATGGAGCAAATAAAACATGATTTTTTGTTTCCATGCATGTCAATCCATTTCCTTTCATCGCACAGTAAATAGATTTTTACGCAATATACCAAGTTGCATAAATACCTACACCATATAACATAATTAGTATAATTATATATTATGAACTGGTTATAACGAGTCTAGCTGCATGGTTGTAGGAGCGACCCTATATTTATAGAGCTATCCAATTTTTGCGCGCACACAGTGGAAACGAAAATATGATCCAAAATTGGCGCAAATGCAATGGAAACTCTCACGATCTGCCATAATTATCGGATCTAACATAAAAATAGGATTTGCACGAGTCTAGTGGCTGGGTGAGGTTTTTATGCCATCTCTATGAACTATTTACGCTTTGTAAACTATTTATGCTATTTGCGCAAAAAACAGAACCGCAATTTATGGCATGCGTCCACGCACAGCTTAGGATGTTGGACCAGGGCTTTAACTGACGCACGTGGGGGAGGTTTAACCTGGTGCACACATGCGTGGGGTGTGGGTAGACGCGCTGGCGTGGTCCAACCTGTTCACAGTGGTGGTCGGTCAGGGCTTTATATATATATATATATATATATATATATATATATATATATATATATATATATATATATATATATATATATATATATATATAGGGTCGGTATATTAGGAGCCCTGAGCTTCTAATAGTTAGAGGAAGCCCAGACCGAACACCCTTGCGACCTGGTCCAGCACGGCGCACCCACCCACTCTCTAAGCTAGGCTGTCGGGTGCGCCACCCACACCACGTCTGTGCGCGCTAAAAAAGAAATGCATGCATGAGTCAAACATGTTCCCTGCATGCGCGTAAATTTAGGAAAGAGATGTGTGACAGTTTCTATTTTTAAATGATTTATTTTCTCTATAAATATAGGATAGTTGCAACAGCCATGCAGCTAGTTTCATCAGGATCACTTTATGATATATAGTAATACTAAATATGCTACACTGCGTAAAAATCTGTTACCCGCTGCATGCGTATAAATTTAGGATGAAAAGAATGTGCGATAAAAGGAAAATAAATTGGCATGCATGGAAACAAAAAATCATATTTAATGTTTTATTTTCTCCATAAATATAGCATCCCTACAACAGTTATGCAGCTAAACTCGTTAGAACTAGTTTATGAGATACACTAATACTAATTATGTTGCACGGTGTAGGTATTGATGTAATTTGGTACACTGGTAAAAATATGTTTCCTGCATACGCACAAATTTAGGATGACAAGATGTGCGATGAAAGGAAATGGATTGGTATGCATGGAATAAAAAAAACTTATTTGAATGCTTTATTTTCTCCATAAATATAGGATTGCTCCAACAACCATGCAACTAGTCTCGTTAGAACCACATTATGATATATAGTTATACAAATTATGCTACATGGTGTATGTATGTATGCAATGTGGTACCCTTTGTAAAAAAATCTGGCATGTGGTTCGCTACGCCAGGTTCGAGCGTAAGAACCTTAAGTTTTGAGCATAAAACCCCTCAGTTATAAGCGTAAATACTGAGCTAATTTGAGAGGTTGATAGCTCTAGTGGGTTGTATTATGATCCTATTTTTATGGCAGATCCTAAAAACATGTGAGTCGCATGCATGCGGTTTCTAATTTTATACAGATCCAAAAATTATGGCAAATCGTGGGAGTTTTCATTGCATGCGCGCAAATTTTGGATTATATTTTTCTTTACGCTACATGCACGCAAAAAATTGGATGACACGACACAGAGCATAAATTCTTATGCAACGTCGCATAAATATTTAAACCGTGTAGCATAATTGATAAAAAAACCTAATTTCGGTCCAACTAAGAACGCCAGCGGGAATTAGGGAGAATTTTATGGCAGACGTAAAAAATTTGGCAGTTACGAATATCAGTGATTTGATTTGAGTTTTTATGGCAATTACGAACAGGCGGGAATTAGAGATAGTTTTTTGACAGACGTAAAAATCTGGCATTTATGAATATAACTGATTTGATTTTTATGGTAATTACAAACATCATAAATCAAAAAACTGTCTTTCCAATGTGCATGCAAAAATATGCATGAAGTAAACTGATATACGAACTCCATGTTCAAGCATAAAATCGTACAGTTTTTAGCGTAAATAGTGCATGTGGTAGGAATAAAACACATGAAAAGACAACAGGAATCGGAGGAGGTAGTCGTTGGAGGACATCGTTGACGACACAAGCACAGATGGAGGTCGTCACTCGTGCCGCCTGAACTGCGCTGGATCAGAAGATGTCACGCACGATCGTCGTTGCACGCACCTCGCGCCTTCCGTGACATCGCTCGTACCTCGAGCCTCGTGCGGTGCAATCGCTACTCGCATGTCGGGGAGCGCCGCTTGCTCGCCCGTCTTGGGAGTGCCACCGCCTCGGGGCCCTAGGGACACCGCCGCTTGCCCGCACAGCGGCCCCACCGTCGCTCGCCCTCTGGATCGGGGAGCCGCGGCCACCAACCTAGGAACCGCCGCAACTACTCCGGATCGAGGAACCACCATCAGTGTGCATCTGGCTCGGGGAGCCACAGTCGTCGTAGCCACCGGCCGGGGGTCCGCCGCCGCGCGCTCTCTCGGGCAACCGCCGCCGTTGAACGCGCCTGGGTGGGCGCTGTTGCTAATTAATCGAGATAGGGCGTGAAAAACTGAATCCTAACACCCCGGGTCTTTTTTATAGACATCCGGACCTGTTCCGGCTCGACCGAATTGCACCGTCTGACCTAGCTTCCTCTAGTTATTGGAAGCCCAGAGTTCGTAATATACAATCTATATATATAGTAAATCCTGACATATATATGTGGCCCCTAAGGTTGTAAGCAATGATGCATACTAAAATAATATAACACATGCATAATCTATCCAAGCATGTGTGTGGTTTAAACCTGGTGTGACACCGTGACAAGAAACCGTTCCACTAAATCAAAGATCATGAGTTTAACATAGCCTCTTTATAAAAATGTAGGAGTAAAGATTATCTCAATTACTTGTCCAACTATCGAACTCGACTTTTTTGCGGAGTGTCTCTGACACTCGGCAAAGGCATTTTTACATTTGGTGAAAGCTTTGCCGAGTGTTAAACTCGGCAAAAAAATTATCAGTAAATGGTTTTTTCCGAGTGCTTTTTTTGGCACTCAGTAAAGACTTTGCCGAGTGTCAAAAAGCACTCAGGAAATTAAGAATAAAAAGCCCCAAAACAACTAAAAAATTGTTAGGGGAACAACCCTCCAACCAACGCCATTGCCCTGCCCATAGCCCTATCATTTTTCATCATTTCCGAATTCATGTTTTTTGTGGCCGGTGAGATTTGAACTCGTAACCTCTCTCTCACGCACAACCTCCACTTAAAGGAACATGATTGCCTAAGAGGGGGTGAATTAGGACTTCTAAGACTTTCGCTTAACTAGGCCACAAACAAATCCCTAAAACAAAACATATCCAAATATGTAAACTACAATGTGCAAACTAGGTTTTGTCTAAGTGTTGCTATCTCTACCACAAAAAGACTTTTGCAACCTAATTCCAATCCGTATAATTCTAACTAGGAACATAGATTGAAACTTAAGTACTTAAATGTAAATGCGGAAGCTAAAGAGCAAAGGTAGAGATGCAAACTCTCGTGGACGACGCCGGCATTTTTACCGAGGTATCCGGAACCGTGCAATGTCCCAACTAATCCTCGTTGGCGCCCCTACACAAAAGGTAGCCCATGCGAGGGCCAAGCACCATGGACGAATAACTCCGTGGATAGTCGTGGGCCTTCTTCATGCGCAAGTGGTGCTCCGCTTCCTGCCTCCTCTCGTCGTCTTCACTATTGAGCTTCTGTTGGCCTCGTTCTCTCCGGTACATGGTGGCGGCTGCACCATAAACATGGTTGATGCGGGTCTCGCAAGACAATGCCCCGCTTGGTACAATTACAATGGCTCGCGCAAGAGACGAGGGGTTTGTGGGTTGTCTAACCTCACTCACATAGCTAGGAACAAACCTAGAGCAAGCGCTAATGCTGTCTAACTAACCTAAGCACTTCGCAATAAACTACGCTAATCACCGAGTGATTCTACTAAGCACTTGTGTAATGGAGATCTTGGAAATATGCCTCTATGCTTTGGATAAGTTTCTTGTGCTCCAACATCTTCAAGTGTCGGCCAATGGAGTATAAATAGGCTCTCCACTCAATTCTAGCCATTGGAGTGCAGGTATAGACTTTTTGAATGTGAGTGCACCATACCAGTCCGGTGCACACCAGAGCACTTGTCTGGACCCTCCATGTCAGCTAGTCGTTGCACCCTTCTAACATTGTAGACGGTCTGGTGTACACGGACCTGGTCTGGTGTATACGAACCCAGTCTGGTGCCCAAAGAGTCATTGAAAAGTAGTCGTTGCCGACCGTTGGACTCGGTTCGGTGCACACCAGACCGGTCCGATGCATCAGGTGGCCAAGAGCATGTTTGCAGGGCTCTCTACATAACCAGTCCGGTGCACACTGGATCAGTCCGATGAACCAACTATCTTCTTTTCTTGGACTTTTTTGGTCTTGTGTCTTGGACTTTTGCTGAGTATTGTTGTTCTTTCTTGCGTCTCTTATGTATTTTTTGAGGTTTTGCATCCTTAGAGCCTTAGTCCAATCCACTTCGCATCCTGTGAACTTCAAAAAACAAACACATGGAAAACATTAGTCCACAAGGTTATGTTGATCATCAAACATCAAAATCCTTAATCAAATGGTTTGTGGTCCATTAATTTTTCCTTACATCCTCTACCACTCCACATCCTATATCACCAGTGTCTATATTATGTTTTTATTGTAACACCCCTACTGATCCCACACAATGGATGTTACCAAATACCCTTCCCACTAAACTTATGCAACACAAGAAATGAAATAAAGAGAGAAAATATTGCAAAATCCGGCAGCACCTCCCTTGAAAGAAGCATAACAAGGGGGGAACATAGAGTTCATACAGAATATAAAAGACAGATAACTCACGTAGTATAATCAAAATGCAAAAGTAGTAAAGCACATTCATGACCAATTAAAAAAATGGGTAACTCAGCCCACCCCAAAAAATCAGCTCAACTACCATGAAAGGCTAGAACATAATAATTCCTTAGACTTGACCCTCCCTCATTAACAACATTATTAAGCAGTGGTTCCTTTATTAAAGGTGTAGTGGTCGTGCTGCTACATCTCTTCTTTCCCAAAGCAGAAATCAGGTGCCTGCATCAGACAATGCAAGAGTGAGATGACACATCTCAGCAAGTAAACAGAGCAAACAACAATTGGACAATGTAAACCAACCGTGCTTAAACAACCACGTAGTTCAAAACTTCCTTCTTGAATATTAATTTGCAGCAAGTAAGCAAGTAACTGATTACTTAATGCCAAGATGAATCACAATGTAAAGATCCAGACTATCCACATCCACATAACAGATTCCACACCTCTCCCATGAATGCACATGGCTACAGATGCAGTAATGACTTCTGCCTTCATGTCTCTAAGGATATCAAGCTGCATCATACCCGTTCTCGGGCAACATATGATGATTATTGTACCGATACGGTCGGACCATAAGATCGCGACGAAACTTCAATACAATGGATGATGAATGCATTATGCAAGTCAACAACATGAGTTCTTCTCAAACAAAATGTGCTAGACATATACTTCCACCCATTCCACATAATAAACCACATGGGTAACATGATCAAACCACAAACTCAACATATGTAATCAATAAAACATGAATATCTTCCAACGATGGTACTCAATTAGAAATATTTATACGAACACAAATAGCACAAACATAATCAAGTATAAGACTCTTCATTCGACAGACGGAATAACCATCACTGTTTTACTTGCCTTCACCGGAAGTTTGGGCAAATCCCTAAGTACGATCCGGAAGTCCACCACCTATTTTTGACACACAACTTAGTGCACCAATTTCACATAATAAGCCTCATAAACGACGCCGTACCTACGCACAATCTCAAACCCCGCCACGGGTAACAATTCTCTCCGCACCCACCAAACTGCAGCAGTGGTGACAACCAAAAACTCCAAAGGCATCTACATCAAATTCCCCACAAGTTTTGTATAAAATTTATAATAAAATTCCAACATCTAATTAGCCCAAAACAGTCCACAAGATAAACTCTGTAATCTGTTTTTTTTTCTCTTTTGGACAGCGACATACCCGGATTCAAACAGCGATATCTTTTAAAATATAATTCCAAATCAAGTGCATAAGTACTCATTGGAAAGATAAGACAAAGCCCTACATGATTATCATACTGGTTATCACTAATTACCCATGAAAAATTCCCAGAATTTGCTAATACTACTGCTGTTCACCCACCTGAAAAATCTGTTTTTTTGGACAGCAACATATCCGGATTCAAACAATGATATCTCCTAAATTATAACTCCGAATCGAGCGCATAAGTACTTGTTGGAAAGGTATGACAAATCTCTCCATGATTATCTCACTGATTCCCACTAATTAACCCAGGAAAATTCCCAGAAATCCCTAGAACTACTGTTGTCCATCCACTCACAAAATTCCTGGACAGCACCTCTACCGATTCGCAAAGATAAACGCATAATCTAATTGATTGCAGCACAAAAACAACAAAAGTTAAACATGAATTCACCTTGGGTTCTTCCCTTCCTCATTCCTTCTTCCTCCCTCCAAACTCCAATTGAGATCGCAGCCACACGATGGAGAACACGCGGGACGGCTGCACCTTGGTGGGGGGGAAGAGAAATGGGGCCGGGGGCGGCTAGGGTTTTGGGTGGTGAGGGCTGCAAAGGTTTGAGGAGAAAGAAGATGGGAGAGGGGGGGAGGGGTGACGTCCAAGAGGAAGGGGAGGGGAAGGGGGCGGCTGCAAAAATCCCAAGGGGAAAGGGGGGCGGCTAGGGTTAGGGGAGACTAATGGGCCGGATCAAGGTTCAAGGCCCAACTCGCCCATGTGACAGCTCCCGACCCCGTCGTAAACAACTAACCAAAGAAATTATACTGTCTTACAGGTGAATATTTTCCACAAATTCCAAATTCCCAAAGCGCATCACCCAAATGAGGAAAAAGAACAAAAAGAATAACCTCCACTTCTCCTCTTTGCAAACCGGGTATCACACTCTACCTCCCTTAAAAAGAATTCGACCTCGAATTCTGACGCTTCTATCGGAACGACAAAAGGGAAAAATTAATGAATCAACAACACTTACCCACAACAAAAAGTTCCGGATATTTCTGCTGCATCAGCTCCTCAAGTTCCCACGTAGCCTCGCGCTCAGACTGATTAGTCCATAAGACCTTGACATACTTAATTGATCTCTTCCTCAAAACACGCTCCGAGGATTCCAAGATACGCACCGGACGACACTCCAAGGTCAGATCCTGCTGCACCGCAATTGGTTCCATCTCAATATGATGGTCTAGATCCTGCAAGAACTTCCTCAGCATAGAGACATGAAAACTGGGTGTACCCCTGCCATGGAATCCGGCAATTGCAAGCGATAATCCAAGCTGCCCACCCAGGCCAAGATAGTGAACGGTCCAATATATCTCGGGCTAAGCTTTCCGGAGACACCGAACCGAACAACTCCTTTAGTGGGTGATACCCTGAGAAGGACTTGGTCACCCACTGCAAATTCCAAATCCTGCCTCCTCACATCAGCATAACTCTTCTGACGGCTCTGAGCAGCCAAAATATTCTGACGAATTTCCCGAACCTTTTCAGAAGTCTGTTGTACCCAATCAGGACCAACCAGGGATCTCTCTCCCAAGGTCTCCTAGCACAGAGGGGAGACACACCGCCTGCCATACAAAGCCTCAAATGGTGTCATCTTGATGCTAGCCTGGTAGCTGTTGTTATAAGCAAACTCTGCCAATGCAAGATGATCTTCCCAGCTACCCTTCCAAGACAGAACACAAGCGCGCAACATATCTTCCAAGGTTTGGATCGTTCGCTCCGACTGACCATCAGTCTGAGGATGAAAAGCGACACTAAGAGAAAGCTTGGTGCCCAATGCACTGTGAAGACTCCCAGAATTTGGATACAAATTTGGAGTCCCGATCGGAAACAATGGACTTAGGTACCCATGAAGCCTGATTACTTCCTTCATATACAAGGGGACCAAATTTGAAGCTGAATTTGTGGTCTTCATGGGAATAAAATGCGCAGACTTAGTCAAGCGATCCACTACCACCCATATAGCATCTCTGCCCCCGAGGAGAACGAGGTTGTAGCATCTCAAAAATTCAAATCTTGAAAATTTCTCAAACTCCCTCTAAATTCAAAATGAATTTTAAATTTCGTTTCAAAATGTTTGTTTGCGAGTTGATATCAACAAATAAAATATAGTGGTCTATATTCTCTCCAAATTCCACCTCAAAATATCCTACAAATATTTCCCCAGTGATCACCCTCAAATTGTTTCCAGAAATACTGCCCAGATATTTCCCTAGTGATTCCCTTCAAGTTCTTTCCAGAAATATTGCCCAGATATTCCACCGATATATCTCCAGATATTTTCCTCTCGAGAAATACCTTCAGAATCTTTTTTCAAGTCCCTACAAATATTTCTTCATAACTTTTCTCATGCTCATACGTATATGTATGCCTCTGGTGTCATACGTTGAGCTCTACAAGCTAATTACACTCATATAAGATAAATCAATGCTAATCTCCCACTAATCCTCTCATCCTCCCACTAATCCTCTCATCCCTCCCCCCTAATCCCCCCACCATGGCTATAAATAGAGGGGCAAGGGCCTCCTCTCATCCCACCCCAAGCCATTTCATGGCAACTCTCTCCCCCCCCCACACACACACACGCCCACTCCATCTCCCACACAAGCACACACTAGCACAAGGATCGTTCGGTCGTTCTTCGATCGTTCGTCCACCTGTTCTTAGTTTGTTCGTTCGTTCGTCCGATCGTTCATGGTTCGTTCGTCCGATCGTTCGATCGTTCGTCCGTTCGTTCGTCCAAATAATCTTTTTCCTGTCATTATGCTACCGAAATTCCGATCGTTCGTTCGTTCGATCGTTCATCGTTCGTTCATAGTTCCTATTCATCGTTCATCGTTCGTTCATAGTCCCTATTCATCGTTCTTCCAGATAATCTTTGTCCTGCCATTATGCTGCCGAAATTCCGATCGTTCGTTCGATCATTCGATCGTTCATCGTTCGTTCATAGTTCCTATTCATCATTCATCGTTCGTTCATAGTCCCTATTCATCGTTCTTCTAGATAATCTTTGTCCTGCTGTTATGCTGCCAAAATTTCGATCGTTCGTTCGTCCGATCATTCGATCGTTCGTCCGTTCGTTCATAGTTCCTATTCATCGTTCATCGTTCGTTTGTCGTCACTATTCATCGTTCACCGTTCGTTCATACGAACTATTCACCATCAATATTCACCATTACTATTCATCGTTACTATTCACCATCGTTACTATGCATCGACACTATTAACCATCGTTACTATTCACCAACGCTATTTATCGTCATTACTATTCATCATCGTTACTATTCATCGATGATATCTATGGTACCTTTTTCGTCGTCACTATTCATCGTTACTATTCATTGATCGTCCGATCACCCCAAATTTCAACTACTCATCCATCATGTTGTCCAGTCCACCTAAGACTAGCCAGACCCATATTCTAGTCATACGAACTCTGGTGACTGTGATTTTCCTTCCAGTAGGGAACTTCCCATCTGGTCACCCATCCCAGGTTTCTCTAAGTTGATCACGCTTAACTTTGAGATTCCTTCGAAATAGGCTTCCAAACTTCGATTCCAATAATTCTTGTTTCTAAATTCTTATTGAATTATAACCTATCCAACCATGTCATCCCTTAAGCATGGTTCATGTTCCAGAAAACTCCCAAAATACTCTTGTCCCATATTCTGCCTATAACTCTCCTGTTCATACTAAGTCAGACGATTCATTCGTCACTATTCTCACCAACAGTGAACTTCAATGTGCTACACCACATACACCCAGCTATAAATACACCCAGCTACCCTCTCCCTCTCCACACACACACAACACCCTCAGCCAAGGCAAACACCCCACCCACTCAGTTACTCCGCTCTGTCGGCTACACGCATAGTGTCGCTTCGCCTTCAATCCACCCTCCTGGTAAGCACCTCCGCTCCACCACTAGTAGTATCTCAACACCACATGACACAAATTCTACTCAAGACTCTACCCATCCATGTATCGCTATTCTGACCACTATACTAAATATCTGTTGATATACTTGCTTGTTTGTATGTTTGCTTATTCATGTTGCATAGTTATCGGAGCATTCGTGTCATCTCGTGGAGGCCAAATCTACAAGTCTACGCTAGGCAGTGGAGCTAGAAACCAGTTCCGCGAGCTCCCCTTCCCCCTTCGCCGGATAAGCACGGCAAGCTCACTGGATCCCTTTGATGCATAAATTACCTATGATTTTTCAACCACAACCCTCAGCCTATTATTTTACGCATGATATGATTTTTGAGACAAGTTATTATGGCCACCCAGCCGCTTGCCGCAATCAATCATTGATATATTTGTTACAAATGATTTGAGAAAAGGTGTGAGTTTTCAAAAGAAAATGTTTTTTAAAATGTGTATGATGAAGGGTTTTCACCCTTATCACCTTGTGAGTGGGATGATCAGGGACTCCCTGGTTTAGGGGAGGGCCTAAGGTGATGGCTCAGCTAGTTTAGGTGTGAGCAGAAGGATTGTCCCCTCATATAAGGACCGGTTTGTCATCCTTCACTACCTGTACCCATGACAAGTACAACCACTCGAGACTGTATGGGCAGTCACTCAATTTGAACTCGCACGGTTCAAATCCCAGGGTTATGAAGGCTGGGGAGCACCGGGAGGATAAGGAGGGCGAATGTTTTGTCCAGTTTGGACATGGCGGTGGCCTGACTCCTTCCAGTATAACCGCTAAGGTAAGGACATGCGAGGAAAGAAAGAGATTCGGTTTCGGGTCTCACTAGCTATGAGATCGCAGAGCCGGACTAGTGGGTAAAGTGTACACCTCTGCGCAGAGTTCAAACCTATTCGAATAGTTCGTGTCCACTGGTATGGACAAGTATGGTGTGGTATGACAATTAGTGTTTTGTTTTCCAAAAAAAAGAGATGATTTTGAGAAAAGTGGTTTTTAAAAGGTCCGGCGGTTGAGCCGTGAGCTATGGTGGACGGGAAGTCCAGTAGCTGTTTTTGAAAATGAAAACTAGTGGGAAACTGCTGAGATACCTGGATGGTTTAGTCCAGGGGATTTTGTTCTAATATTGAAAAACTTCCTGCTCCTTTGGGAGAGGATGCGCTTTGCAAAATACAAAATGTTTTACAAAACAACCCTGCATAAAATATTGTTATTTCTGCAAAATACCCTGAGCTCCACATATTCCATGCATTATATCTGATTTCCCCATTCCGCGGGTGAAGGTGGGCTGCTGAGTACGTTTGTACTCACCCTTGCTTATTTGTTGTTTTTCAGAAAAAGGAGATCGAGTAAGAGTTACGACTGTTCCCAACCTTGCATGTGGCTGTTGGACCGCTGATTTGCTTCGCTGCGTATATCAGGCTGCTTCAGTCCCACTCTGATGACATGTCCCGAGTTGTGGACCAACTCTTAAAGTTGTTCGCCACCTTTATAGGTTTGTCTCGTTTAAGCAGATCTAGAACTATCTGATGTATAAATGTGTTTACTAGCCTCCTGGGACCAGTAATTGTATCACATTTGAGTCCCAGAGGATTGGGGACGCTTCAGAGGTAAACCCACCACAAAATCCATGGTGATATGCTCCCATTTCCACTCCGGAATTTCCAATGGCTTCAGTAAACCTGCAAGCCGCTTATGCTCGGCCTTCACGCGCTAACATACGTCATAGGCGGCCACATACTTAGAAACATCAACCTTCATCCGCTTCCACCAGAAGTTTTGCTTCAGATCTCGGTACATCTTGGTTTCACCAGGGTGAACGGTGTAAGGCGTTTTATGAGCTTTTCTCAATATATCCATCTTCACCTCTGGTTTCTGAGGCACACAAAGGCGACCCCTGAAACGAACCAAATCATTCTCATCGATGGAGAACTCTCGGGGTTTACCATCGCCAACCCTCTTTCGAGCTTCTTGCAATAAACGATCCTGCTACTGAGCCGCACACACTCTCTCCATGAGGGAAGATTGAATAAGCATACGAGTCTCCTCACTAGCGGTGCCGACATAGCACAAGGCGATCCCCAAACGGTCCAGATCAGCAATCAACCGCAAGGCCACTTTTGGAACCCCGGACCTGCTAAGGGCATCAGCCACCACATTTGCCTTCCCGGGTGATAATGAATAGACAAATCATAATCTTTAATCAATTCGAGCCACCGACGCTGCCTCAAATTCAGCTCCTTTTGAGTAAAAATATACTTGAGACTTTTATGATCGATGTAAATGTCACAAGCCTCGCCATAAAGATAATGCATCCACGACTTTAGAGCAAAAACCACCGTGGCCAATTCAAGATCATGAGTTGGTTAATTCCCCTCATGCTTCCTCAACTGCCTTGAGCCATAAGCAATCACTCTGCCTTCCTGCATCAACACACAGCCAAGACCAATATGCGAAGCATCCGTATAAACTGTGAAACGCTTACCGCTCTCAGGCAAAGCTAGGATAGGGGCGTCCACCAACTTGCTCTTTAATGTCTGATAACTGACCTCGCAATCGCTGGACCAGATGAAGAGAACACCCTTCTCCAAGAGTCTAGTCAAGGGCTTAGCAATGCTGGAAAAATTTGGTACAAAACGCCGATAATATCCAGCGAGCCCCAAGAAACTTCGAATTTCAAAGACACTAGAGGTCTCTTCCACTCCACCACAGCCGCAACATTCTTGGAATCAACCGCAATGCCCTGCTGATTAATCACATGCCCCAGGAAAGCCACTTCAGACAGCCAAAATGCACACTTCTTCAACTTGCCATAGAACTGATTCTCCCTTAGGGCACCCAGAACGAGACGGAGATGCTGCTCATGCTCAGCCTCGGTCTTAGAATAAATCAGAATGTCATCCAGGAACACGACCACAAAGTCGTCCAAGAACTCATGCAACATCCTATTCATTGCTTCCATAAAAGCAGCATGGGCATTAGTTAAGCCAAAAGACATTACTATGAACTCATAATGCCCATACCTAGTGCAAAAAGCGGTCTTCTCAATATCCTCCTCACGAATCCTCAGTTGATGATAACCAGAGTTCAAATCAATTTTGGAGAACACCTGGGCACCCCTCAACTGTTCAAAGAGAACCTCAATACGGGGGAGTGGATATTTATTCTTGATAGTCACTTGATTCAAAGCGTGATAATCCATGCATAGCCGCTTGCTTTTATCCTTCTTCTCAACAAACAATACTGGGGAAGCCCATGGAGACCCGCTAGGCCTAATGAAACCCTTAGCCAGCAAATCATCCAATTGCCGCTTCAATTCAGCCTGCTCCTTTGGGGCCATTCGATACGGAGCCTTATGAATAGGCTGCGTACCCAGAATCAACTTAATCTCAAAAGTTGCATCGCGCTCCGGAGGAATGCCTGGAAGCTCTACCGGAAACACGTCAGCAAAGTCACACACCACCCGGATGTCCTGCACCCGCAAGGCAGCCTCACCCTCCACCACCATGGAGAAAATGATTCCCGACTTCCTAGACCGGTGATCCGGAAGGAATTGCGCCAACAAGGATAACGTGAACTTAGGGGAACTTCCCAAGAATACCACCTCCCTACCTGACGGCGCCTGCAATAATACTGTCTTCCAAAAACAGGATATATCTGCGCAATACTGGGATAACCAATCCATACCCAAGATAACATCGAATGCCCCCCAAGGAAATCACAACCAGATTGGCTGAAAAGACCTCATCAACAAGAATGACGGAACACCCCTAACAAACTAAACAGCTACTAATGGAGCCATTAGCAGAACTAACTAAAATTGGGTGACCCAACCTCTGCACCGAAAGACCAGCCCGCGACACAAAATCCTCCGAAACAAACGAATAGCTAGCGCCAGAGTCAAAAAGAGCATGGGCCACAAACGAATCAACTGAAATCATACTTGTCACCACGTTTCCTTGCTCTCTGCCATCTGCAGCGGGTAGCACATAAGCCCCGGAAATACCCGCAGAAGAGGAAGCTCCCGGAGTGAAAGTAATAGAAGAACCCCACTGAGTTGCCGGGTGAGGCAGACGCGGAGCTCCAAACTGAGACGGCATAGGAGTAGTCGGTGCAGGAGTAGGCACAGCCAGATACTGAGGAAAACCCTGCATCGGCACGAACTGAGAAGTCCCAGGCACATAAAACTGCTGCGGAGGAAGTGGAACTGAAAACTGCTGCTCAACACTTGACATCACGTTGATAGTGCAATGAGAAGAGGAGGAAGTCACCGGCTCCCATCTGAGCTTCCCATTAGGATTCCTCCTACACACCACATCCTTGTGGTCCTGACTGCAGATAGAACACCTGCCACTCCACTAGCACTCTGCACGGCGATGCGCATCACCACAACAGAAACACACCAGCCCTAGCCCGGGCTTAGGAATAGCCCGAAACCTCTGAGTACTTCCTCCCGAAGTACTCGAGTCAGAAGATTTGCCACGGTAAGGATGGTGGCGCTGATGCTGAGACTTACCCCTCTTGTGGGCTGGACCTCCAGTGTTGCCCCTCCTCGCGTCCTGGCTATGAGGCTGATCAACACCCGAAGACTTCTGCGACTCCATGGTATACTGATGCTGCATCTCCACACCCGGTGCCTGCTCCACTGTAGTACGGAAGTCCACCAACGAAAGGCTCCCAAGGCATGCCTGATAGAAGGTTTCATGCCCTGACGGAACTGGCTCGCCTTCTCCATCTCATTAAAAGCCACATGAGGGATAAAGCGGACCATCTTGTTGAAGCCCACTTCATACTCTGTGACAGACTTCTTCTCTTGCTTGAAAGACTGCAGATCAATCTTCATTTTCTCTAGGAAGGTGACTGGGTAGAACCTCCTTTCAAATTGCCTGATGAAGACATCCCAAGTCAGGACTCCTGGTGAGGAGGAGTGCGCTGCCTGCACGCCTCTCCACCAAATTTGAGCCTCTCCCTTCAACAGCTGTGTGCCAAAGCGAACACGATCACAATACACAATCTCAAAGACATTCATCTTATCCTCCACGTAAGTTAGCCAATCTGTCGCCTCGACCGGAGTACCACTGCCATCAAAAGCATCCAGCTTCATGCCCATCCACTGCATCAGAGAAAGACCACTGACTAGAAGAGGCACCTCAGCCTCGCCACCTGGAGCAGCACCCGCAGGGACAGCGCCCCCGGGCACTCCTCCTCCACCAGCACCCTGAGCAGCACCCGCAGGGGCAACAGGAATAGCTTGCCTCAGAATGGCCAACTCCTGTTGCATGGCCTGCATCGCGGCTAACATTGCTGCCGGACTCATCGAGTCCCCACTAGGAACTTGCGGACTAGCCCGAGCCCTACGAGGCGGCATAGCTGCTGCAACAGGGGTGAGAATAATAAGTAAATAAGATTGGCATAACATCACTTCAGATAATGTCAAACTAGCACAGACAATAACATAACATATCAATAGTAAAGCAGAAAACCCACCCTACATGTGCAGTGTGTCAATTTATTGTTATTCCACTTGCTAGGACCTACAGTCTATTCCTCTGATACCAACTGTAACACCCCCACTGATCCCACACAATGGATGTTACCAGATACCCTTCCCACTAAACTTATGCAACACAAGAAATGAAATAAAGAGAGAAAATATTGCAAAATCCGGCAGCACCTCCCTTGAAAGAAGCATAACAAGGGGGGAACATAGAGTTCATATAAAAGACAGATAATTCACGTAGTATAATCAAAATGCAAAAGTAGTACAACACATTCATGACCAATTAAAAAAATGGGTAACTCAGCCCACCCCAAAAAAATCAGCTCAACTACCATGAAAGGCTAGAACATAATAATTCCCTAGACTTGACCCTCCCTGAATAACAACATTATTAAGCAGTGGTTCCTTTATTAAAGGTGTAGTGGTTGTGCTACTACCTCCCTTCTTTCCCAAAGCAGAAATCTGGTGCCTGCATCAGACAATGCAAGAGTGAGATGACACATCTCAGCAAGTAAATAGAGCAAACAACAATTGGACAATGTAAACCAACCGTGCTTAAACAACCACGTAGTTCAAAACTTTCTTCTTGAATATTAATTTGCAACAAGTAAGCAAGTAACTGATTACTTAATGCCAAGATGACTCACAATGTAAAGATCCACACTATCCACATCCACATAACAGATTCCACACCTCTCCCATGAATGCACATGGCTACAGATGCAGTAATGACTTCTGTCTTCATATCTCTAAGGATATGAAGCTGCATCATACCCCTTCTCGGGCAACATATGATGCTCATTGTACTGGTACGGTCGGACCATAAGATTGCGACGAAACTTCAATACAATGGATGATGAATGCATTATGCAAGTCAACAACATAAGTTCTTCCCAAACAAAATGTGATAGACATATACTTCCACCCATTCTACATAATAAACCACATGGTTAACATGATCAAACCATAAAACCCAACATATGTAATCAATAAAACATGAATATCTTCCAACGATGGTACTCAATTAGAAATATGAATACGAACACAAATAGCACAAACATAATCAAGTATAAGACTCTTCATTCGACAGACGGAATAACCATCACTGTTTTACTTGCCTTCATCGGAAGTTTGGGCAAATCCCTAAGTACGATCCGGAAGTCCACCACCTGTTTTTGACACACAACTTAGTGCACCAATTTCACATAATAAGCCTCATAAACGACGCCGCACCTACGCACAATCTCAAACCCCGCCACGGGTAACAATTCTCCCCGCACCCACCAAACTGCAGCGACACTTCTTAATAATTTCATAACTTTAAAATTATGACAGCAGTGGTGATAACCAAAAACTCCAAAGGCATCTACATCAAATTCCCCACAAATTTTGTATACAATTTATAATAAAATTCCAACATCTAATTAGCCCAAAACAGTCCACAAGATAAACCCTGTAGTCTGTTTTTTCTCTTTTGGACAGCGACATACCCGGTTTCAAACAGTGATATCTTTTAAAATGTAATTCCAAATCAAGCGCATAAGTACTCATTGGAAAGATAAGACAAAGCCCTACATGATTATCATACTGGTTATCACTAATTACCCACGAAAAATTCCCAGAAACTGCTAATACTACTGTTGTTCACCCACCTGAAAAATCTGTTTTTTTTGGACAGCAACATATCCAGATTCAAACAATGATATCTCCTAAATTATAACTCCGAATCGAGCGCATAAGTACTTGTTGGAAAGGTATGACAAAGCTCTACATGATTATCCCACTGATTCCCACTAATTAACCCACGAAAATTCCCAGAAATCCCTAGAACTACTGTTGTCCACCCACTCAGAAAATCCCTGGACTCGCAAAGATAAACGCATAATCCAATTGATTGCAGCAAAAAACAACAAAAGTTAAACATGAATTCACCTTGGGTTCTTCCCTTCCTCCTTCCTTCTTCCTCCCTCCAAACTCCAATTGAGATCGCAGCCACACGACGGAGAACACGCGGGAGGGCTGCACCTTGGAGGGGGGAAGAGAAATGGGGGGGGCTAGGGTTTTGGGTGGTGAGGGCTGCAAAGGTTTGAGGAGAAAGAAGATGGGAGAGGGGGGAGGGGTGACGTCCAAGAGGAAGGGGAGGGGAAGGGGGCGGCTGCAAAAATCCCAAGGGGAAAGGGGGCGGCTAGGGTTAGGGGAGACTAATGGGCCGAATCAAGGTTCAAGGCCCAACTCGCCCATGTGACAGCTCCCGACCCCGTCGCAAACAACTAACCAAAAAAATCTACTGTCTTACAGGTGAATATTTTCCACAAATTCCAAATTCCCAAAGCGCATCACCCAAATGAGGAAAAAGAACAAAAAGAATAACCTCCACTTCTCCTCTTTGCAAACCGGGTATCACATTTATTCCCTATGTATTAGAACAAACCGAGAGTAAATTGATTATTTTCAGGCACTAAATGAACTCAACTGAAAAAGTTGTTAGCTACAAAGGTGCATAACTCTTTGAGACCTACAAATTTCATTTTAATAGTTATTTCATCCGAGATTGTTCACCAAATTTGACTTTTCAATTTGAAAACTTCAAACGTATTTGTATATGATAAGATGATTTCAAATTTAAAATTTACCAACTTTAAATTTAAATAACTTTTCAAGACCTACAATTTTCATTTTGGTCGTTCCATCTGATGAGGCCATTTGGGATATTCGAATTTTATATTTTTAAAATTCAGACGTAGTTTTTGTTGACAATATGACTTCAAATCAAAAGGTTGCAAACTACAAAACTCTATAGCTTCTCAAGATCTACAAAGTTTGTTTTGGTTGTTTGATCATTTGCTCATCCAACATGGTGGTTATAACATTGTTCACAAATCTTATACATTTCTCTTGTAGTTTCATAAACTACAAGAGAGATATGTAAGTTTTGTGAACAATTTTATTTTACTTTGTCCTATGAAGAAATGACTAAAATAAAAATTATACATCTTGATGAGTTATACAACTTTATAGTTAAAACCTTTTTCATTGAAATTAATTTACTGCTTCAAAATGTGATTTGAAAATTATATTTACCTAGTGTAAAAAGAAAACATTCGGCAAAGAAGAAATTATTTACTGGGTGTCAAAAGAAAACACTCCGTAAAAAAGCTCTTTGCCAAGTGTCAGATAAAAAACACTTGGTAAAAAGCTTATTTGCCGAGTGCCGAAAAAAATACACTCGGCAAAAACTCGTTTTGTCTGCTCATGTCGCTAGAACTAGGTCTTGACTTTTTTTAATGTATGATACTAATTTAGTGATCTCTAAAAATGAATTCCTTATTATGTGAACTGCCTTTGAGTGGTTGCAAAGGTCATGTAAAAGGATTTTATTTTTTTGTTAGTCTTGGTGAGTGGTTGCAAAGGTCATGTAAAAGGATTTTATTTTTTTTGTTAGTCTTGGTTAGAACGGAATCTGATAGCTTTGTAGTTCTAGAATCAACAATGCAGGATCAATTTCTAAAACCATAGCTGAAAATTGAGTTCGATTATTGTCCGTGAACGAAAACCATTTGCACATGCAATTGTTACAATCATTTGTTTCTGCGTGAAGATATGCCATATATATATATATATATATATATATATATATATATATATATATATATATATATATATATATATATATATATATATATATATATATATATATATATATATATATATATATATATATATTATATGCAAAGTGCATGTGTCACACTTTGTTGTAGGGATAATTAATGTAATGTGTACGTCGTGATGGATTACATGCACGCATGTCTTTTCCATAAACATAATTATTATATCATGATGGTAAACTTCTGTTATGCTGTCAAGTAGAAGTAGTAGATCCATGCATGTGAACCGTGATTTTTCTATTAAAAGTACTAATCAAGACGAAGACGTGTAATCGATGCACATGTGGTGTTCTGAGCCATGCACAGTAGATACAAAAGGGGTTAACCCCATGCAAGGAATTGAAAGGGAGCTTCTGCAAAGCGGCGCCTTCTTCCCTTGCCCCGGCCCGACGGTGGAGACGCGCGGTAGTTTTCCTCAGAAAAGCGCGCGAAGAGCAAGCAGCAGCACCACCGCCACACTAGCTACTAGTCGTCCCGGTCAGTGGTCACTAGCTACGGTACTACAGTACTGTGGACAGACGAAAAGAGATGGCAAAGCAGAGAGAGAGAGAGAGAGAGAGAGAGAGAGAGAGAGAGAGAGAGAGGATGGAGAGCCATGGAGGGAACTAGCTTTGCAAAAGCACAAGCAAAAACTAAAGATCGAGAAAGTGCAAGAGAGAGAGGGAGAGACGAACGAGGGAGTACGGATATGATATGCATACGGATACGGTTATACTACGAAACACATATGATACAGGTGCACGCTTTCCGATATGCTCTGTGGGGTTCGCTGGGCCCAATGCAGGAACATGCATGCAGCATGCAGCATGCACGTCTTTACATTTTTTCCCCGCTTTACTTTCCTTTTGATTTGATGAAGCGGTGCGTACGGTGGAGCGATCCGAAGTTGCAGGCTCCATCTTTGCGCATCTCACTTGCTTTTACATTCCGTGTGTTCTTTAGTCACTCACTTCTCTCTCATTTTTACTCTCGGTGATTTCACTTATCGCCATCGATTCTAACGGTTAGCTCTCAATTTATGTGGATTGAGTGGGATTAGGTGAGTTTAAATTCCAAACATGTCAAACTTCTTCTTAATTTTTTCCAGTCTCATCTAATCCATGTTAACGGGAATAACCGAATAAGGCATAAAACTGACAGTGATATAAATATTGCTAATATTCTTTATAAAGTTAATTAAATTTAAATAGTGGTCGGCAAGAATGCTATAGTGAAAAATATTTTGAGGCCGAATAAGAGACAATGGCCAATTTTCACTTTCACATATACACAGAGATCAGTAGTGCCTTCAAGTTGTGATTCTCTACTGTGTAAGTTTGGTTTTTGGATCACTGTATTCGTCTCGCCTTTCCTTTTTCCGAGAGTACCATGCATGTGCTTGTCTTGTTCGTTGCGCTTTTGCGAACTAACAAACGCTTCTTCCAAGATTCCTTTTTGTTTTATTGTTGGGACGCCACTCCACCACGCTTTGCGCGATTGTCGTGCATGCGTAGGATATGGTGAACTATACTAACTACATACTCATGCAACCATGTGAAGCAGCTGTTCCATTGGAAACTTCCTGGGGAGATAAGAAAAAAAAGCTGGACGGGCTACAAATCTACTACTCCCTCTGTTTCGTTTTAGTTGTCGCTGGATAATGCAAAATTAAACTATCCAGCGATACTAAAAAGAAACGGAGGGAGTACCATATTTTTTTTGTTAAATCAGCTTCGAACTTCGTAATAATAATGCAATACTGATGGAGACGTCGACGACTGGACACAGATTCATATATAATAATGCAATACTAATGGGGCGCCCTCAGTTTCAGTCTTTGCGCTGGAAATGGCCGATCATTAAAAAAATTTCTTTTGTCGAAATTCATAGACTTGCGAAACGATCTTGAAATATACTTACTTCACCATGTTCCTGCACCCAAAAAAAAAAGTTCTCCCATTCCCATCCTCTTCCAGGAACAAAAGCACAGCTACCCTACCCAGGTGAGGGCTGAGGGATGTGTAGTAGTACTGTCCATCCCTGCATGGCTGCATGGCGGAATGGGCGCCGGAGTCGGCGGCGCTTCGAGAATCATGCGTGGCAGGCAGCGAGAACTCCAATGCAAGGCAGCTTGCTGCCATCGATTGCCATGACTGAAACACGCATGCATGCATGCATGCAGAGTTCTAGTGTCTGCAATGGACAATGATGAATCCTCCTCTCCCCTGCATTGCAATTGCAAAGCAGCATGCAATGCAATGCTCTAGATCTTCCGGCGACTGGGCGCCGGCGACCACGCCCGCCCGCCCACCACCAACCATACGCATGAATTTTAAGCTGCCCCTCATCAACCAGTCATGAGTCATCATTGCCATGCACCCCCCCCCCCCCCCCCCCCCCCCCCCCGGCCGCGTCGTCCGCCGTGCCTGCCATGCCATCGCCGGACCAGACACAATGATTCGCCCATGATCATCGCCGGACCGGCTAGTCGATGTGGATCGAAGCAACGTACGCACTGTACGCTGTGCTGCAGTGGCACCACCACTGTATGTATCCACTGCACCGCTTGTTGCGCCCACACCAAGCACTTGGTAGTTTGCATGCCCCGCAGAGGGTGCAGGCCGGCCATGCCTGCAGGCTGGCTGCAGCCGGCTGCATGCATCGGCCAAGCTTGGCTGCAGAGCTAGCGATGCATACTGGGCTACTGGCGTCGCAGGCGGCGGTGATGCGTAGTGCGGCAGTGGTCGCGGTCGCGGTCGCAGCCGGCCAGCGGGAAGCGCCACTGGGGTTTTGGAGAGACGTGCATGGCGCTTTCTCCGGGCGCTAGCTAGCTTAGCTCGAGATTGACTGGCAGGCTGCATGGGCAGGCAGTGCGCCTGCCCGCGCCTGACGACGGCTGTGCCTCGGCTAGCTTGCTGCCAGTGCCAGTGCCAGGCAAGCTGACGCCCGGTTTCCTCCACCACCGGCCACCGCCATCCAGGATCAGGTTCAGAAGACGAGAGGAAAGTGTGCATGATGGAGAAATATACTGTGAGCTTCAGTTTGCCCGATGTCACAGCAGCGCGCGCGGTGGGCGAGGGAACAGGAGGACATGTGCTCAGCTCCATGACCCGGCCCTCCAACTGTTTACGGTCTTCGTGGCCCTCTAACGGTTACAGTGTGAGGATAGCGTGCGCTCCGTCAGGCCAAGTCAACCGGATGAGTGGACGCAGCAAAACAGTGTTGCATGTCACACATGAATAGAAATTTTTTTTCCCCTTCGCGGACCCCTTTTTATTCACCGGTGGTGCCAGTAACTCTTTCCTCCCTACGCTTACGTATCAATGTGCAGATAGCTAGAGAGCTCGTTGTTGGCACAGATTTGGGGCCAAACAATAGTGTGAAGCTTTGAGGCGGTGCTCTATGCAGGAGTGCGCGCGCTAATGGTCTGTGATCTTGCACTCGATGATCTGCACCATCGCTGCAGGAGCTGCTCCTCTCTATGTACTTCCGGATGATCCGTGCATAAGCTCGTTTCTAGTTGGTTCTCAAACCAATCCTGCAGAGTTTGCTAACAAATCGCACATGAAATTAGGATCCCCAACTGAAAGTGTTCCAGCGCGGACCGTCCGAGTCACCACAAGAGACCGTACGGGGTGTGGACCGTTCAGACTATAAGGTCGGACGTTCGGCCATATTTGGTGCTCAACACTCGCCCTAGCAGTGGTGGATCTAGGAATGGACTAAAGGAGGTGTTGATTTCTTAGTGATCAATGACACAGGCACCACAAACTATTAGGAGGCTAATTTTTCTCCCTTCTTCTTCCTCCTCCTCCCTTCTTGCCCTCTACATCTTTCTTCAATAGAGTAGGGGGCTCATTTTTCTCTCTTCTTCCTCCCCTCCCTTCTCCTCTACCCTCCACCTCTTTCTCCATTGGAGTTTCATTGATGTAAGGGCTGGAGCCCCCTTCAGATTTGCCCCTGATCTGCAAGGGTTAGTTCACCATTATCTATAGGTCATTTGGGTCAAATTTTGTGCTGATATGTGTAGGTAAACAAAGGAAAAGGGCAATAGAGAAAAACAATTTGTTGCTAATAGCTAGTATGATATATAGTTTGCAATTTTGCACCTACCGTAGTCATATATGTAGGTCGTCTGTTGGTAGCGCTCTACATCTAAGGCCTCTTTTGGTAGGTATCTTTTAAAGGTTCCTACAATAACTCCTAAAATCTAGCAAAATAGCTCCTCCATGAAAATTAGGAGTTGTCCCTAGACACTGAGCGAAGTCGGGAGCCAAAAAAGACTTCTTTGGCTCCCTCCCGTCCTCCCCTCCCCTATATGGGTCCCATGTTGGCAAAAATTAGAAAATAAACACAATGTCAGTTGTCCTTAGGTCACTCATTGTGAGAGGCGACCCTACGACATAAGGGCCTCTTCAGCTCACCCAAGATGAACCTGCTTCATCGGCCTCCTCTTTTAGGCGTGACTAGCATCCCTACGATGGGAGCAGACGGTGGCCCTACAAACAGGAGCTACCGACGATGTGACCATGGGAACGACTCTTGATGTGGCTACTAGCTTGACTTCCAGCGCAGTAGCTGGTTCTTGGTCGGGCATTCCTTGGCTAGGCATAGGATTGGTGATCCTGCAATACTAGCTCTAAACAACACAAACTTGGTTTATGAAATGTGTTAGTGAGAACTAAAACCATGTTAAGATGAGAAGAGAGGAGAAAAGAGAACTCTTCACTTGATTGCTTCTTTATGATGAGTATTAAACTTAGGAGCAATACTATAAGTGAATATGAGAACTCAAGAAGACAGTAAGCAATAAGTAAAATGGACAAGAGACATGGTGTGTTTTTACCGTGGTTCGGCCAATGCCTACTCCACGTTGTGACGACCTCCTTTGGTCAAGGGTTGCACTCAACCCATCTCAAGTGATCCAAAGATCAAACTTGGGTACCTCGGTTGTCTTTGTTATATCATATATCAATTGTGAAGAAACTCCACAAATTGGAGTCTCTCACTGTAATATCCCAAAAAAAATGTTGCCAAAGGTTGATCTTCGGTGTGTGGATGTGGGAAAAGGGTTGTGGGCCGTTGGATGCTAAGTCAGAGTCATCTGTAGCGTCGTTTCTTTTCTCTCGCAAAGAAACCCTAGTGGTGGCTTTTCCCCCTTTTGCCCCTTCTTGGCAGCCACCCCCCTCCCCCCACACTTGGCTGCCCCTCCCCATTTCCCCTTGGTTGGCCGCCCCTCTCCTCCCATGGTAGCCGCTCTCCATTGCTTCCTCCTCCCTAGATCTTCCCCCACGCAGCAAGGATCGAGAAGAGGAGGAGCACGTTGAATTGAAGACAAAGAGACGATCAAGGAGATGTTCTACCCCATCTCTTCTTTCATATTTCCTTGGGGAAACCCTAGGTAAGGATGATATCCTTGTTCCTCCCTGTAATTATGTGCTTTTGGAGGTTGTGGATCATGAGGATTAAAGGATTAGAGGTTGGATTAGATGTGGGGTTAGGTTGTGATCTCGAATTTATTTTCTGCAGAATGACAGATTCGATAGTTTCTGTTCAAGCCAGTTTTCCGTAGTCTTATAGGCCTCAAAAAATAAAAAGTATATATATGAGTCGTAGATAATTTGTAGATCTTTCCGTGGCCGTGAAGAACACCTCAATCGGACATCAGAGAGTTATGGTAGTTTGATTATAGCAGTTTTTCAGTCTCATAATTCTGTGCAGAATCTGTTCTCTTAAGATTTAGGAAATTTTATCAACAGAATTAAACCTTGGGTTTGTAAGAAAAGTTGTAGATAATTTCATAAGATTTCTAGATTGTTAAAGAGTGCATTCATATGAATTATGAAACTCCAGTTATGTTTGTTTTATTGTGGTTGTTCCTGTTTGCTTGACAAAAATGAGCGGGTCTGTTCACTGGTAGGTTTCATCAGATAAATGGCCGAATTGTCTCTTCTAACTATGGAGACTTATGTAGAGGGATAAAAGTTCTTACTGCCAGCAGAATTTCATGATTTTTGGTTGAGTAGTTTGTGAGATATTGAATTTTTAAGTTAACTATGTTGTTGTCTAAAACAGATTCAGTCAGTTATCTTGTCAGATGTTTTAAGACTTATAGATGGCAGAATTTAATTATACATTGAATATTGAAGTTGTAGAGTATTTTGTGTAGATACTCCTAGAGTATTTGTTTGATATCACCACTATTATAATTTTTAAGATACAAAATTAACAAGCAGCGCTGCTGCTGTATGGCATGTGGTTCAGGGTGCGAGGCTTTCCACCAAGTCTTGGTTTCAAGTGTAGGAGCGATTTGTTGATTGTTGGCAAATATTTGTGAAATATTTGTACTAAGTTTTATGCCCGCTAGCAGGTGGCTGCACTCCAGATCATGCCTAGTACATTTTTCTTCTTCGATGAAGGCAAGTGAAAGTAGCGGTGGTTGCTTCCGTTCTGACCTGTTATTTCTATCGCCTACACTCTAATATTCAGAATTATTGGATTCTTTCATAATTGGACTCTATGGTGATGCTTTACTTGCTTACATTATACTGATGCTCAATCATATATTGATGATGATTATGATTTGAGTATGACTCATGAGATTAATTCACACCCCTGAAGGTAAATGAAGTATTATTTGAGGTTTGTTTTGTATCTGAAGGTAAATGAAGTATTATTTGAGGTTTGTATTGTATGTGAAGAAAGTGAAATATATTGATAAATGCAGCATGCCATATACATTGCATGATTCATTTGCATCTGAAGTTTTGTCGTGACCTATGGTCCGACCGTACCAGTACGACTTAGCATCGTACATTGCCCGAGGAGGCGTACGATGCGGCTTCATACCCTTAGAGGTATGAAGGCAGAGGACATATGCATTGCATTCATATGCATTCATTGAAGTGATATTTGCAGATGATGTGGTTTTATACCCTCAGAGGTATGAAGACAGAGGACCTATATGTTGCATTCTTATGCATACATCGAAGTGATATTTGCAGGTATTGTTGACGAAGGGAAGTGTTATACAACCTATTATGGTTGTTCGAGGAAATGAAATGGTATTGGTTATATTGGGACTAATGAGTTCTATATCTACAAGTATTTCTGATCTTAATTGTGATTCTTTAAAAATGTTGATTAATTCAATTTGTGGTTTAAATATCTCGTCAAAACAATTCGCTTGCTGAGATGTTTCATCTCACTCTTGCATTACTCAATGCAGGTGCTTGTTGCTCATTAAGGGGAGTGGGAAGTAGTAGCACATCCACCTTCACTCTCATAATAACGCTGCTTAGGCGCAGTCATGATTTAAATAGAAACTTCTTGTCAAAGGATGTTTGTTTCTAACTAGTTGTGCGCACTGGTTAATTCAATTCATGTCGTTATGGTTGTCTTCCCATTGCTAGCAGGTTATTAATGTCTATTATGTTTTTTATCATGATATTTATTTATACGTTGTTGCTTCCCCATTTATGCAATTTTCAAAGGAGATGCTGTCGAAATTTTATATATGAATGTTAGATGTGTAGTTTAGTAGCATTCTGGGGTATTTGTGGATCCCAGGGTGTTACAGTTGGTATCAAAGGATAGGCTTTAGATTCTTGGCAATTTGAAGAAAAATTTGACACACTTGCACATATAGGAAGGGCATGGGTTCAAGTATCTTTGATATATATTATTGTCTTTGAAGTGCAGATGACAATAATTTCACCCCTCCCTATTCCTTTACGGTGATGTGGTAAGTTGTTTATGGCTTAATGCTTGATATAATTTATTTCTGAAATTTTGATATTGTTTTATTAATGCAGTTGATATCGCTGGTCATTTGTGAGATTGAAGTTGTTATTATGCTTGTGATATACAAGTATGTCTATGTTGTTTTCACCATGTTTTTCATGGTTGAGTTTTATTACAATTAATATTGTTATATATGCTTGATTGAGGATGTTTCTAATAGGAGTGTGAATTGCGTGTTTTGGGGTACAAGGTAATCATCAATTTGAATTTAAGTTGTTGAGCAGTTGGTGGATAGCTCCAACTATCTTTGCAAAGAATGATTGTTTATGTCGAGAAACCAGTTATGGAAGAAATGAATATTGGTACTTTTATATGGATTTTGGGGGAAGTCTTTGCATAGCGAGAATGGCTTACATGTTGCTCTTCTATCGTGTGTTTTAGTAGCCACAAAGCCTAGATGTGGTTTAAAGTGGTTGCATGTTAGTCATGCTAATTGTAGAATAAATCTTTGATTTTCTTGATCCATTCATTATGTATTAATATGTTGAGGATCTGATGGTTCTCTCCTCGATGCATGTTTGTAGAGCCATTGTTGGACCACTTATCTATTGGTTTGGATGAAGTCATTGCCTAGCCTAGAGTTGGTTATGTGTGGTTAGTCACTTATTCCTAAATGATGTGGTTTTTAAATCAGCTTGAGATGTTTGCCAAATGTGTGAAGGATTACGGGGTTAGTATTGACCCTTTATGTCTGGTACTTTGAGTGCATCATATGATAGAATGAAATGTAAGTTTTTGAACTACAGTAGATGAAGACTTATATTATGTGTAGGTTAACTTTACTTGTTTGGATATTTTTCTTAGTTGAGTTGTTGGACAAAGTATAGTGTCATGGGTTAAGCAAGTATTGTGTTGGTGTTGGGCTGTCAGTGCTCTATGTGGAGTTTTTGGCATTTCTTCGATGAACTGTGCCGCACAGAATGTTTTTGGCTTCTTGTCGGCTTTATTTCTCCATTAGTTCTGTATATTTTCTCCCTTTTGGTGGGGTGCAAAGAATATTAGATTACATGATTATCTTTTCATTATGGCAAGAACAAGATTTAGGAAGATAAGGAGTTTTGTTTTAATAGAACTACTTGTTTCATGGTGCTGTGAGGTGAGGAGTTTGATCTTCTTATACATTCATCTGGTGTGGATGTTTCACCCTTGAATTAAAATGAATTGTTGAAGTTGGTAAAGGTTGTTCTTAGTGCATATTACACCTTCATAAAAGAGTGTCGTTTTAAGACATTGATGCTGATGTATGGCTGCATCCAAATTCGATGTTGTCAAATCGTAGTGTTGATTGCATCTATGACTTGGTTTGAGCTTCATTACATGTTGGTTCATGCTTGATGTCAGGTGGTGTAGTTTCCTTAGACAATTAGTCCGAGGTAGAAGTTCTTGTGTTAATTAAGACCAATAATGGACCCATGTTTTGAATGGTGGTGCTATATGGGGTACCTTGGATGTTTTGTTTGGAGTGGTCGAATTCGAGGACAAATTCTTTTTAAGGGGGGTAGAGTGTAATATCCCAAAAAATGTTGTCAAAGGTTGATCTTCGGTGCGTGGATGTGGGAAAAGGGTTGTGGGCCATTGGATGATAAGTCAGAGTCATCTGTAGCGTCGTTTCTTTTCTCCCGCAAAGAAACCCTAGTGGTGGCTTTTCCCCCTTTTGCCCCTACTTGGCCGCCACCCCCCCCCCCACACACACACACACTTGGCTGCCCCTCCCCCTTTGTAATACCCAGATTTGTAAAAGCATAAGAAATGAGATTGTCTCCCTCACATGTATTGCCTCTATCCATTTACACATGTGAACACCACATTAGAAACAAGTAATTAATAAAAGACGTACCATTAATTTATGCATCATGCTGAGGTTTTATTTTGTGTGCATTATTTGTGACAAAATAAAAAATAATATAAAAGAAATATAGTAAAGTCCAAAGTGGAATTTGAGATCTAAAAGAAATCTTAGAATAGAGAAAAGAGAGACAAAAAAAGAGGCTATGAATAATATAAATAATAAATATATAATTATATTCCTAAAAGAGGTATTTATAAACTTTACAATATGATGTGGAACAAGTTTGAATTCAAATTCGAAATTCAAAATGAACTTGGAAATGAAGGAAAGAAATTATAGCATAAAACAGAAAAGAATAAAAGGCATCATGGGCCAACTCCACCCTATTCGGCCCACTCAGGAAATTGCACCGCGCGGCCCACTTCCCTTTTTACTCTGCCGCGCGCCGTCTCAACTGATCCCCCACTGTCGCGCGGGCCCGCTTCGCCAGCCGGTCCTCGCTCCTTGACGCGTTTTGCGTCGCTGTCGGCCGGGGCCCGCTCGGCAGCGCTGACATCTGGGGTTCGCATTCCAGGGTCTTCTTCTCCACGTCGCTACCGCAACGAACTCGAGCTACGCTGCTGGGCTGTTGCGATCTGGGGCGATTCTGACTTCGCCGCCAAATCCGCAACAACCCGCTTCGGTCGGACTCCTGGCACCTACCCGGACTCGCCTCTAGGCCATAAAAGCCAGCGGCGAGCTCTTGTGCCGCCATGGAGGAAGTCAGCCGCCGTCGCGTGGAGAGAGAGAGAAGCAGGGGCAGAAATCGTCTGCCAGCGCCGCTGCTCCCTCCAACCATCTTCCCCCTCACGGCTCCCTGCAGACCGGACCCCACTACCCTCCTTTGAGCCAGTCCTCCAAGTGCTCCGTATCTATGGACTCGCCACCGCCACCGGGGGAGCGAGGTAATGCCGCCACCATGGTCCGGCATCTCTGCCTCCATTCGGTGTCCATGGTGGGGTCTGGGAGAATCGCCGGTGCACGTGGGTTGTGACCGGGCATGTGCTTGGCCGCGGTGGCATTCGGTGTCCAGTGAATCGCTCGCTACAGCTCCAAGGCCGCCGCGGGGTCACGCATCTCCGTGGGCGTGGTGAACTGCTTCACAAATCACGGTAATAATCTCTCCCCTGTCTCCTCCAAACCCTTGATTTGGGATAGCACCCATTCCGCGATGCGTAGGGCCGCGTTTGTACCGAGATTGGGGAGCTCGCC
This sequence comes from Zea mays, assembly GCF_902167145.1. Classification (NCBI taxonomy): domain Eukaryota; kingdom Viridiplantae; phylum Streptophyta; class Magnoliopsida; order Poales; family Poaceae; genus Zea; species Zea mays. The sequence goes on from NC_050099.1 coordinate 11,241,898, forward strand.
GGCGAGCTCCGCCGTGATGGCGAGTTCTGTCGCCTACCGGCCGCGTGGGTAGGGAAGAACAAACATGGGCCGTTGATTGTTTTAGGGACGGTCCTGATTAGATCCTAGGTTACCCTTTCGGGATGAGCGGACCAGATCAACTCATAGAGTCATCAATCGCGTGAACTGATCGTGACCGTAGATCCGTAGGGGAACGATTGGGATATGGTGTGAACGTGGCGCTCTGTGGATCACAGGATCGTGATCCGAGCGCATGCGTAACGTGTAGCTTGCTATAAAATCCAGGCCGTTGATTGTAATCTGAACGGTTGTGCGCATCCGATACCCCTTCGGCCTTGGAAACTTGCTTAAGAGTCCCTGTGCTTTTCTAGAATCAACCTGCAGTACTACAAATAGTATTCTGAGTCTTGAAACAACTTGCGCAGAGGCCCCTGTAGTTCCCTGGTTTATTGCGCCCAGTCAAGAGCCTATTGTAAATTGAATAAATTAATTAGAAAATAGATTTTAATATGAAAATAAGTGCTAGAATTTGAATAATTCATAGAAAATTCATATGAGCTCCAAATGACTTCATTCCAGTTCCTTAAATTTTGTAATATTATTCTCTATCACTTAGAGGCCCTGTTGTGACATGAAAACAGTAAGAAAATTAATTTCCCTCTTAATCCTATTTTAAACACATGAAACCTTTGGAAACTCATCTAAAAATCTATAACTCCTTAATCGTAACTTCGATCTTAGTATTTCTCGATCTCGCGACCTCGTAGCAACGCATAGATCATTATTATACAGTTTATTCTTATGTTTGGTGTGATGTTAATTTTGTCTATACCATGCTTGTTTGTATTGCTACGACTAGCGCGAGGTCACGTGTCATCTGAAGATCATCCTGGTACCTAGAATCTCAAGTCCAAGGCAAGTTGTGCCCTTGATCACTTATTTTTACCCAGTCATGTTCTGATTAATCATAATGATCTGCATAGGTTAATTTTGATGGGACCCAATAGGTTACCCCAGTTTGACTATCTTTATACCTTGATTACCACTGGACTTTTTGGGTAGTACTTGCTATTGCTTTATGTGGTTTTGGGTATGGAGATACACTATTCATGATTACACTTTTTATTATCTGTTTATTATTTACTATTCATGATAAGATCATTATGTTAATTGGAACATGGAGAACCACCCGGGAAAACAGTGCTACCACAAGGGTTTATGGACGCCCTTGGCTGACTAATTAGGAAAGCTAGTGGAGGACTACCTTACCCGAAAGGGGCAAGGGCAGTAGGGGAGTGGTCAGTGTAGGGAGGCCTTGGGATGATTTTGCTGCGATGGCGGTCATGCGGGGGATTCCTGCATTGGAGCTTCCTATAAACTGTAGCGGGTTTTCTGAAGCTAGTGGAACTTTGTAAAGGCCTCGTAGTGTTACCCTGCCTCGCCTCCTCGGTAGAGGTGTATGGGATTGGCCGTCTCTTGGCAGATGGGTAACATGACTTGTGGGTAAAGATGCGCAACCTCTGCAGAGTGTAAAACTGGTATACTAGCCATGCTCACGGTCATGAGCAGCTCGATTAAAGATGCGCAACCTCTGCAGAGTGTAAAACTGGTATACTAGCCGTGCTCACGGTCATGAGCAGCTCGGACACTCACATGATTAATTTATGGAACTTAAATTCAATTTGTCATAGGCATTGCATCGCAGGTGATGTTGTTACTTTTGTTCTACTACTTAATTGGGCTGGTATTTACTTATACTTAGTAATTGCTAATAAAATTTTGACCAACTTTAAAAGCAATGCTCAGCTCTAACCATCCTCTTTGGTAAGCCTTACACTTCACGTGAGCTCCCACCTTTGGCGAGTTCATGCACATTATTCCCCACAACTTGTTGAGCGATGAACGTATGTGAGCTCACTCTTGCTGTCTCACACCCCCCCACAGGTCAAGAACAGGTACCACAGGATGAGGCGCGTGGAGGATGCGGCGATGTGTTCGTGAGAGGTCTAGGTCGTCGTCTCCCAGTCAACTTTGGTTTGCTGGACCGTTGTCTCCTTATAATGTAATTATTTATTTTGTACAGAACTCCTATTATATAGTAAAGATGTGACATTCGATCCTGTGCCATGATTCATCATATGTGTGAGACTTGGTCCCAGCACACCTGGTGATTATGTTCGTGCCCGGGTCTTGGTGCCCCGAAATCCGGGTGTGACACCCTTTCCCCTTGGTTGGCCGCCCCTCTCCTCCCATGGCAGCCGCTCTCCATTGCTCCCTCCTCCCTAGATCTTCCCCCATGCAGCAAGGATCGAGAAGAGGAGGAGCACGTTGAATTGAAGACGAAGAGAGGATCAAGGAGATGTTCTACCCCATCTCTTCTTGCAGATTTCCTTGGGGAAACCCTAGGTAAGGATGAGATCCTTGTTCCTCCCTGTAATTATGTGCTTTTGCAGGTTGTGGATCATGGGGATTAAAGGATTAGAGGTTGGATTAGATGTGGGGTTAGGTTGTGATCTCGAATTTAGTTTCTACAGAACGACAGATTCGATAGTTTCTGTTCAAGCCCGTTTTCCGTAGTCTTAAAGGCCTTAAAAAAGTCTATATATGAGTCGTAGATAATTTGTAGATCTTTTCGTGGCCATGAAGAACACCTCAATCGGACATCAGATCAGAGAGTTATGGTAGTTTGATTATAGCAGTTGTTCAGTCTCATAATTCTGTGCAGAATCTGTTCTCTTAAGATTTAGGCAATTTTATCAACAGAATTAAACCTTGGGTTTGTAAGAAAAGTTGTAGATAATTTCATAAGATTTCTTGATTGTTAAAGAGTGCATTCATAATGAATTATTAAACTCCAGTTATGTTTGTTTTACTATGGTTGTTCCTGTTTATTGTTAAAGAGTGAAGTATATTGATAAATGTAGCATGCCATATACATTGCATGATTCATTGGCATCTAAAGTTTTGTCGTGACCTATGGTCCGATCGTACTGGTACAACTTAGCATCGTACGTTGCCCGAGGAGGGGTACGATGCAGCTTCATACCCTTAGAGGTATGAAGGCAGAGGACATATGCATTGCATTCATATGCATTCATTGAAGTGATATTTGCAGATGATGTGGTTTTATACCCTCAGAGGTATGAAGACAAATGACCTATATATTGCATTCCTATGCATACATTGAAGTGATATTTGCAGGTATTGTTGACGCAGGGAAGTGTTATACAACCTATTTTGGTTGTTCGAGGAAATGAGATGGTATTGGTTATATTGGGACTACTGAGTTCTATATCTACAAGTATTTCTGATCTTAATTGTGATTCTTTTAAAATGTTGATTAATTCAATCTGTGGTTTAATATCTCGTCAAAACAATTCGCTTGCTGAGATGTTTCATCTCACTCTTGAATTACTCAATGCAGGTGCTTGTTGCTCATTAAGGGGAGTGGGAAGTAGCAGCACATCCACCTTCACTCTCATAATAACGCTGCTTAGGCGCAGTCATGATTTAAATAGAAACTTCTTGTCAAAGGATGTTTGTTACTAACTAGTTGTGCGCACTGGTTAATTCAGTTCATGTCGTTATGGTTGTCTTCCCATTGCTAGCAGGTTATTAATGTCTATTATGTTTTCTTATCATGATATTTATTTATACGTTGTTGCTTCCCCATTTATGCAATTTTCAAAGGAGATGCTGTCGAAATTTTATATATGAATGTTTGATGTGTAGTTTAGTAGCATTCTGGGGTATTCCAAAGTAAGGAGGGGAGTAGAAACATACACAAGAGCACAATTGCAGCAACACCACACACACAAACAAATAAGAGAGTGCACGAATCAAAATGACAGAGCCACAGCTCAAAAACACGCTCAAATCTCTCTCTAACAAATCAAAAGCGTGGTCGTGGAGTCTTGGAGTTGTAGTATGCTCTTGTGATGCTTCAGGTCCTACTCCATGTGCCTAGGGGTCCCTTTTATAGCCCCAAGGAGCCTAGGATCCGTTGGAGCTTCATTTGAAAGCTCCTAGCCTTACATGTCTGTGGGTGCACCGGACTGTCCGGTGCTGCACCAGACAGTGCACAGTCAGCGATCTATTTCCTTCTACCGCAGTTCTGACCTTTGAACCGACCAGGGGTGGACCCACATTGAATCAAGGGTATTCAATTGAATACCCATTATTTTTGACAAAAAAATTTACATATACATATATAGTATGTATATACATTGAAATAGTGAAAAAGTATAAAATATATGTATATGGTCCCAAATTCGTGTTCCAGACCACCAGACTCCATTCTTTTTGTAGTGTGCGGCCCATTAGGCCCATATGAACGTGTGGCTACCTTCTGTGGCTCGTGGTGGGTGGCTGCCAGCTTTGTTCATTACTTCTAATCCCTATTCCATTCACTTCCTTCCTCTTCCCTGTGGGGTGGTGGCGCGGGGTGTGTCGTCTACGAGAGCCACCGAGCCAGACACATGGAGCGAGAGCGAGCCAGCCAGGACGCCACAATGGAGCGTCGAGCACCATGCACGGTGGAAGAGCGATGTGCCGCTGTCGTGGACCTGCAGTGTCGGCGCCTGCTAAGCCGCCACAAGGTGGGAGCCGAGAAGGGGAGCTAGGACTGGGAGCACCGTCTGGCCGTCGCCATCGACCACTAGGCCCTTGCACTGTGCGTCTGTGTAGCATGCCTGTGATCGGCGTGCACTGTGTGCAGAATGCGGAGGCCGAGCCGCTGCCCTCCTGCTTCACCAGGGAGCGCCGTGAGGTGAACTGCTTGGTTATGTCACTAGCCACTAATCACTTGATTTTGTCAAACATTTAACGTTATTTATCACCATAGGTAAAGCTTGACCCAAACGACAATGACTGAATGATCTTGAGTCATTACCGTGAAATGACCTAGCAATCTTCAGTCATTATCGGTTGGGTGAAACTTCACCTAGCCTTTAAAGTGGATATATAATTTTTGTCAAAAAATAATGGATATTCAATTGAATACCTTTGCTTTAAAGTGGGCCCACCTCTATTGTCATAGAGAAGAAGGTCCTTGGTAAACAAATAGCTCTTGACAATCATAGGCTTGGGTAAGAAAACAAGAAGCTCAAGTAAGAAAAGAATCACTTAACTACTAGCTTGAAAATTTCACCAAGAGTCAATAGCTCCAAAGTGAATTGTTTATGAACATGATCATGAAATTGGATAAGAGTGGTACTTGCTATCAAGCTTTTAGAGAGAAGAAATCAGAACCACAAACAAAGCCTAAGCAAATCCCTAAGCTCGCGAAAATTCTTTGAGTGTAGAAGAGGGACACTTTGCTAATAATTGCAACGATACACCACTAACCCTATTGCCAAATAACTCAAGACTATTTGCCTTCAAGTCACATTATTTGATCAGAAAAGATATCAACCGGAAGGTCAAGGTTATGTTCTTAGAGTGGCCAAACAAGAATGGGCCTAAGAACATTTGGGTTACAAATTTTTTTGGTTGAAAAGGTAGTATGACCCCATTAAGTTTGAGTGTCTAAACATCAAGATTGATCTTTCTTTCATGTAGGTGAACTACAACTACAAGGATAGTGGGAGTCATTGATATTGGATGTACCTGACATATGAATGGCTTATAATAAGTTAAATTGTCTTAAATCAAACCAAGTTTATAGTATTTACAACATCAAACTAACAGCATTCAAAACGCTATGAAATTTAGTTTGACTAATTTTTGAGGGAACAGGAGGGGGGCCCTACTGAAAATTTTATTATAACTAGAAAAAAACATTGATTAGAGCATACAAGTAGACATATTACACAAGGTCAGGGTTAGTTATTATTGCCATTGCTGAAGCCAGTTAGGGATGGCGGAATCAAATCTTCCCTGAGCTCTATGGGTGACCAGGAGTAACTCTTTTGTGAATTCCTGTTTACATTGCTACACTGTTGGATCTTTGTTCTGAAATAGCCATGCATTTCGACACTTACAAATGCTCCAAGTCATGAGAATAACTATCTCCATAGAGAAGGGAACATTGAGCTATTGATTGAGATTTGTCACAGCCTCCTCTGGATTAGCAATTCTAGGGGGCGCCAAACCAATTGAATTCCAGCAGGCCTTAGCAAAGTTACATCTGAGGAAGAGATGATATAGAGTTTCCTCCTTCTGCCAGATGCAGTTTTCGCAAGTGTATGACTCAAGTGTCATGTTTTTCCTCCTCAGCATATTCCTCGTGTTCAGTCTGTTTTTCAGCAACATCCAATAGAAAACTTTATGCTTTGGTTGACATTTATTTTTCCAAAGCGGTTTGAAAATGTGGTGAACTTGGTAACGACCCATAAGATGCCTGTAAGTCTTTTTTGTAGAGAAAATCTCTGATCCCCAAATGTGTTTCCAAATGTCCTTTGCGTTGGTCACAGTGATTTGTCCCCAGGCCTCATTTAGCTCAAGATATTGCTCGTAAGCCTGCGCAGACAGAGGGAGCTGAAAAATCTCAAAAAGGTGTTCTTTTTGTTTTGCTTCTTTGATAGAGAGTTTGCTGTTGCAAGCAAAGGAAAATAACTCCAGATATTGTTGCGCTGGAATGCCCTTATTCCAAAGATCTCCCCAGAAAAGGATAGTTCTCCCATTGACAATGGTTGGGGCTCCCAGTCCCTTGAAATCTTGAACAAGACTGAGAAGACTTTCCACCAAAAGGACCCAATACTTGAGCAGCTAGGAAGTCTGTCTGTCCTGTAATAGTTGTTCCATACGAGATTTACCCAAGGTAAGTCATAATTATTGAAGAACTTGTGTAAAAATTTCAAAAGCAAAGCCTTGTTGTGCGTCTCCAATCTGATCACTCCGAGACCCCGTTGCTCTTTGGCTGAGTAATCATGCACCAGGCAGCTAGAGGCAGTTTTTTTTAGTTCACATCATTTCCTCTCCAGAGGCAGTGCTTCCTGTAAGCGTCTATCTTCTTGACTGTGGCGGCAGGAATTTTAAGCGTGCACATAAGAAAAGTCGGGAGAGCTGAGAGAACCGAGTTAACCAACTCCAATCTTTCGGCCTGGGAGAGGAGAGCAGATGTGCAAGACAGTCTTCTCTCAATCTTTTAGATAAGTGGTAGAAAGTGACGGATTCTAGGTTTTGACAAGCCCAGAGGGACACCAAGGTAGGTGAAAGGCATTGATCCTGTCTGACAGTTGAACGTTCTAGACAGAACCTCCATCTTTGCTGGGCAGACATTAATGGGGTACATACTTGATTTATTATAATTCACCCTGAGCCCCGTCAAAGTTGTGTAGGAGTTAAGAACTGCTCTGAGGAAGAATAATTGCCTAGGGCAAGCTTCCATTATCAATAATGTGTCATCAGCATATTGGACAATCGGGAAATCTTGGCCACAGTTCTCAGTAAGAGGCAACTGAAGTAGGTTTTGCTGTCTCGCTTTATTGATAATACTCTGAAGCAGATCTGCCGCTAAAATAAACAATAAAGGCGAGAGAGGGTCTCCTTGTCTAACCCCACGCTTGCAATGAAATGTTTTCCCAGGGACGCCATTAAGTAAGACCGATGACGTGCCAGACTAAAGGATATTCCTAACCCATCCCAGCCATTTAGGTCCAAATCCTCTATGAGACAGCACCTAGAGGATCAGTTCATGTTCAACTATATCAAAAGCTTTTTCAAAGTCCAATTTGAGCACAATGATTTCTTTTTTGGAAATATAACATAAGTGAATATATTCATAAGCCCAGGCCAAGCAATCCTGAATGGTTCTTCCTTTGATGAAGCCATATTGATTTTTGTGAACAAGAGAAGTCATCAATGTCTGCATTCGATTGGCCAGAAGCTTAGTGATAATTTTCATACTACTATTTAGAAGCGAAATTGGCCTGAAATCTCCCACTAATTGGGCATTTTCCTTCTTCAGAATCAGAACGATAAATGAACCATTTACACTTCTAAGACAGACATCATCGTGGTAAAATTGGTCACATAAGTCATAGAAATCTTGGGAGATCAAATTGGTATTAAATCCATCAGGTCTCGGGGATTTGTCTGAAGGGAGAACTGCAATAATGCTATCAATTTCTTGCCTGGAAAAAGGCGAATCCAACCATTGCAAGCCATCATGCATAATTAACAGGCCTGAGAGATCAAAAACATTCGCCGAAAAGTCAGAAGAACCCAAACGACATTTGAAAACATTCCATAGAAGGTTTGCTTTATGATCGTGTTCTGAGAAACTTGACCCATTGTCATCAGAGAGCAAAGCAATTGAGTTACGCCTGTGCTTTACCGTTGCATGAGAATGAAAAAATCTAGAGCTGATATCTCCATCAGTGACCCATTTGATGGAAGCCCGTTGCTTCCAATAAATTTTCTGAATTTGAAGCAGACCAGCAATTTTGGTTTGCAAAAGCTCCCGGAAATTCCATTCTTCAATCGAAAGGTCTCGATGCTCCTCAATTATGTCAATGAACTCGATAAGTAACTTAGTTTGTCCCAGTGTTTTATCAATCTTCGGCAGAGACCGCTGCCACTCTTTGAGAACCTTTCTGGTGTTCTTGAATTTTGCTGTTAAGTTCTTCGCTTTGTCACAAAGAATTGGCTGACCAGTCCAAGCCTTTTGAAAGACAGACATAAACTCATCAAATTGCATCTAGAAATTTTCAAACCTAAAAATTTTAGGCTTGGGGACCTTGGACTTGAAAGAAATCAGACAGGGAACATGGTCGGAGATATCCCTAGGCAGTGTGGTTGCGCGAGTGTCTGGGTAGATTACCGACCATTCTTGCGAGATGAAAAACCAATCAAGTCTCTGAAGAAGGGGCTCTCTTTGCCTATTCGACCAGGTAAAGGACAGACCATGGAGAGGAATTTCTATCAGATCAAGTTGGCTAATGGCCTCATTAAATTTCAACATCAGGCTAAGGTCTCCCCTAGCGATATTCCTGTTTTCGGGCCTATGAGTAAGATTAAAGTCCCCAACAATCAGCCAAAGCTTTTCAGAGGGCATATTTATATTGGAGAACCAATTGAGAAATTCAATTTTCCCATGCGGAGAACAGGGCATGTAAGTATTTGTGATAATCCAGGATTCATTCGACGTATTAGTGGAAAATTCAACCGAAAGAGCATAATCATTCTGGTAGATAACATTGCCCACCAATTTTGAGCTATTCCAAACAGTAATGAAACCACCCGAATTTCCCACCGAGGGGACAAAAGCAAACGAGTCAAAAGAATTAGGGCAAAACTTTCTGAGGTCAGCCCTATCAAAAAATTCCTTCTTGGTTTCCTGCAAGCAGATAATATCACATCTGGTTTCCCGAATCGTACAATGAATACCATTCCCTTTGACCACAAAATTGATCCCACGAACATTAAAGCTTAAAACCGACCATTCAGAATAAATAACTGCATTGTGACTATTCATCGGGGGCATAATCAGGTTTGTCAACGAAAGAAAGCCCGAACCCAATTACTGGGTGGGCAAACAAGTATCTATTAGAACCGGATACAGAGAAATAACCAGGAACCATAAAGTTTGACACCGCAACAACAAGACAAATACACCGGGGCAGAAATAGCCAAAAGGCCCGGCGAAACAAAGTCCTACAAAATCTCCCCACCCGGAGCAACACCATCACATTACTTGTCTTCATCTGCAGAATCCTGTTTTTTGTCATCATTGTCTTTTTGCCCTGGCTTATTGGGACCAACATAGCCAGTGGGATTCTTCTTCTTCTTAAGGGCTTTATCGGATAGATCCACTTCTGACAGATCGCAGAATTTTCCCCCTAGGTTTCTGATGACCCTGGCAGATAAGGAGGGAGGGCCCTCAAACTTATGCTGACACATCAAACAGTTCTTTTTCTGACAGGAGCCCTGCCTGAACCCAGCCCTAGCTTCACGCAGCCTCTTACTTCTCCTCAGGTCAGACTCCACAATGGTAGGCTTGGAGGGGGAGGACACCGAATATGTCGGATCAGAGACTTTACCAGTTGATTCTTCTGAGAGGACAGACTCAAGGAACTTGCCATCAGGACATTTCTTAGGGATGGCAAAAGAGTGAATCTCAGACTCAGGGTCCAGCAAAGCAGAAGGAATGTCTAAAGACCAGAATGATTTCGACCAGCTGAAGGAATCTTCATGTAGCAGGTTTGACAGGAAAAAAGGAGACCACTTCTTAGGGACCTGCACAGAGAAGTCTGGATTACCAGCAGGAGCAAAATAGTTAGCCTAGATCCTGTAGAATTGGGCACTCCTTTTCCTTTCCATGAGGCTCAGGAAAACAAGGTCTGGCTGCCAGTCCTGGGAGAGCATATAATTCATCACCACATTGTTGGGACCATTGTTGATTTGTTCCTCAGGTTGGGCATCAGGGATAAGAATATCCCCCGGCACATGGAGGTCTCCCTGGTTGGGTGGGCCGTCAACCTCCTGGAGCCCATTCATAGGAACATCACCCAAAGCAGGAAGGTCAGGAGCATTAAAGTGCAGCACCGGCCCAACCACATCTTGGCCCTCAAGAATCTGCCCATTCTGCACCGGAACACCCAGGATGGGACCAGAAGAACTATCCGAGGACAGGCCTAAATGCTGATTGCTGACTTGTTGCTCGTCAGGTTGCAGGTCTTGCTGGGGCTGCTGCGCAGGTGGGTCATTAACAATCCACTGGTCCCAATCCCCTTGAATATTGTCTGCTGGCTGAACTTGAACATTGTCTTCTGGCGGGAAATTAAGATCCCAACCAGCAGCAGGCAGAGGTTGGCCCAGACCAAATAATGCGAGAGGGAGCTGTTGACCATCTTCCGGGACAACTGGCTCTGGATCTTCATCTTGGGGTTGGCCCCCCAACAAGTTTTGTTGTATGATCTCACACTGCAGTCCACGAGTTACCGATAAAACCATCAGCTTCCGAGAAGACAATGAACTAGGGGACCTCCTCGAGGGACGTGACTCGAACCCTAAGCATAGTCCTATTAACATTATGTTTGTCCTCCTCCCACAAGATTAATCTACCAAAGGAGCCAATAGCAGCCTGCAAGTACTCAGAGGAACGATAATCGAGGGGGAATCCCAACAACATAAGCCAGCAATCGCGATTAAAAAAAAGTGCCCTGTGGTTCCAAGCATCATTATGTCGCTGAGCAGTAAAGGTGGCATCGAGATATTGCTGCGGGCCAAGCAAGACCAAATTGTCTCTTTCAAGCACACTGCTAAACTGAACCAGAACCTAACCCAGGTGTGACCGCTGGATATCCCGCACCGCAAGCCGCCGATGGTCCACCAAATATTCTCTGACCACATCCCTCACCGCCGGAAAAATGACTTCATGATCAGGTAAAGGTTGGATATTGATAATAGCCCAATCCTCATGCATTGGCGGAAGACGCCTAGTCACTGACCTGGCCATAACCTCACGGTGCAGAACCACCGAAGCGCTGAAGCTCGACGGAAGGAAGGGCTCAGGATCAACATGCCTATACGCCATTGGAGAAGGAAGCGAGGATCGCCAGCCAGCAGTCGAAGAAGGAGCAGTTTGGGGTTTTGATGAAGTGACACCCAAAGAAAGCGTCAGGGACTGGAGAGGTGTCGATTCAGATTTTTTAATACATCTTGGGCGAACTCCTCGAAGCAACAATATCTAGGGGGTCCACCGATCAGGGACACCGCGGGGGAGCGAAACCAGGTACTGTGATCCGGAAATTTCCGATTTCCCACCAAAATGGCTCAACTTCCAAAGGCAGGGAACGAGGCTAAAGGAAAACCGAAAGAAGATTTCTTAGAGGGACAAAATAATTCCAAGTGCCCCCTCACCTTATAGAAGTGACAGCGAAAGGCAGGCGGGCCCAGCGGCCCAGCAGGCCCCCGGCTCCGAACGGGACACCATTGAAGGTTGCGAGGCCAAGTCCAGTTAAAATTTGAATTTTGAAATTTGGAACGTCCACGAATTCCACCGCTATGAACGTCGCCAAGAGGCTCAGGGTTAAGCTGCGACGAGAAAACCCTCCTGGAATTCGAAATCCGGGGAGGCACAACCCTTCGCCGGGAGGACGAGAACCACGAATCAGGAGCAGGCGAGCCCAGCCGATTGAACGCAGAAATTCTGATTCGAGACTGATGCGCCATACCAGCGGAGAACATCTTATTGCAGCGAACCGGAGCCAAATTACGAGAAGGTGAGCCCAGACGATTGAACGCAGAAATTCTAGCCCGAGCCTGAGGCTCAACACCACCAGAGAACTTTTTATTGCTACGAATCGGGACAACATTAGCACCAGTGAGAGGGAGCTTAACAATATCCGCAAAAAAGATAATCTCTTCTTGCCCCGAACATTCAGCCAAGAGGCCTCCTCTTTGTAAGAATACCAGAGAATATGCGGAAGGCAGTGCCTCTCCCAGGAGGTTGCCGATGGTTATATAGCCGACCAAACTTGACACACAAGTTACAGATCATTACAGATATGGACTTGGTTACAATACAAGGAAATCTAAATTAATTCTATCTATAATTATACATGCCATAGAAATATAGCTTAACATTCCCCCTCAATCACAACTTTACCAAGTTGAGATTGGAACGAAACCATTCAAGCTTGTTAACGGGCAACGCCTTTGTGAAGCCATCAGCTAATTCATCAGCAAAAGAGATAATGCGAACTTGAAGTTGCTTGCTTGCCACTCATTCCCGAACAAAATGAAAATCAACTTCAATATGCTTAGTACGACCATGAAAACGAGGGTTAGCTGTGAGATAGGTAGCCCCTAAATTATCACACCATAAACAGGGTACCCGAGACTGAGGAATACCGAGTTCACCAAGAACACTCTGAATCCAAATAATTTCCGCAGTTGCATTAGCCACGGCCTTGTACTCAGCTTCAGTACTAGAGCGAGATATTGTTGGTTGTTTTGAGCACTCCATGATACAAGATTTGGTCCAAAGAAGATTGCAAAACCCCCAGTGGAGCGGCGATCATCAGAATTACCGGCCCAGTCAGCATCAGAAAAGGCACTCAAAAATAGAGAAGGACTTCTACGGAAATAAAGACCATACCCCAATGTGCCACATAAGTACCTCAAAATTCGTTTGACTGTAGACCAATGTTGGGTGGTGGGACTATGCAAATATTGACAAACTTTGTTCACCGCAAATGAGATGTCTGGCCTTGTTAATGTTAAGTATTATAGTGCACCGACAACACTACGATAAGTTGCGACATCTTCATTGCTCAACATGGTACCGTCTGAAAGTGATAACTTCTCATTAGCAGCAAGGGGTGTGGAGACGGGCTTACACTTGACCATACCACTTCGAAGCAAAATATCCTTGGTATATTTTTCTTGAGTGAGGAGAAGACCATCAGAGCTCTAGTGAACTTCAATACCCAAGAAATAGTGAAGGGGGCCAAGATCTTTGAGTGCAAAATCAGCCCTTAGATCAGAGAGAAGAGCATCAACAACCTCTAAACAGGAGCTAGCAACAATAATATCATCCACATAGATAAGAAGGAATATTTTAATAGTACCCTTGAAATAAATGAAAACAGATGTATTTGCTTGTGATGGTTTGAAGCCAAGACACACCAATTTAGCACTAAAACGTGAATACCAAGCACGAGGAGCTTGTTTTAATCCATACAGGGCCTTATCAAGTTTGCACACATAGGTCGGATGAGTTGAGGTGATAAACCCAGGAGGCTGCTTCATATAAACATCCTCTTCCAGAACACCATGAAAGAACGCGTTCTGCACATCTAGTTGGCGAAGACACCACCCTTGAGAAACAGCAAAAGATAACACCAATCGAATAGTAGTCGGTTTAACCACTGGACTAAACGTGTCTTCATAATCTATCCCGTATCGTTGCTTGAATCCCTTGGCAACTAGGCGGGCCTTGTAACGATCAATGGAACCATCAGCTTTCTTTTTGATTTTATAGACCCATTTACAGTCAATAAGATTGGTAGCCTGATTAGCAGGGACCAAGTGCCAGGTGCAATTTCGCATAAGGGTAGAATACTCATCATGCATAGCCTGTGTCCACCGTGCATCAGACATGGCTTCCTTGACTGTTTCTGGTTCTCCAGTGGCACAAAAATGACCATAGCGAATCATACCAGGGAACAACTTCTTAGGTTGCACAATATTATTCCGGAGTCGAGTCCGAGGACGCTCAGCCAGATCAAGCATTGGAGGCTCTGGTATAGCCGAAGAAGCAGGCAATAGAGAATTACCAACTGATGTTGGAGAGAGGCCTTCAGAGACCGCAGGAGATCCCGCTGCTGGTACTGCATCGGGTGCATCAGTGGGAGCAGATTGCTCAGGATCAACAGAGGAACCGACATGGGCAACTTCCTCGGCAGGATGATCCGGTGCAGAGGGTAGGATTAGTGCCTCGTGTGCATGCTCCTGTACACCAAGACCGTAGCTTTCTGGGAAGCAAGCAGTACGTCGAGATAAGTCATGTACATCAGAAAATTCCTGCACAGGACAATCTTCACGCAACAGATTAGTAGACTTAGGCATTAAGGACAAATCTACAGTATCACCCCCGGTAACAGATGGATTAAGCAATGTTGGATAAAGGAGAGAGATCTCGGAGCGTAAGCGGGCACCAGCATTGGGGTGTAGCGTAGCAAAAGGAAAAATTGATTCATCGAATACCACATCACGCGAATATAAACACGAACAGTAGAAATATCAAGACATTTGTAGCCCTTGTGATGAGAACTATAACCAAGAAAGGCACACTGCTTAGAGCGAAAAGATAATTTATGAGAATTGTAAGGGCGTAAGTTAGGCTAGCATGCACAACCAAAAACTTTAAGAAAAGAATAATATGGTTTTGAACCAAACAACCGTTCAACAGGTGACGCATGAGCAAGGATAGGTGTTGGCAATCTAATGATCAGGAAGACTGCTGTCAAGAACGCCTCATCCCAAAATTTTAATGGCATAGAGGCATGAGCGAGAAGAGCGAGGATGTTTGCGTTCGGTGGATCCATTTTGTTGGTGTGTATGGGGACATGACACAAGGTGGGAAATACCAAGACGTGCAAAAAACGGACTCAATTTTTGATACTCACCACCCCAATCCGTTTGCACAGCCAAGATTTTATGATTAAGTAATCGTTCAGCATGTACTTGAAAATCTCAAAAAAAATCAAAGACCTCACTCTTGTGTTTGATAAGAGAAATCCAAGTAAATTTACTATAATCATCAATGAAACTGACATAGTAATCATATCACCCTACAGAAGTAGGTGCTGGACCCGACACATCGGAAAACACCAACTCTAAAGGTGCCTTAGAGACACTCACAGACTTAGGAAAATGAAGTTGTTTACTCTTGGCTTGCTGGCATGCATCACAAATATGAACAAGCTCTTTATTGGACTCAATAGGTAAATTATTATCACGAATAACACGACGCACTGTAACGGATGACGGATGACCAAGACGACTATGCCACCGATCTGTGGATGTTTTGACAACACTGGAAACATGCTTGCTACTGTTGTGCTCCAAGGATGGGATGGGATATAGTCCGTTCCTACACATGCCGTGTAGAAGAGTTTGCCTCGTGTGACGATCCTTGACAAGAAAGAAATCAGGGTGAAGTTCAAGAAAAACATCATTATCAGACGTGAGACGATGAACTGAAGCTAAGTTTCGAGTAGCTTGAGGAACATGCAAGACATTATTTAGAGAAATGTTATGATAAGGGGTAATAACCGTAGATTGGCCTATATGCTTTATCGTCATACCTGCTCCATTGGCCGCATGTACTTGATCATTACCATTGTAGTCTTGCCGCATGGTCAGTTTGTCAAGATCGCCAGTAATATGATCTGTGGCTGCACTGTCGGCATACCACGTCGTGTCAACATTATAGGAGGTGACAGCAGCAGAAGCTGTTTTCTCAGGGCCATTGAAATTCTTGTCAAACCGCTTCCAGCACCGAAGAGCAGTATGACCAGTTTTACCACAGACTTGACATTCATGATCTCTGTAAGGATTATTGGGATTACCTCCTCGACCAAGATTGCCACGTCCAGAACCATTGCGGCCTCCAGGATATCCACGACCAGAATCAAAACGACCGCGGCCGTGGCCACCACCATGACCACGTGCAACAGAATTGGCCACCATCTGGAACGATTCCTTGACATCTTTATGAGACTCCAGACGTGCCTCCGTAGAGAGAAGGCGCGCATACAAATCATCCAGACTGATTGGAGCAGTCATGCCCGTTACTTGTTCAACGAGCGGATTGTATTCAGCATCAAGTTCATTGAGAATATGTGACACAATATCATCAGTGTCAAGCTGCTTCCCAGCAGCTGCCATCTCTTATGCGAATTTGCGCATCTTGGAGAAGTACACAGACATAGACATATCTCCTTTACGTGTGTTTCCAATCTGGGTCCGTAGATGGAGGATACGAGACCAAGATTGAGAAACAAACGACTGCGTTATCGCTGTCCACATGCTTGCTGCTGTGTTACACAAAGATATACCAGATAACACCTCACGAGAAAGTGAGGTAACCAGATATGTCAGGACGTATTGATCACGAACACGCCAATTGACATAGTCTGGATTTGCAATCTCCACCATCTTGGAATTTTCTTCAACTGACAAGGTCTTCGACGGCTCAATTTCAGAGCCATCAAGAAAGCCTTCAAACTGTGTCGCCCGGATCGCCGGCAAGACCTGGGCACGCCATAGGAGATAATTCTCCCTTGTCAACTTCTCAGAGACCGGGATGGAGAGAGACGCCGGTATCACTGGAGCCGAGACAGACGAACTCGCCATGACTAGATGTATTTGGAAGAGAGGCTCTGATTACCATGTAAGAATACCAGAGAATATGCGGAAGGCAGTGCCTCTCCCAAGAGGTTGCTGATGGTTATATAGCCGACCAAACTTGACACACAAGTTACAGAGGTTGCTGATGGTTATATAGCCGACCAAACTTGACACACAAGTTACAGATCATTACAGATATGGACTTGGTTACAATACAAGGAAATTTAAATCAATTCTATCTATAATTATACATGCCATAGAAATATAGCTTAACACTCTTCATCCGAAAAAATCTTGAATTCGTGCCTCCAGTTAGGGCCACCATGGTTCCAAAGATTGAAGAAAGCTCCGAATTCCGCACGATCAATACATCTAGAGTTGTAAATATGAAAACCCACAGCCTTTGAAGAAACCGAAAACCAGAAAACCCGATCAGCGAGCTGGCGCACCTCAAAGCCAGCCACAAACCCACCCAGGGCGGCCTGGAGAAGATGACCAACAGAATCCGAGTTCAACTTGAAAATGCATGTGCCGAAAGAAACCACCAACCAGAAGGACGACAGAAGACTGTGGCGAGCAGGACAAACCGAAGAGGCCAAATTAAGCCAGAGGGAATCCTCGAAGGCCAACTCCGACTGAAAGTCCAGGCGGGCGAGTTCCATGCTTGAGGAAACAAGAAGACCAGAAGGCAGAGGCGAGAGGACCTGAACTTGGTGGCCGACGAGAGGAAAGGGGAGGAGGAAGCCACCACCGCCATGGTCAGATCACCGGACGGGAGACGCCACCCGGCATCACCGGTTCCTTCCCGTTAGCTTGCCCTGGAGGAGCGGCTTGGGGGCCATCAAACTCCCTAGTGTGGTGTGGGAAACATTCTCAAGCATGTGACTGGTGACATTTAGTTTGACTAATCTCTACTACTAATTATGTTAGTATCGTAGGCGTCCACATTTCTCTACGGTGCACGGTTCTGCCGTCGCCAGCGCGCCCCCTCCGCGCTCCATCTGCCTCCCTCCGCTAGAATCTTGCGGCTTCCTCCGCTCTTCGCCATCAGCGCTCCCCGATCCCCCGCAGCCCCGTCACCTTCCTCCCCAACCCCCCCCCCCCGCCCCCGGTAACTCCGTCCCGGCCACACATCCCGCCATGCCGCGCGCACACCCAGGCCCCTCCTACGCCCCTCCCCCGAAACCCTCGCCCCTCAATCCTCGGCGGCATAGTTTTGCGGCCGTCACGCCCCAGCAATCCATGGCGGTGGATGATGCTCTGTCCTGTCTTATGCTGCTGCCTGGTGGTGGTTGAGCTCGATGGCTGGTCATCGGTACCCGTGGTGACGAGCTCAACAACCGGACTGCTAGCACCCTTCGCGACGTGCGTCCAACACGGATCCAGGATCTGGCAACCTCTTCACCCCCTGCTTGTGCCCTACCACACTCCACAGGTTCGTCGCAGGCCCATGCCGCCCTCCCCACATCGGCGGCTCGGCTCCAATCCACGACGGTCGACAACGGCTCCACCTCCAGCTTCCACCGCCGGTTCGCCATAGTGCCGCGCGGGCCTCTCCTCCCTGGTCGCTAGAACACTGAAGCTCTAGATGAGATCTCGTTTCTGCTTCAGATTTCAGAAAACCGAAGTCCTAGAGTGACGAGTTCCTACTCCTCAACATCAGCCTCGAGGACCTAGGCCGGGAGCACGGCGTTGGGGAGGAGCGTGACTTCCTGCTTGCCACCACAGTCACGTTGCACGGCGGGCTGGCGAGGTTGGGCACGCCCGAGAGTAGTCTGAGGAATGGGCGCCGATGCAGGATCCTGCACCAAATCCCCATCATTGGGAGGTTGTTCTGGCTACAAATTTGTTCTCAACAACTCAACTCTGCATTCTGCCCAAATTTCCCCCTGTTCCATCCATGATAAGCTCAAGGAAAGCCTTCATTATTGGTGTAATTGGGATGCCTCCTATCCGAACCAATCAGCTGCAATTCAGAGGCTACAATCGCAGCCCCAATCATTTGATTTGGTTGCTTAACAAATGATCTTTTTATTTTTTTCTCAAGGGCCCTGCTTGCCACCACAGCTACGTTGCACGGCGGGCTGGCGAGGTTGGGCACGCCCGACAGTAGTCTGAGGAATGGGCATCGATGCAGGCCATTGCTTGTCAGTTTTTTCCTTCCCAGGTTGCGGGGGTTGCTATCTCAGGTGCTTCTTCTCTATCTCAGGTGTTATCCCAGGTGTTTCTTCTCAGGTTTTCCTGGTTTTTATCATAGATCCGTGCATAAGATTTGTCTTGATTTTTTGTTTGTTTTAGAGAAAGCAGTATTCTAACATGGCATGTTCCCATCAATTATTTTTTTGGAAGCATGTGAGATCTTGCCGTGTAGACACTTCGCATGCCTTAAGATCTTCACCCTGGTTCAGATTTCCTTATCCATTGCAGTGGGGAACTCCAGTTTTTTCCTGGAAAATGGGCCTTGTGATGTGTGTTGTATCAGTTATTGCTTCTGTTGATTCCATAAGTTGATGACTCCTCTGAAGTTTGATCCTAACTACAATATTTTGCACGGTGTCTTTAAGTTTCATAATAACTTTGCACTGCATTATGTGGATTGGATCTGCCCCAGTAGCACATTACCTTCATTTGTAAACTCGTTTATCAACTTGGCATAGGCCTTCTTCTTGGGCACATGTTTTGCTCTGCTAATGGTTCCTAGAAATTAGCTAGCTTAGTAACGACAATGTCTTCTTATAATTAAAAGTCCAAAAGCAACCAGTAGCACATTACCTTCATCTGTGCTGCATGCTGGTTGATATGAGAGGCTAATTTCTGAACTACTGATGCTGCCTCTTTAGGTTCCTCTTGGATTAGGAATCACATGGGTTGTTGCTTTCATTCTCACAGCAACTTTGTGTTAGCCTTTACTGCTTTCTACCTTATGGCACAGGTTTCCAGTCCCGCGTCTTCGGCGAGTCACTGCCTTCGTCTTCCGAGGTTTGTTAGTGGTTCACGCCATCGATGGAAGGCCTGTGGTGGTGTCGCTGAGCCTGCCCTCCTACGGGCTCACCGGCGTGCTGTCTCGGCCTTCGGGAACCTCACGTTCCTGCAGATGCTGAACCTGAGCTACGATTGGTTTCGTGGGGAAGTCCCGGCGACCATCGGCTGCCTTGCGCATCTACAAGTGCTAGATCTGAGCTACAACGCCTTCTCCGGTACGTTGTCCTCCAACCTCAGCTCCTGCGTCAGCTTACTGGTGCTAAGCCTCAATAGCAACCATATCCATGGTCGCATCCCCGTCGAGCTCGGCAACAGGCTCTCCAACCTCCGGGGGCTCCTGGTGGCCAACAACATCCTGGCGGTCGCCATCCTAGGATCGCTTGATAACCTTTGTTCCTCGAGTACCTTGATCTGACAGAGAACCAAATGGTCCGGTGACGCACGAGTTTGGGGGCATCGGAGACCTCCAATTCTTTTTCCTCTTCACGAACAACCTCTCGGTCGTGCTCCCACGGTCAATGTACAACCTGTCATCACTCAATAACTTTGGGGTAGAATACAACCTGTTGTCTGGAACTCTCCCTATCAATAAGACGTGTTTCGGGTTACAGACTAAACACAAATTTCCCAATGCGCTTAGCGCTACTGAATAAATTACGATCTAGCTTTGAATAATAATATCGAACTACCGAAAACATATTGGGTTACACCTGCAAAGTGAACTCACCTAGACGTAACGCTAAGGCCATTGTATGGTTATTTTTGTTTCTACTTATGAAAATAAGCACTTAAGTTCTATTATATTATCCTCTTTCTAAAACATTTTAGACCACGAGAAAATCTACATGAAAATAAGCACTCCCCTGATTGATTTTCCCCTAAAATGATTTATTATTTTCATTGCAAAAACTAAACTCATAGAAGATAATTGTTACTATTTATACATAAACTTTAATTACCATTTACAGGAAAATAGTCTGGATCTGTCATCACTTGAATCAGCACTCAAAAGTTTGCTCTTTTAATTATATCCTTACACAATATATTTATTGTGTGCAGAAAAAAAATAAAGAAACAAGAAACTCACGTTTACAAATAGTCTTAAAGGTAGTATATCCCAAGCAAGAATAACCAAGGTTTAGTAAAAGGAAGGATTATGTGTTGATCTACCTGGGGCGAGCCATTAACTATGCACTGCTCAGACTGGTGTTGATGGTGGAGTGGTTTGTAACGATGAATTTGATAATATGCGACCTAAAGACATGGCGCCAGTTTATATGTTTGGTGAAACTAGAATAGACATAGTAAATCTTCTTTCTTGTTGTGCCCTGTCGAAACCTCGTTAACCCAGTCTCTGTTTTCTTATGCAATTCCAGAGTTGCGATTCCCGAGGCCATGGAGCAGCAGACAATATCTATTGCCAAAGCTGCCATTACAATAATACTCATTTTAGGGACTTCATTTCTTGTAGCTGCCAATCTAATTGCAAGATGCTATGACGCTCTTAAGGTTGGTAAACATGTATTTATTGATGCAATAATTATCCACTATATAAAGTATAAACTGTTCTAGCTATACAGGCAAGCCAATTAATTTGACAAATTTTCTTTTGTTGTTTGCAAGCCAAACTAACTTGTATAGCCTTTCTTATAAATTCCATTTCAAGCATATGTTGCTTTCTAATAAGTCATATGCTTCAATTCACGTGGTTGGTCATACAATTATTGGTGGTGATTATTGAAATTGTATTTAACCATTTTACAATATTTAGAAAGCCTATTTGGTTTCAACAGAGTTCATGTATCTTTTCATTCTTGATGAAATTCTGGTATGGACTTTGATGTTTGAAGCACCCAGATGTAAATAATTTGCAAAAGTTGCAGAAGAGATTCAAATAAACCAGTTATCATTCACATAGTTTAAATCACTATTGTGATTGAGATTCCCATAAGCGCTGAGTTGCCTAATAATTCAGTAGAAGATGACACACTAAAGTTATTTAAAAGAGAACACACTAAAGTTAACGACCCTTGAGTGTACCTGACTGAGGAAGAGCCTTGCCATAAACCTTGTCTATAGTTTGAGCAGAGTCGGCCCTACAAGGTTGATAAACATCCTTGTAGGTTGCAGATGGAGCCATCCTTCTTCTCGCAATCAACACTGGAACAAAACCATTAACAACATAGGAGTCACGAAAAAATAGCTTGCAAGCTTGCTGTTAGGCTCTCGCGCAGTGGGCGTTGTGCAAATACTGTCTCATTCTTGTCCACGATTGAAGAAGCATCGACACTGTCCTTGTCCATGGTAGGCATTGCCACAGGTTCAGCGCAGGCACCTCTGTGGTGGTCGCTAGGGCTAGGTTGATAGGCTGGCCATCGTCCACAGGTGACATGGTTGGAGGGACCTAGGTTGTGCATGGCTTGTCCAGGGTGGGTGTGGTAGAGCTATCACCAAGGATCACCAGTCAGCTCACGTGGTGGCTCATGCTCCTTGTCCGAAGTGTATGGAACCTCACTACCATCTTTCTTGTCTGCAATGAGTGCTTTGCCACAACTGTTAGCGATCCTGACCATTCCCTGCCAACAATAGATCCAGGATTTTATAACAGAGTATGCCACATAAAAAATATTCAGATTTTTTAATAGAATACGCCACATAAAAAATATTCAGATTTTTAATAGAATACGCCACATAAAAAATATTCAGATGTTTTAAATATTCAAATTTAAATATATTGAGTCTCTTGATAATTGGAATGACATTGTTAGTTACATTTGTCGGCAGGGTGTTTGGGGTTTCTGCTATAGCTGCCATTCGTGTTGGCCTCTTGCTTGCACCTGGTGGTGAGTTTGCTTTTGTTGCCTTTGGAGAAGCTGTCAACCAGATAACATACTTTGTTTTCTTTTCTTTTCTTCGAATGATGCAGGAGAGCTGCATGTCATTTCATTAAGAAGGGAATAAAACAACGTAGGAGCAGCAAAGCTTGCTCCCACCAATTAACCAAGTACAGGACTCCTAGCTCCACACACCAGTAAAATTAACATGGCCATCGCCTAAGAGCTATTGCAGAGCCTTAGTTCCAGCCCAACACCACAATATACATTCTTCAGAAACAACAACTAGAACTCTTTTTATGTCTCTAGACCTACTTCTCATGTACACAATAGTTGATCATAGGAACATCTATAATTGTTGTATGTCACGAATCATATGATTGTTGTGCTATGGATAAATGTTATAGAGCATAGGGGAAACTAATGAACACACTATTTTACAAGGTCTTCTATCACCTCAATTAACATCGTTGCTATTTTTAGTCGTTGGCATTTCAATGGCTATGACACCATGGTTAGCTGCTGGAGGGCAGTTTCTGGCATCGAAATTTGAGCAGCATGATGTGAGGAGTTTATTGCCCATGGAAAGTGAGGTATTTGTTTGTTCCCACTTTTGCTTCTTGCTTCGATTACGATGTTGCATTGTATGGAATTTTGGCGACATGCATCCAAAAGCACTATTAGTTTGCCATATCTCACTTTGTCTAACCTTCCATGTAGAATACAAGTTTCAATTGAATGTCTGTTTGTGTAGCCAAGTGTGTTCCCTGTGTGAAATGTAGCTAGACTCATTTGCCATTTGATATTTGTGTGATTGAGTGGTCTGACAATTAAGAAATCAAACAATTCAGTAGCCTTGTTTACTTCTTTTGAGTGTGCCTCTCCTTCTCTTTCGGTGGCCTAGAACTTCAGCAGAGAAGAAGTTAGATTGTGGTGTTTGGCAGGAGCTGCTAAGCTCTAGGCTTTAGTGAGTGGGGTGGGTGGTTTTTGGTCGTGAAGGAGGGATGGTTTAACTCTCTCCTTTCTAGAGGTCGATCCTGTTTGTCTCAGGCGCGGATTCGTCTTTGTTTTCTCAACTCCTTTCTCCCAAGGTTGGGGATTGAAGTGGGTTTCTTGTAAGGGATTCTTTTCCCCTGTTTTTTTCCTCTTTTATAAAATGATGTGCAGCTCTCCTACGTGTTCGAGAAAAAGGTACTTTGTATGATACATGATAGTAGTTTCTTGTGGCCAACCCTAAGCCCTAAAATTATTACCGTATGTGCTGATTGGCCAGCCCTAAGCTGCTGAGAGTTTCGCTTGAGTGTTCACATGAGTTGAGCACGGTTTACAATCAGTCATCCCGACACGCTCAAGTACGTCAAGCGTTTTGTTGGAGAATGGTATATAAACAATGTTGAGCAATGCCATCAAGTAGGCATATTTAATTGTTTTACTAAGTCGTTTTCTGGAACCACTTTAAGCAGGCGCTTGCAGAGCACCACCATGGAAGGTTGCTTGATGTGATAATATTTTGCTATTCATTTCTGTTTCAGTGCTCACTTTGCTACAGTGCTTTGCATATGCTCAAGGTCACCAGAATACTGTTTGCTTCAATACAGAAACTGGACATGTGAGTCCACTTCTCTAACCCCCTGTTTATGCAGGGATAACTTTATTCAGACGGTCCGAACTTGAAGTTGCATGCATGTGAACTTGTGAAGGTTTCAGCAACATAATTGGCACACTACCTAGATTTGAAATGTATAAAGGAACTCTCCCATGCAGAACGGAAATAGCTGTGGTGGTTTCTACAACGGTAGCTTTATGCAGGAGGTTAGTACGCTAGAGCTGAAGCACACTTCATGAATAAGGTATAAATTTGGTCATTCTATTCCATTCTATTTCCAAAATTGTAAGGTATTGGGTTTTTTGCTTGCTTTCTAGGTTGAAGCCTTATGAACCTTGGGCGGACGGGATGTGGCCTGCGCGGAAGCCAGATGCACCCGAGGTTCCAGAAGCTCCACGCGCGACCGATCGGAGGACGCGGATGGTACGTCGAGGGGGAAGCTAAGCTCACGGTATAACTTTCCAGCCTCAGCACGGGAATCCGATGCAGAGGCGGGAGGGAAGCTAGGAACAAGCACGCTCGACAGAGGAAGCGGAAGGTCATATCGCGGATGGCGTCGAGGGCCAGAACGCGACGTCGGGGCTTCTTTCGTGCTTGAGCGGCAGGAGCGAGGCCCATGAGATGGAGCAGGGGCCCACGAACAATGTGGACGCCCTCGTTCCACTCTTATGCTATTTTATATCTCAGAATGTGAATACTTATGTTTTCTATAATAATCATGGGTCATTTTCACTATCCTGGAAAATTCGGATCTGTGTTCGCCTCAATTCCTGGACCCATCTTTGCAGCTCTATATCTGTTTTAGACCATAATATTTGTTTCAGACTACGTTAGGTTATTATGTGTTTCCGTTGCAACGCACGGGCACTCAACTAGTTACTTTATATTTTAAACAGGAGGTTAGTTATTTAGTTTGACATTTAGTTTGACTAAAGTAGGGGGAGGTATTAAGATGGTGACCAGAATCTATTAAATTGCTAGCGAGATTTTTATGATTTACGTTTGAAATGTTCATAGTTTTGGAAGCATTCAAATAACTAACCTCCTGTTTTTATACAGCGGGAGCTCGCCGGCGGTTTGCCTTTTATGCTACACATCTGCGGTGCAGCAAGGTCACCTCGAAATCTGGCACCGATCGGGATCCTGCTCACCCGCTGCCTGCTGGTGCTTGAGGAGCACTGCACTGGAGCAGAGACGATAGCCGGTGCTCAACTTCAAATGTCATTCGGCTCAAAGATGCACCATTAAAACTCGCTCCGATTGCACCGTTCGGCCATCCTGCGTAGATCCTTGTGACCGGAGGGAGGCGGAGCTTGCCAGCCCTCCTGCATGCTGTCCGTGGCGTGCTGCCGCTGGCCCGGCCGCGCCCGTTCGCGTCATCGCTTTGCCGAACTGGATGGAGGTCAAGCGCGGCGCACCCCGGCACCAGCACCATCGGCCGCTTTGTCTATCTCACCTCCCTTTGCTTTCTTTTCTTTTGGCCCCCCTCCCCAGGGTCCCGTGTCCCAGCCAGCCGGAGCCTTTGAACGCCGCTTTTTAGCCGGCCGGCCGCGCTCGCATCGTCTTGCCATGGCATCGGGCTGCAGTTGCACCTGCCTCCCACTTCGTCGTGGCTATGGGGGGGATGGCAGGGTGATATGGAGGAACCTGTCCTTTCCTTTGCTTACCTTCCTGCCCATTCAGATCACTGAACTTTAGCATCTCTCTTTCTCTGTGAGCTAAGGATAGAGTATTATTTTTTTTAGTTTTGGGTTTAGATTTGTTGCTTCACCTCATGAGTAACCAATCTAAGAGTCTGTTTGCACACTACAGCAGCTCTAGATCCAACAAAAAAACAGATTTACTTCATGAAAAATTAGCCAAGTAATTTAGACGCACGAAAATCTAGATTCGAATAAACATATTCAACATTTTAGTGATGAGTTCTCCACTAAATAAAGTTTGTTAAAATTAATAAAAATTACCCACCTCTATCATCTCTACTAATATAAAGTGTTCCCATGCGCTAGCGAAATAAAAAAAACACATCTATCGGGATTCGAATAAGTACAACTCGTATCTAACACATCTATCGTGGTCTCTAGAAAGAGAGCACTCGTATCTAGAAAGAGAGCACTCGTATCTAACAAGTACAACTGATGTTAGTTTATATTATACAAAACAAAATTATATACGATATATATAAAAATCGTAGCGACACATGAGCAACTAACTAATTTTACACAAGTTACTTATTGGTTCTTCTTTGTTTTCCCAGTTCATTCTCTCTTTCCCTCCAAAAAAAAATTCTTTGCATCCGGAATGCAAAGAAACACTTTTACAACCCTCACATCGATCTATCATCTGTTAGTCCATATATATAGAAAAAAACAAATTATTAAAGAGTTAAGTTGCAAATTTTTGATTTGTTTTGTGGAACTTCACGTGGTGGAAGTGAGGTAATGCAAAATAGGGTGCTTCCATCATCTTACTCGTGTCTTAGGACGCAGATGATGTTTGATTCGTGCGTGCCATGGCTAAGGTTTCATCGTGACTGCGGCGGGCCGCGTAACTCGTAGGCTCGTAGCAATGCGACAAACCCAGGAGTGCAGATCTCCCCGATCCATTTCTTTTGTTTGCGCCATAATCATTACCGAAACTCATAGGGCCGGCTCACGTACGTTGATGCCATGGAGACCGGAGTGCATTCCTCTTTTCGTGTCGGGCGACGATGCCATCATAATTCAAACAAAGCCTTTCCTCCAAATACCCTCCAAACCAATGGCACAAAGATTTGAACGAACCAGAATACAACCCCCTGCCGAAGGGACCATGCATGTCCTTGGAGAATTCAAAGCTAGAAACTCCCTACCACAGTGCAAGCCACTTGCCACCTTTGCCATGGCTGCTTCCGTCTCCTCCCAAAGAAAAAGCAAAAGGAGATGAGATAGCGAGCAAGAGGATCACCACTAGCACCATTGAACCAGAGCAGCAGAGCGACGCACTAGCTAGATAGATCAGAGTAGTACGTTGCTCTGTAGTCTACTAGACACCCTTCATCCAGACGCCATATATATCTCAAAAGCCAACCCCCCCTCCCCTGCCTTGCAGTTGCCACAGCGAGCGAGCGAACGAACATATTCCCCTAGATTGCTCTCCTGACACTATCATCTTCCACCTCCCAGCTTCACTCTCAAGCCTCCACTCCATCTTCTTGTGAAGCTTCTCAAGATTCTCGCATGCCTTTACTCCTCCTCTCACTCACTCTCGCCAGCTTGCTTGCTAAACAACCTCCAACGCCGACGCCAATGCCGACAGCTCAACTCCTCTAACTAGCCTCCCGCCGCAATTCACAAGCGCCCGGAGAAAGAAAAAAGAAAGAAACATTGGAGGCACCCCCCGATGAGGCCTTCGCCACCTCTGCTCCTGCTCGTGCTCCTGCATTTCGCGCTCCTGTCCACCAACGCCAATGGGAACGGCGACCTGCGCGGCGACGCGATGGCGCTGCTGGCCCTCAAGGCCGCGCTCAGCTGCCGCCCGGGCGCGCTGCGGTCGTGGTCGGTGGCCAATGCCGGGTCCGTGTGCGCGTGGGCGGGCGTCCGCTGCGCGGCCGGGCGCGTGGTCGCCGTCGACATCGCCAACATGAACGTGTCGGACGGCACGCCCGTGTCGGCCCGGGTGACGGGGCTCGGCGCGCTCGAGACCATCTCGCTGGCCGGGAACGG